>NC_064416.1:7420000-7772500 GCF_023375975.1 Astyanax mexicanus | reverse complement strand
AAGACCATCACCACACGCCCAAACCAGAAGCCTTGGATGACTGCTGAGGTACGTGCGCTGCTGAGGACCCGCGACTCCGCCTTCAGAGTGGGTGACAAGGTGGCCCTGAGGAAAGCGAGAGCCGACCTGTCAAGAGCCATCAGAGAGGCAAAGCGCGCACACGCCCAGATAATCCACAGCCACTTCAAGGACACGGGTGACGTGCGGCGCATGTGGCAGGGCATCCAGGCAATCACCAACTACAGGACAATGCCACCGTCCTGTGAACGTGATGCCACCCTCCCTGATGCCCTAAACAACTTTTATGCACGGTTTGAGGCACAAAACAACACGATGGGGAGAAAGACCATGCCCAAGCCGGACGAGCAGGTGTTGTGCCTGACTGCAGTGGATGTGAGGAACACTCTGCACAGAGTCAACCCACAGACTGTGCTGCAAAACACAGTTCTAACAGCTTTATCAAGTTCGCCGATGATACAACCGTGCTGGGTCTCATCACCAAAGGCGACGAGTCAGCAAACAGAGAGGAGGTGCAGCGTCTGACAGACTGGTGTACAGTCAACAACCTTTTTTGACTGTTTTTTCTGTACATGCACACACACTCTTACCCCACTTACCCCAGAAAATGGAAAGCGCTAAAAACCCTACTACCTCACTGGACTCTATTGCACACTGTGTAATAGAGGTAATTACTACCTCACCTGGTCTTTTTTGCACACTGCAAAATTTGCACACTGTCTTGTTATTTATTATTCTTTGTCTGTATTGTGTTGTATTGTCTGTCTGCACTTTTGTACTGTTGCACTATTGTTCTGTCTACACTGTGTTTATGTGCACCATGGTCCCTGGAGGAACGTTGTTTCGTTTCACTGTGTACTCTGTATATAGCTGAAATTACAATAAAAACCACTTTGACTGTGACTTGACTTGACTATTTATGTCCGTTTGCAGCGGGGTGCAGGCTGCACAGCTCTGGGCTCGGTACAAAGCCACCGACCATTCCAGTTCATTTTCAGCAGAGGAAGAGATCAAGCCTAGCACCAGACGAAGATCTACAGTGATGAGCTGCTGACTGGAGAAACAGCATTTATGTGGGATGGAATCTCTGCATAATTGTATTGAATACATGCTGTGCATCGTTTATTTATTCCCATTGCTTGGGGTCATAAGAATAGGTTTCACTGTATACTCCTGGGGTCAGAACTCTGACTTTATGGCCAAAATCATGCTTTTAATGTATTCTGCAGCACTGCATCATTAAGAAATACTGTATTTATACTCTATTATAGCAGGTGCTAATGCTATGGATGCAGTATATCCTGGACATATATTAATATTTTATAAAGACTGACTAAGAATGTGAAAATAATATATATTTTTGTCAAAATAATGGGTCATTGTTTCATGATTTGTGATTATTTTAAATATTAACTTAATATTTTACTATAAATATTGGGGTTAAACAAAGATTTTTTTTCCCTTTTTTGTAGGAAAATAACTTTCTACTAATATGTATTGTGTGCTTTTGTGTTTTCTGCTGTGAACATAGCAAAAAAAATATTTTCTTGTTTCAAGTTTTAGGTTTTAAAGAGTTTATTGTCGTTTACTCCTTGCCAAGTTTGCTACACAAAGAGAAAAAAATACAATAAAGCAAGAAACAATAATCTAACTAAATATAAACATTAGGCTGTTGTTAAATTTACATCAAGGTTTAAAATATGTACATTATTAAAATAATATGTGATATGGATAGTATTTACAAGTGAGAACATGATTGTCTACAGCAGTGAGATGTGAGAAAAGTGCAAAAGGTTCAGTTTTCCTTGTGCGGTCCTAATAAGAGCCAGTTTCATAATAATAAAGTTTTTGGTGATCTTCGTGACTGCACTTGAGGATATTTTTAAAGTTCTTAAAATCTCGAAAGATCTTGAATTGATTGACATTCATATCATTTTTCTTATTATTTCTTTACTTAGTTGAGTAGTTCTTACTATAATATAGATTAGAACATAACTCAAGTAGAGCTATTTATGTTTTATGGGCCATTCCACTAAATGTGTGTCATTTGCTTGTTGTCCTTCCAAAATAAACTTTTTTTTTTTTACTCTGAATCTAATAACACATGAATTTAACTATTTAAAACAGGGGTGTCCAAACTTTTTTTGTTGGGGGCCAGAAGGAGAAATATATTTGAAGTCACGGGCCACAGACTCTTTAATAAAACAAATAATGAAATATACCACTTTAAATAATACTTTTTTCCTATACTCCTATATTCCTATATACCGCTTTTAGACTCTTTGGTCTGTTTTTCTGCGCTAAAAATGAGCACTCTCTCCGCTTTTAGACTCTTTGCCCCGTTTCTGACACCTAGTTCAAACTTTGAATCTCACATTATAAAAACCTGCTTAACAGCGGGCCAACTTTCATTCTATTTCTAAAATACTTAGAAGGTTTCTAATCCAAAGATGGGTACAAAACTCATGTGACATTTAAAAAAGCATGTTTAAAAGCAAGTCCACTAATTCCTTTTAATTTCTCTCAAGAAAGTCTTTATTTTAAAGAAATGATTGATTGCATGTTCAAATATTTGATACTTATGACAAAAAATCAGTCCTGTTACTGGCACTCATTCCTGGTATTTTTATGTTTTGAGTAACAGGAATGAAAGTAACAGGAATGAGTTTTTAGCATAGAATTAGCAAAAACATGAAATGAAAATGTATTTTAAAGTCATTTTGTGTGCACATTTATATATGTAATTTCCTGGGGACAGAAATGGCACCCATTCGGTGGAATGGCCCTAATATTAAACTACCAAAAGCATGTAAAAAGAAGATCAGACTGCAGTTATTCATTTCTTCACTCCTGCAGTTCTGGATGCTGTGTGAAGTTCAGTACTTGTGTAAGTAGGAGGCTTGTGGATCCTCCAGCAGGGGGGGGGGGCCCTCCGGCAAGAGGGCGGGTCCTCCCGCAGGGGGCGTATCTCTTGTCTCCGCCCCCCAGCAGCGGAGCAGCGGCCGTTTCCCATAGCAACGGTAGACACAAGCACACAACCTGACAACAGGCGCTGCTGATATCTGAGAGAACGGCGGGAGTAAGTGATTTAACCCCATTTATACTGTAATATACTGTAATATACAGCGTTTACTCAGCGTTACTACTGATATAAGGGTTTAACCAGCGTTTAAAACCAATTTATATAACATTAACTGTCTGTTTTCTCTAGTATTAGAATAAAACAATAGGGCTAACTTAAGTTAGCTGTTAGCACAGCATAAACAACTCATACTAACTAGCTACAGACTATACTGACTCAGTGAATATAGCTGCACCATATATATATATTATATATATATATATATATATATATATAAATATACAGTTTCTGAATCAGTTTCTCTGATTTTACCATTTATAGGTATATGTTTGAGTAAAATGAACATTGTTGTTCAACATTTCAACAACATTTCGACAACATTTCTCCCAAATTCCTAATAAAAATATTGTCATTTAGAGCATTTATTTACAGAAAATGAGAAAGTTTTAAGTGGTCTCTTATTTTTTTCCAGAGCTGTATTTATGTTTTATCGTTTATATATATATATATATATATATATATATATATATATATATATATATATATATAAATAAAAAGTTTGACACACACTTTCTCACTCAATTCTTTTAATTTTATTTTAATATTTTTCCTACATTGTAAATGAATAGTGAAGTGATCCAGACTATGAAGGAACACATAAGGAATCATGTAGTAACTTAAAAGTGTTAAACAAACCAAAATACTCTGTGAAGAAGCATTTAGGTGCTCTTATCTGTAGAGCTGTTAACTTGTGGTATCTGAGGCTGGTAACTCTGAGGCTGATGAACTTATGCTGTACAACAGAGGAAACTCTTGCTCTTTCTTTCCTGGGACGGTCCTGATGAGGTTTTAGATTGTCTTTGTGACTCCACTTGAGGATACTTTTAAAGTTCTTGAATTTTTTCAGATTGACTGACAGGGTTAATATGGTCATGAAAAACCTGGAAAAGTTTTTGAAAAAATAAGCCAGAAACGTCATGGGGTAGCTAGCTAAGTTAAGTAAAGCTAAGCTAAGTAAACAAAACTGTAATTGGTAAAAAAAAGGCTTTATTTAAAAGTCCAACAAGCCGTGAAAGATGATCTACACAGATTTCTTTCCTGAAAATGTTTATTCACAGTACGCATAGATTCCTGAATATACTCGCCTCTGAACAGCAAAAGAGCTAGCGTTTAGCACAGTTAGCGGCTATTGCTAATGCTACTCCAGCCCTGGCGCTGGAAAAACTGAAACTCCTGTATAACGCTGTACCTCAGCTGATTGGCTTTACTGCTCCTTAATACCTGACTGCTAGAATTCATACAGTACATAAATGGGCACTGGAATATAAGGCGCACTGACAATTTCTGGGGAAAATTAAGGATTTTAAGTGCACCTTATAGTGCAGAAAATATGGTATTTTATTCTTGACTTAGTTGAGTGGTATGCTCTCAAACATATTAAGAGACAAAAATTCAAGTAATTAACTCTTGACAAGTTCAGCACAGCTGTTAACTGAAAGCCTGAATTCCAGGTGACTCTACCTCATAAAGCTGACTGAGAAAATCCAGCCAAGATGTGCAAAACTGTCATCTAAGCAAGAGGAGCTACTTTGAAGAATCTAAAATATAAAACATATTCTGGTTTGTTTAACACTTTTTTGTTTACTGAATAATTTCATGTTTTTTTTCATAGTTTGAATATTTTTATTTTAGTATTAATCCACAATGCAGAACATTTAAAAAATAATGTAAATGCCCTGCATTTAAGGATTGTCCAAAGCTGGTAATGAGTATTTTTTTATTAATTCATATACTAAATACAGAGCTACCAGTACATTTATATATATTACTTTTTCTGTCTCCACTTTTTGTTAATTTGACAGACTTTGAGAGAAGGGAACATCTCTTGACTGAGATCCACATTTCTGCGCCTTATTGACATTTATTAGGACATTTAGGGCCCTATTTTGTGATCTAGAGTGCACTGGCCAGTTGCTGATCATGCAGCTGTATTTAGGGCGTGTCGGTGTGTGTTTGGTATCGTGAGGGTGAAAAATATGCCTTGCACTGCTCAAAACTTGCAAAAAGCATGTACTAGCTCTCTTAATTCATCATGGGTGTGTTTTGGATGCAACATGAAATAAACCAATCAGTGAGCCACTTGTGTCCACATCCCTTTAAAAGCCAGGTGTGCTGTGCTGTGTTAGCCCATCTCAGCAGAGGAAACAGTGCTGCTGCATGGTTAAAAAAGGATATGGTGGGTGGCTGGCTGTTGACTGTTGTCAGGGTTTTAATCAGTCAGTGGCGCACCTGTATTTCCCCTGCCAAAATAGAAACACGCCAGAAATTTATCTGAACACACCTAACTTTCAGACCACCACACCCATCAGTGTACCTATCACGCCCATCTGATGCTATCTCTTTATGGTGTGGGTGCAAGGTGTGAAAATAGACTGTTGACGGGGTGTAAAATAGCAATGATCATTCAAAACCCAGGTTTACCTCAATGTGTTGTTAATTTTCACTATGAAAAAATGCTTAAATCTGTAATTTCTGGAAATACTGTACTTCAAAATACTTCAAAATTAAACACAAATTAAGAGATGCGCATATAAGTACAGTGTAATTCATTTGCAGTTCTCTTGCTGGTCCTTGTACTCAGTAGTCAGTGTATTATGTGTATTGTCAGTCATTTGGCGTGTCTTTGTTGTGCCTTTCAGATGTTTATTAATACTATTATCTGTGTTTTTTCTCAGGACTCCTTCAGACCACACAGGGGAAATTATTATCAGAGTAAGCAGCTCTCATCAGCAGGCGGCATGAATTTAAACGACTTTGTGGTCCTTCCCAGCAAGCCAAAGTCGGTGAAGTTAAATGCCAGGTTGGTTTGTTGTTCTGTATCAGTATCATTATTAGGGCTGGTAAATGATGGAGCCCAGAGTGATAATCACACTCATAATAATCTCTGAGTCATTGCATTAATATAAGCTCTTTATTTCTACTTACACTGTACATTTTTAGCTCCACTGATCATATAGGGCACTTTGTATAAAGTTCTATAGTCAGTGTGATTGCAGTAAGTAGTCATATGCTGCACGACACAATATGATGTATGGTTTTTGTACAATTGTCGTACGAAGTCCATAGCCATACCATATGTTGTACATTGCTCACGTTGCACATTTTAATCTTATTAATGCAAATCGTCGCTGTCCAATGAAAAACACTTATCACTTAAAATAGTAACTTTACAGGCGAGAGAAAAACCTTGTAAACTTTCAATGGAAGTCAATGTAAAAAGAGTTTATTTCAGGTCATTTTGAAGAGTTTCTATTGGTTGAATTATCAAGAAATTTTGTAAGGGACAGTTTGTCTGTTCAAATTATGTAGTATACTAAAAAACAACAAAAATGGAGATAAGTGTTTTTAATTGGACAGCCACGAAATACATTACCTAGCAACCAATTAGCAAATACCCACCACAGATACCATAGCAACACCTTAGCAACCACCTAGCAACCACTTACCAACCCCATAGCAACCACAATGGATACCTTAGACACACCTTAGCAACACTTTAGCAACACCATAGCAACCACCATGGACACCTTAGCAACATCTTAGCAACCACTTAGCAATGCTTTAGCAACCACCTTAGCAACCACCACAGACACCATACCAAAAATCTAGTTACAGACTACAGTCCTGTATCTATTTCTCTATATGCTTTATTATCATCATTCTTTCACTTTATTCTTAATACTCAGAACCCCACAGGAGAGAAAATCACCACAGAGCATTATTATTTGTATTTTGGGTCATCATTATTCTCAGCACTGCAGTGATTAGCACTGATTAGCATGGTGGTGGTTTTTGTCCTCCTATGTTTTTGGACCTACACTTTCCACTTCCCTGAGAGGGTGACATCATCAAGTACGCAGCTGTTCCAATTACAGAATAAAAGTCCTGGGTACTCTCGTCTTTGGGTAGTATGCACTTGCAAGTTGAACTTGTACTTGTACTTCGTATCCAAACTTGTACTTCGTATTGAGAAATGGCCCCTATCTTTCATTTTGTGCAACGTGGATCACGATGCTCATTGCTACGTTACACCCGTCAACAGTCTATTTTCATGACTTGTGCCTGCTCCTTTTAGATAGCAAGGACGCATACAAATATATCTATGCAAATAAGCGTGATGGTCTGGAAGTGAAGTGTGTTCAGGTAAATTTCTGGCATATTGACTGTTTGGAAACACAGGTGCACCACTGACTGATTTGAACCCTGACAGCAGTCAACAGTCAGATGCTCATTCCTCTTTTGGCAAACCAGGTGCGACACATGCGCTCAGCATGCATAAACCCCCGCTTGTTACATAGAAAGACACGCAGCAGTGCACAAACCCAACTTTTACATCAAATAAAAACCAGCCTAAAAAATACAGGACTACAGTTTGTAATTATAGAACTACAAAGTGCTCCTTCAGTTTTTGCTCAGTGAAGCTGAATAAAGAAGCCGACTTTAATGTAAAGGTTGTGCAAGAGTAGAGTGTTTCAGTAGTAAAGTGTTTGCTGAGTGTGTTCTGGTGTTGCAGGAATGTGCGAGAGCTGCGCATGGAGACAGTTCACCTGGACCAGGAGAACAAGGACATGGAGAACAGACTGCAGGAGCTCAGAGAGATCATGAGGCGCGAGAAAGAAGAGAGAGAGTGAGTAAAACACTGATAAAATGACCAGTGAGTGGAAGCGCAAGGTTGGTAGGTAGGTGTTTCTAATAAAGTGGCCAGTGAGTGGAAGCACAAGACAGCGTAGGTGTTTCTAATAAAGTGGCCACAGTGAGTGGAAGCACAAGGTTGGTGGGTGGGTGTTTCTATTAAAGTGGCCACAGTGAGTGGAAGCACAAGGTTGGTGGGTGGGTGTTTCTATTAAAGTGGCCACAGTGAGTGGAAGCACAAGTACAATGTAGGTGGGTGTTTCTAATAAAGTGGCCACAGTGAGTGGAAGCACAAGGCTGGTAGGTGGGTGTTTCTAATAAAGTGGCCACAGTGAGTGGAAGCACAAGGTTGGTGGGTGGGTGTTTCTTCTAAAGTGGCCACAGTGAGTGGAAGCACAAGTACAATGTAGGTGGGTGTTTCTAATAAAGTGGCCACAGTGAGTGGAAGCACAAGACTGGTAGGTAAGTGTTTCTAATAAAGTGGCGACAGTGAGTGGAAGCACAAGGTTGGTAGGTGGGTGTTTCTAATAAAGTGGCCACAGTGAGTGGAAGCGCAAGGTTGGTAGAGTAGGTGTTTCTAATAAAGTGGCCACAGTGAGTGGAAGCACAAGGTTGGTGGGTGGGTGGGTGTTTCTATTAAAGTGGGCACAGTGAGTGGAAGCACAAGACTGGTAGGTAAGTGTTTCTAATAAAGTGGCGACAGTGAGTGGAAGCACAAGGTTGGTAGAGTAGGTGTTTCTAATAAAGTGGCCACAGTGAGTGGAAGCACAAGGTTGGTAGAGTAAGTGTTTCTAATAATGCAACAGACATTTGTTGCATTGGTGCATTGTTTTAATGGAGGACAAAAATGGCTTTTGTGTAAAAAATACAAATATATCACACAATCTTAGTAAAATTTCTTTAGAATTTAATTAATAACATAATTAATACCACAGGATTTGACCTGTAGAGCTTTGCGGTGTGAAATTACAGTGCCGGACATTTAGGGGCTTATATCTGAATATATGAGGTCGTAACTCATACAGCAGTGGCGCCAGAGAGCTGAGGAGGTGTGTGTGTGTGTGTGTGTGTGTGTGTGTGTTTGTGTGTATATGTGTGTGTGTATGTGTGTGATGCATACATCATACTCTTACACCCACCCAGATGAAAATACGCATACACACTCCATCATAATGAGTGAAAGTGCAGGGGGAGGGTGTGGACGAACTGAAACGTGGCTTGATGCCTCTGTGTAGGTTAATGCATCATTGATGTATAAAGTTAACATATGATAATGAAATGAAGATGTTTCCACCAGTTGTTCTTCATGCAGGTTGCGCATTGTCAATTAAAGCCTCATACATCAGCACAGCGCGGTGGCCTTTCTGCAGCAGGCTGATGAATGCGGCAGCGGCGCAGCGTCTGCGCTATCTACAGTAGCCGCCTCATTCCTTCTCCATATAGGATCTGTCATATTAACCAATGGGGGAGGCTGGGTATCTAAATTGCATTTGCCTCCATGGAGGCGTTTGTAAGCGTAAGTGCACTTACCCAAGTCTAGCAGCACTTATCTGAAGCAGAGCTGCACAATATATCATTTATTAATTGTTATCGCAATATTGGCTTTTGCAATATTAATATTGCAGTAGGATAAATATGTAATACATTTTAGCTAGAGCTGTTTACTACTTGGTCTAGTTTTTGGTCTAGCTTTAAGCATGCTGACCTGTGCTGACTTTTATAAGGCGCACCGGATTATAAGGCACATGAAGCGACGCGAATAAAAATGCCTACATCGACGTAAACAAGGGCGTCACCATGTTTCTCTTCTAATAGAGAAGCTGGGGGGAAAGAGCCTAAGTAAACAAAATTGTAATTCTTATAAAAACATTTTCTTTAGTTAAACGAGCACTGGATATAAATCTACACAGATTTCTGTCCTGAAAACCATTTGTTTGGGTGAGTAAATCGCTTCCGTTTATTTACAGTAAGCTTAGATTCCCAATATTTTGTCTAAAGGTGAGTTTTCAGTCAAGTTCCTTCAGCTCTAAGGCTAGGTGCAGCAGCATTAGCATTAGACTAATGCTGGACTGAGGAATCCTCCCTGAGTGTTCCAGTAATCCAGGGCACTATCCGCAAGCAATTTGTGGCCCACATAGCTTGTTTTAAAAAATAGCAAACACACAGACTACAGTCCAATATACTCACCTTTAAATGAAAGCGAAAGAACTAGCGCTGCGATCAGCAGCTAATGTTAATGCTGCTGCACCCAGCCTTAGTGCTAAAGAATCTTCACTAAAAACTCACCTAAAGCGAAGTGCTCCTTAACACCAGACTGGTAGAATTCATACATAAGGCGCACTGAATTATAAACATTAATAGACTATTTTTAGGAGAGAAATCTGTGTAGATTAACATCTAGCGCTCGTTTCACTCCTTTAAAAGAAAGTGTTTTTGTTTTTAAAAAATTTTCTAAGTTTTGTTTACTTAGATTAGCTTTACTTAACTAAGTTACCCTAGCCCCTCACCACCACCCAGCGGTGAGACCTGCTGAATAAGGAGGAAAACATGGCAATATCCCTGTTCCTTACTGGTGTCACATAAAGCGCCTTATAGTCCACTACGCCTTATAGTCTGAAAAATACATACAATATATGTGTAACTGGGCAGTCAATACCACAAAAATGTGTAATATACAGGGGTTGGACAATGAAACTGAAACACCTGGTTTTAGACCACAACAATTTATTCTCCCGACGGACAGTTCTGGTGGAAACAGGAGAGTTGAGGTGCACATTGAATTCTGCCGTGATTTGGGCAGCCGTGGTTTTATGTTTTTTGGATACAATCCAGGTTAGCACCCGAACATCCCTTTCAGACAGCTTCCGCATACAGCGTCCACAGTTAATCCTGTTGGATGTGGTTGGTCCTTCATGGTGGTATGCTGACATTACCCTGGATACCGTGGCTCTTGATGCATCACAAAGACTTGCTGTCTTGGTCACAGATGCGTCAGCAAGACGTGCACCAACAATTTGTCCTCTTTTGAACCTTGGTATGTCACCCATAATGTTGTGTGCATTGCAATATTTTGATCAGAACTGTGCTATTACCCTGCTAATTGAACCTTCACACTCTGCTCTTACTGGTGCAATGTGCAATTAATGAAGATTGGCCACCAGGCTGCTCCAATTTAGCTATGAAACCTCCCACACTAAAATGACCGGTGTTTCAGTTTCATTGTCCAACTCCTGTATGTATTATGCATGATTATTTGGAATTACATTGACTACAGTGCAAATCAGCTACTTTATTTAAAGATATAGATAGAGGTGTGAAGTAAACATTTGCACCTGCTTGTTCTTCCTTGCACTGTTAATACAGTGTATGATACTGGTCACAGTTGGTATCACTTATCTGAAAGCACTAGTAGTGAGTCTGTTTCTGCAGTGAGGGCTGATGTTATCCAGTGGGCTGTAACCTGCTCTGTGTTTATCTCAGTGTCAGGCTGCCTGGTAAAGGGGGCAGCAGTGAATTCACTTTTAGACAGAAGCTGATAGACTCTGGCCTCAGGCCCAGCTGGTGTCAGAACCACACTGACACCTGCACTCGTGAACTCACAATCCACTCGCATCCTCTCAGTTCAGGTCCCGAACTCCACATGGGCTCCTCTTGTTTTGTTCTTCAACATTGTCATGGCTGCGACAGATCCGACAGCGAGTGAGGAAAAGCTCCCGGTCACAGGCCAGTTGTTTGCAGGTGGAGGAGTCTGAAAAAGCTGAGCTTGCCTTCTGTTCAGCAGTGGGCAGCTGATCACAGTCGAGTGAATGTTTATCCCAACCAGAACAAGCTTGCTGCATTAGTTTTACACTGATAAAACTTACCAAACAATTAGCATCAAAGTAAAATGGACTTTTGCTGTAGTAAAACATAATAAAAAGTACTAACCTTTGATGAACAGCACACCTCCGTTCTCCCACAGCGTTCTGAGATCCAGATATTTTAACAGTTTGTCCAAACACCATTTAGACTGAGTGACACGGGGCATAATTCCCCTGATAAATCACTTTTTCCACCGTTATCCAGCTCAAAGTAGCTCCACACCTTCTTGCTTGCTATTGTACTGATATTTAAAATGAGGCATTAATAACTTAAAAAGTAGCTTAAAAGAAGCTTATTAAATAACACTGTTTACATCCTATAATGCTAGCTTCAGCTCTGTTATGTCTATGTTATTTTAGTTCAGTGAGCTGAAGCTAGCATTATACGATGTAAAAATTGTTTTTTTAAGTTATTAATGCCTCGTATTTTTAAATGTCAGGGCTCTCCAGATTCTAACATTTCAGTGTAAACCCAAATAAACCCAATAAATCCTGCCCAACTCCACAGATATTTAATTAAACTCCTCCCACTCCTTATTATTTGCATAATGTGCGTGTTTCCCAATCCTAACTTACCCTCAGTGTGTAGTCTTGGCCACCAGGGCTACTGTACCTTACATTGGGTTTTACATTATATTTTATATAATAGTTATTTGCCTAGCCAATGTGTTGTAGGCTATAAAAGCAAGTTACCATATTCTGTACTGTAAATTCCGCCAAGTTTTCACTAATGTGTGATTAATTTAACACCAGGAGGGTGAAGACTAGCACATGCGTCCTCCGATACATGTAAAATCAGACTGCGCCTCTTTTTGAAGCGCCCGGAGGAAAGCGCAGTAATTCGGTTCTGATACATCAGCTCACAGACGCCTTGTGCTGATCCACATCACCCTTTGGAGTGAAGAGGGGAAAAGCACCATCTACCCGCCCAGAGAGAGCAAGGCCAATTGTGCTCTCTCAGGGCTCCGGTAGCTGATGGCAAGCTACATGAACAGAATTCGAACCAGTGATCTCCTGATCATAGTGGCAGCCCCTAGAGTAAACAAAGAAAAAAGATAATATACCCATGTGGGACCTGTATGGGTAGGCCAACTGGAAACCAGGAAGTTTTGTCCATGGGTTCCATATTGGTTATATATATGGATGTCACTGATGGACCTCACCAAGGTCAGTAATGGGAGCAGGAATAGTTAAACATGGGCCGTGTGTGGGTTGTACATAGAACATGGTGCCTAGATGGAAACAAGATGAGATCATGTGAGATTAAGGTGAGCTTTAATGATGGAGCCCATCAAATGTACAAATCCACTCAGAGCCAATGCACACCTGGAACCCACCAAGCCCACGTTCCACCCATGTGAGCCCCACAAGGATTCTACACAATACTAAAAATGCTTATACTAACTATCAGAGATAATTGTTGGGGTTTAGATGTCCATTATTTGCTTCAGTGCGAAAATAATAAACTTTAGATGCTGATCGAGTGCCAAATTTCGGAAGGGCGGACAGTCAGAGGGAGGTAGGAACAAAACTGCAGTTCTTTTCAAAGACTGAGGGAGAGTTAGGTGACAGTCAGCATGCTACGCTGTGTGTGTGTGTGTGTGTGTGTGTGTGCGCGCTAATCTTCCCGATGTTAGCACACTGCCACGCTGCTCACACACACCTCCCGCAGGTGCTGTCAGCAGCTCAGTGTGCTCTAATCCCCCCAATGAGCCTCACTGTGAGTGATGAAGGCCAGCAGATAAACAGCTTCTAACAAGAGTGGACAGCATACAGACCTGCATCTCTCTCTCTCTACTGCGCTCTCTGTCTGTATTTCTCTCTCTCTGTCTCTCTCTTTCTCTCTCTACTGCTCCCTCTCTCTGTATTTCTCTCTCTCTGTCAATTTTTAATTTTCAATTTAAAATAGCTTTATTGGCATGAATTGCAATTAACAACTTTTGCCAAAGCAATGAAACAAAAAGTTATTATACAAGAGGTAAAAAAAAAAAAAATATATATATATATATATATATATATATATATATATATATATATATATATATATATATGTGTGTGTGTATATATATATATAACAATAAGTATACAAATATGTATATTAACATATCTAACATATAAAAGTAAATATAAATAAATAATAAAAAAATGAAAATAAATGAATAAGATATTAATAACAGTGTTTTATGTTGTAATTATTTAAGGAGAGTTGTGATTAGTCTGTTGATTAAGCTGATTTCTGTGATGATGTAGAGCTGTCTCTCTCTGTGTCTATCTATCTCTCTCCGTGTCTCTCTCTCCCCTTCTCTCTCTCTCTCTTTCCCCCTCTGCTTCCCCCCTTCTCCCCCTCCCCCTCCCCGTCCTCCCATATTTCTCGTCTTTCTCTACTGCTCTCTCTCTGTATTTCTCTCTCTCTGTCTTTCTCTCAGTCTCTCTATACTGCTCTCTCTCTCTGTATTTCTCTCTTTGTCTCTCGCTCTCTTTCTAATGCCCTCTTTCTCTGTATTTCTCTCTCTCTGTCTCTCTACTGCTCTCTTTCTTTGTATTTCTCTCTCTCTGTCTCTCTCTCTACTGCTCTCTTTCTTTGTATTTCTCTCTCTCTGTCTCTCTCTCTACTGCTCTCTTTGTATTTCTCTCTCTCTGTCTCTCTCTCTCTACTGCTCTCTTTCTTTGTATTTCTCTCTCTCTGTCTCTCTCTCTACTGCTCTCTTTCTCTGTATTTCTCTCTCTCTGTCTCTCTCTCTACTGCTCTCTTTCTTTGTATTTCTCTCTCTCTGTCTCTCTCTCTACTGCTCTCTTTCTTTGTATTTCTCTCTCTCTACTGCTCTCTTTCTTTGTATTTCTCTCTCTCTGTCTCTCTCTCTACTGCTCTCTTTGTATTTCTCTCTCTCTGTCTCTCTCTCTCTACTGCTCTCTTTCTTTGTATTTCTCTCTCTCTGTCTCTCTCTCTACTGCTCTCTTTCTCTGTATTTCTCTCTCTCTGTCTCTCTCTCTACTGCTCTCTTTCTTTGTATTTCTCTCTCTCTGTCTCTCTCTCTCTACTGCTCTCTTTCTCTGAATTTCTCTCTCTCTGTCTCTCTCTCTACTGCTCTCTTTCTTTGTATTACTCTCTCTCTGTTTTTCTGTTTCTCTCTACTGCTCTCTCTCTGTCTCTCTCTCTCTCTCTCTCTCTACTTCTATCTTTCTTTGTATTCCTCTCTATTTGTCCCTCTGTTTCTCTCTACTGCTCTCTTTCATTGTTTTTCTCTCTCTGTCTCTCTCTCTGTATTTCTCTCTCTCTGTCTCCACTGCTCTCTGCCTAAACTTGACTTTTAAGATGATATAACACGATTTGGTTATAATAAAGTGTTGTTAAAAGTCAAAAGTCTCTCTCTGTCTCTCTCTCTCTCTCTTTGTATTTCTCTCTCTCTCTTTGTATTTCTCTCTCTCTTTGTATTTCTCTCTCTCTGTCTCTGTCTCTCTCTCTCTCTACTGCTCTCTCTCTGTATTTCTCTCTCTTTGTCTCCACTGCTCTCTTTCTCCGGCTGTCTGTCTGTCTTACTTTATCCACTGTATAAAGTACCCACGTCTCTATTTAAGCAAAAGTATTGGAGTGTCAAGTCAATCCATTAATTTCTACTTTAGACAAAAAACATTTGAGTTTGATATTAAAAGACGAATATGAGTCATAAGATTAACTTTTAAGATTTATTTCCAGGTATTTACACCTGGATCTGATACAGAGTTCAAAAGATAGCACTTCTTGTCTTAACCCACACATTTTTCTTATGAGCAAAAGTATTGGAACATGTAACTCTTAGGTGTATTTTATGGCCCAGATGTGTCCACAAATATTGACCATAGCCAGAACAACTGTTTGGAATGTCATGAAGAAGAAAGTCATCACTGGTGTACTACATAACAGATGGTGAACATGTAGACTATGGAAAACCACAGCAGCTGATGACAGGAACATTGTAAGAGCTGTAAAGAAAAACGCTAAAACAACTGTTAGTGACATCAGCAAAAACCTCCAGAGTGCAGGAGTGAAGGTATCACAATTTACTGTTCACAGAAGATTTTCTGAACAAAAAAACAGAGGCTCCACCAGAAGGTAAAAACCACTAACTAACAAGTTGAATATGAATACCAGGCTGAAGTTTACCAAGAAGTACAAACACAAACCTATGGACTGATTATGAACTAATGAGACAAAGATTGACATTTACCAATGCGATAGAAAGGCTATTTACTTTAGTGTATTTTAAGTTTACCTGTCCCAATACTTTTGTCTCAATAGGTGGTTCCAGACCAAAGCTATCTTCTGAACTGTGTATCAGATCCAGATGTAACCTGGAAACAAAAGCTGAAATGTTGATCTTTTGTCTCATATTAATCTTTGAATGCCAAACCCAAATGTTCACCTTAATTACTTTGCATAAAAGTTAAGAAACTCTTCATTTGTCGCTTTTTGGGGCTACAAATTGTACGCTCCTAAAGGAAATGTATGGTCACCTGTTGCTCTGTGGCCTGATAGTGTAAACATAGTGTAAGGCCTTATGTCACTGAAGGTCATTATGTTTTTTTTGTTAAATCCTTCAATTGTAGAAATGGCTGAGAAATCGAGGACATGGCTGGTATATGTCTCTCACAATCCCTCACATGGTCTCCAGTGGCAACACACTGCAGTAGGAGAGTTTATATTGAAATGTATTGGAAGAGATAATCAGCTATAGACTTTGCATGTACTAGATATTAACTAATTGGATTGTAATATCATGTTAGTTACCTGATATTAAAGAAATAATGTCTATATGACAGTCATTATGGAAGGACTTTTGAAAGGAGTTTAGTTCTAAAAGTCACTTTAATCACATGACGTAACCACTATGCAAGATGTGTTGGACTCATGATGTAATCATCCTGAAAGACACACGTTGGTCATGATACGTCGTGACATGTCTTCACCTCTGGAACAGTGTTATGAAAACACTGTCAACTCTCGTCTGCGGAGGCTGAGGATGAGCAGCTCGGAAGAGCTGGAAGCAGAGAGAGATACAGTCTGACAGTGCTAGTACTCTCTGCCTCACACACACATACAAACACACACACATCTATGTTTGTTTCATTATATTTAATGAGGACTGCCATTGACTTTTATATAATTATAGGCACATAAATCTACACCTGTATCTTAACCATACTAACTCTAATCTTATTTTTAACCTAAACCTATCCCCATCCTTATCCTCTGTCTGGTTCTTCAGTAACACTTTACTTGGATGGTCCATTTTATGGCCTTATTGATGCTCAACTGACATTTAACTAACACTGAATTGAATGTCCATTAAATTTAACTTAACCCTATGTTGAATGTAAATGATTAAAAATAGAAACCAACCCTACAACTAACCCTAATCTTAACCCTTAATCAACCTTAAAATCGAACCCTACACCTAACCCTTACCCCAACCATTACTCAACCCTAAAATCTAACCCTACACCTAACCCTAACCTTAACCCTTAATCAACCCTAAAATCTAACCCTACACCTAACCCTAACCTTAACCTAAACTTAAAATTTAACCCTAAACCCAATCCTAAAACATTAAGATAAGCATTTGGATTAGAGTTGAATGTAGGGTTATATTCAATAGAGAATCATTTACTTTCACCTTTTAGTTCATTTGCATTTAATAGACATGTAGTTGAATGTTAGTTGAATGTCAGTTGAGCATCAAAGAGGCCATCAAATGGACCATCCAAGTAAAGTGTTACCGGTTCTTCAAACCATCACTGATCATCAGTAATTTTTACAATTCATTCGGTCCACTGTGTTTTATTTTATCAAGTCTACAGTCAGTGCAGTGTTTTCCCACAACATCTAACAGCACTTCATGCTTCCCTCTGCTACTGACAACTTTTATTGAGATGTGGATTTCATTTTCCAGCAGGCCTTGGCACACTGCCCACACGGCATTAAAAGTACCAATTGGTCTTTGATAATATTCAATTTTTTTGAGACCCTGATTTTTTAAATAAACGCCTAAAATAGATCACTATGTGTGTAATACATCTATAGAATATATGCGTTTCAAATTTTGACCTGAATTACTAAAATAAAGTAACTTAAAAATATGCATCTGTATACTTTTTAATGGATTTTATTTATATTAATTCTAGTATTACTTTTAGTTTTACTGAGTAAATTAATACAGCCCAGAAAAGGAGTGTTTAATTCATTCACAGCTGCTTCAAAACCTTTACAGAGTACCTGATAAATGATCAAATGATTTTTTTTCAGACTTTTAATGCATGTTTTGGGTTTGATCAGCACAGCAGCTGAAATCCACCTCCACCTCTGACGCACTCAACACCGGCCAATGCGTTTCATTTAAAAATGTTCCTGGAGAGCCGAGTAGCGTGGCTAGCACCGGTAGACTGACTCTCTCTGTGTTTTGATGTGTTTCTCACAGGAAGTCTGGCGCTCTCCGCTGGAAGTCTGCCCAGGCCAGCAGCGGGCCGCGGAGTAAAGAGAACAGAGTCAAAGTGAGCCTTGATCTGAGTTTCGCTCTCTCTATTTCTGAGTGGATTAGATTTCCTCACACAAACACAATGCCATAAGCTCCCACAGTTACACTCCAGTGACGCCTGACCACAGTTCAGCTCCTGTCCCCGTGTATATGCAGTGTTAAGTGTAACAGACAGGCCTGTTTTAATAAAAGTGCTGTAAAACACTCCCCCAGTGCGGCTGATAACACCCTGCTAGCTGAACTTTCTGTGTGTGGCTTTTTGGACAGCTTTCTGCTGGCAAGATGAAGATAAGAGTGCTGAAGGAGGATTCCCTGCCAGGTGGGTGTCTGAGCTGTAGATGGGAATGTGTGCATTTGTCTGTGTGTAGCATCGCAAATGATCAGGATTATGCTTAAAGCAGTAGTCCCTAAAAAATATATATTTTTCGTTTCAATTGAAAGCTGTAGTATTTCTGAGTTGGGAGGAGACTGCAAGCTTGGATTAACAGTATCAGTGTCCTGGAACAACCATCCCATCGACATATAATATACAGGGGTTGGACAATGAAATTGAAACACCTGTCATTTTAGTGTGGGAGGTTTCATGGCTAAATTGGAGCAGCCTGGTCAATCTTCATTAATTGCACATTGCAGCAGTAAGAGCAGAGTGTGAAGGTTCAATTAACAGGGTAAGAGCACAGTTTTGCTCTAAATATTGCAATGCACACAACATTATGGGTGACATACCAGAGTTCAAAAGAGGACAAATTGTTGGTGCACGTCTTGCTGGCGCATCTGTGACCAAGACAGCAAGTCTTTGTGATGTATCAAGAGCCACGGTATTCAGGGTAATGTCAGCATATCACCAAGAAGGACCAACCACATTCAACAGGATTAACTGTGGACGCTGTAAGAGGAAGCTGTCTGAAAGGGATGTTCGGGTGCTGACCCGGATTGCATCTAAAAAACATAAAACCACGGCTGCCCAAATCATGGCAGAATTCAATGTGCAACTCAACTCTCCTGTTTCCACCAGAACTGTCCGTCACCACAATAAATTATTGTGGTCTAAAATCAGGTGTTTTAGTTTCACTTTCCAACCCCTGCAATGAATATACACTATAACTTTGGAATCAGTAATGCGTTATTATTTTTTAACACAATTAATTACACCACCAAGTTTGACCCCAAAGTGCAGATTTTGGTCTTGGTCTTTGGTCTTGGTCTCAAATATATCCATATGACCCATATATAAAATATACTCATTTTAATTAAACTAAAATGCTGATTAGGCACAGTTTAATCTGATATATTAGCCAGATAATATACTGCTATGAACAAACGCTGTCTCTGCTGCTCTATGCTGTTTACACACTAAGAGCGCAGTACTGTGCTGCGTTCACTGCTCGCATTTGCACTGAACATCCCATTTAAAACACTGTGTTTAAAAGCGCAGCGGCACATTTTTAGCATTTCTGCTCCCAAAACAGACAGCTCTGACCAATTAGAGGAGAGGATGTGCTTGCATGGTTTATTGGTTTGTGCCTGTGTGAAACCAAACCAAACAGAGGAAGAAAACACTCCAAATAAACAAACTCATCAAATGATTCAGACCATAGAAACTTTCACAACTACAGGTGTGAAAACGCCCTTTTATACTTAGTAAATCAGAGTTCTTAAGTGCAGAGTGAAAAAAAACAAAACAAATAAACACTAGGTTTCTTTCAGTAACCAGACCTCCAGTATTTAAGTTTGGTGTGTGTTTATTCAATTACAGAGACACGCAAACCACCTGAAAAAGTGCCAGGACCTCAACCTGTGGACCAGACACCGGGATCCAGTCGTAAGCCGAGACTGAAGGGCAAATTGTGCGGCCAGTGTGAAGCCAAAACTGCTGGACTGGTGAGTATATCAAATAGAAGATGGATATATAGTTATACAGAATATTAATAACACACTCAAAGAACCCTGTCTTACACCCTGTAAAAGGTGCGTTGTGATGCTCATTGCTATTTTACACCCCTACAACAGTCTGTTTTCATGATGGGTGTGAAGAATTAGTACATGCCTTTTGCATGTTTTGAGCCATGCAAGGTGTCCTTTTCCCATCATTACGACAGCAAAGACACAATGACACGTGCTAAATCAAGCCAAATGGTGCGCGTTTAATGGCTTGCCAAAAATAAATGTAGGTATTGTTATATTAAGCTACAGTCTCTCATTAGGATGAATATATATTAATAATATCACTGTAAATGTAGGTATTGTGATATTAAACACTGAGGAGGAGGAGCTACAGTCTCTCAGTCTTTCATTAGGGTGAATATATATATATATATATATATATATATATATATATATAATAATAACACTCTAAATGTAGGTATTGTGATATTAAATATATATATATATACATATATATATATATATATATATATATATATATATATATATATATATATATATATATATATATATATATATATATATAATAACAATCTAAGTGTAGGTATTGTGATATTAAACACTGAGGAGGAGGAGCTACAGTCTCTCATTAGGGTAAATATATATTAATAATAACACTCTAAATGTAGGTATTGTGATATTAAACACTGAGGAGGAGGAGGAGGAGGAGCTGCCTCTCTCATAGGGTATATTAATAATAACACTCTAAATGTAGGTATTGTGATATATTAATAATAACACTCTAAATGTACACAATCTAGGTATTGTGTAAGTATTGTGATATTAAACACTGAGGAGGAGGAGGTGCTACAGTCTCTCATTAGGGTGAATATATATTAATAATAACACTCTAAATGTAGGTATTGTGATATTAAACACTGAGGAGGGGGAGGAGCTACAGTCTCTCATTATGGTAAATATATATTAATAATACTCTGAGGGTGAAATCTGAACACTTGAATGCTGCTACCGCTCCCTCCTCTGTCACTGCCTTCGGGGTGTCTAGACATGTTGTCTTGTATTCCATTCAGAGGTGTAGCTCAGTGACCCCCCATCCATCCACATAACCGTCTACCCATTTATTCATCCTCCATTCCCCCGCTTGATCCATCCATCCATCTTCTTGACTCCGGTAACTGATTTTAGTGACGCTAACTTAAAAAATCTTTGCACGGTTCACCTTAGTGGAGTTCAGGGACTTGGAGAGGCGATCTGTTTTTCCTCTCGTTTGTCTGGCTTCATGTTTCAGACGGGTCTGGAGGAAATGGGATGACAGATGTCTGTCCTTTCTGTCTTTTCCTTCATTGTGGCAGATTACGGAGGTGCAGATGGACATGGTGTGAGTTCAGATTCTTTAGAGTTTTCATGGTTTCGGGGTTTATCCTTGTTTTTTTATATAATTAATTTCAATTGTTTTTCTCATTTTCTCCCAATTGTCCTAATTGAATTTACCTGCTACTTAGCTGTATGTCCCCCATCACTAGTGATGCCTCAACACAAGAAGGGTGAAGACTAGCACATGCCTCCTCTGATACATGTGAATAACTGTTGTAGGCAGAGTGTTTGGACGAAAGCGCATCGCCCTAGGTGTGATGAGGGGTAAGAGAGCCATCGACCCACCCAGAGAGAGCAAAATCAATTGTGCTCTCTTAGGGCTCCGGCAACTGATGGCAAGCTGCATGACTGAAATTCGAACCAGCGATCTCTCGATCATAGAGACAGCGCTTATTTCGCTTGGTTTATTATTGTTATTGTCATTATTGGCTATAGTGTGTAAAAAACTCCAAACAGGTAGTTGTTCCACCTTTTTGTATGTTTACTGTATGTCCTTTTACCTTCACCATCAAAACTCAGAATAGGTAAGGTCACTGATTGCGGTTAATCTGGCATTGCAGAAAATGTTTTGCTTTATGTCCTATAACTTAAAACGTATAAATGTTTGTGTTACTAAGAATTAACAAAATTTTGGGACTTGGACCACACCTCTATTGCCTGAGCTTCATCCCCTATATATATATATATATATATATATATATATATATATATAAATATACCTCCCAGTCGCTCCCTCCTTACCTTCGTGACTATTGACCTTGCACCCACCTTTACCCCATCTCCACCCTCATCTTCGTCACTCACCTTAGCTGCATGGGGAACCTGGCTTGAGAACCATCTCAAATAGTACTGAACTGTACGCCCAAGCAACATGAATCTCAGATTACGCCCTCCTCCGCATGATGCAGGCCTGGTCCATTATAGCAAAATAAATAAATATGTTCAATTGAGCTTTATAACACTGTATGATGAGCAGCATATAGGCTAACAAAAGCAAACTTTTTAAATTCAATTACATATTCATATTTTTAACATCCCCCGGAGACCCCAACAATCCCAGCAACCTTTCTTCATGCTGTATTACTCAGAGTCCCTGTAAATCAGCAGGGATTGATCATAAAGGACAGGGAGGCCTGGAATCACAGTGATTAGCTTTTCTTCCATGCTTCTCTGGAACGCTTGAAACTCAGAACTAAAATGTTTTCATACACGGCGATTAGGGGACCAAATAAGGCATCATAACAGCTGCTCTATGATTGGATAGATGCTCTGCGTTGGATGGATTCAATTGCATAAAGCTCACCTCGGCTCAAATTTGTTCGCGTTGTATCCCCCGGACTTGATGCACCGGACCAATGAAGCACCATGCGACTTTGTATGACAGAGCCAACACTTCTCGTTGAAAATAAATGGGATAAATCTCTGTACTTTGAAAAATAAACACGTAGGTATCTGATAGGTCCTCAGTGGGGTGACGTGACTTGTTGCCTGCTAGTGTGAACGCAGAGTAACTTCTTATAACATGAACATGAATGAGCGGATCAATTCTTTGTTGTTTTTTTGTGACATCACAAAGCCAGTATTGAAATATAAAGACAGTTTTCTTTGAGGCTTTAAGTTCCATACAGTCCACAACTACTTATTTGCAGCATCCAACACCCTGAATACACTCTACACTGAATACAGTGTGTGTGTGTGTGTGTGTATGAGAGAGAGAGCGAGAGAGAGAGAAAGAGTTGCTTGCTTCTTGCTGCTGCTTTCAGTCTTTTTTTCTGTAAATGCAAACTTTCACACCTTTACCTCTGCTTTTACTCTGCAGTCACTCATCCACTCTCAGCCTTTCATTACCCCCCTCTCTTACCAGTGTGAAAGAGTGTGTGAGTGAGTGTGTGTGAGAGAGTGAGAAAGAGAGAGAGAGAGGGCACAGTGCAGTCTTTGTCCGACAGACAAAGCCGGGTTCAGCTCACAAACATGCTGTAGTGCTGCCAGCTCTGCTCAGTACTTCATACACACACTAAGAGAGATAATAATAATATTAATAATAATGATGTACGAAGATTGTACAGAGGTTATGAAACATTAATAAAATATAAACAATACAATTTCCTTTTTTTCATAATAAAGAGAAATGCTGTAAACTGTTTAAATGTGTAGTAAAAATTATAATGTACTTCATCATTGTATAAGTGATTTTACTGCTGCTGTAAAGCACTGAAACAGTATAGAGACAAGATCTCTACTCACTTTTAATTTCCCTTTTATTAAGCTTTTAATTAAATGCCTGTATTTTACTGTGCGTAGTTAGTGTTTCAATTAATCTCTGCTCGGCTTTGTTTCAGATGGTTAAATTAATAATACTATTAACTTTCTTTTCTTCCAGTTTCTGTTAAGTTGGTATATATATATATATATATATATTTATATATATATAAAGCTCTGAAAAAAATAAGAGACCACTTCAGTTTCTGAAACACTTTCTCTGATTTTGCTATTTATAGGTATATGTTTCAGTAAAATGAACAAATGTTGTTTTATTTTATAAATTACTGACAACATTTCTTCCAAATTCCAAATAAAAATATTGTCATTTAGAGCATTTATTTGCAGAAAATGAGAAATGTCTAAAACAGTTCATATTCATAAAGTTTTAAGAGTTCAGAAATCAATATTTGGTGGAATAACCCTGGTTTTCTAATTACAGTTTTCATGCATCTTGGCATCATGTTCTCCTCCACCAGTCTTACACACTGCTTTTGAATAACTTTATGCCACTCCTGGTGCAACAATTCAAGCACTTCAGCTTGGATTGATGGCTTGTGATCATCCATCTTCCTCTTGTTTGTATTCCAGAAGTTTGTTTAAGTGGTCATTTATTATTCCAGAGCTGTATACACACACCTAACATCATTACCACTTTCAGCTCCTGACTGTATATAGGACACTCTATAGTTCTATAATTACAGACTGTAGTCCTGTATTTGTATCTCTGCATACTTTATTGTTATACTCAGGACCCCAAAGAATGGGGTATATAATGGTGTGTGTATGTGTTATGTGCTCTGTTCCCACTTTTATTTCAATGGTGTGGTAGCTTCTTTTGTGTAGGCTTGTGTACGTGTGTGTGTGTGTGTCTCAGTGTGTGTGGAGGATTTCTTATCACCACAATAGCAACACTGCCCAACCCGGGGAGATGTGAGACAGTGGGATTGGCAGCCATGCAAGTGGTCCTAAAGAACAGAGATTAGAAAATGTGTGTGTGTGTGTGTGGGTGTGTGTCAGCTCTTGAGGACACTGGGAGCCTCTTGGTACAGAATTTTTTGACTTTGAAGGAAAAGGCTACACCAAGCAGACCAAACAATACTGAAACAGAGCCAGACTAAAAACACTGATCACCCCAGATACTGTAGAAGTTTAGTATTGGAAAACCTGCTATTTTATTGTTTCTTCTGAAATTGAGGATATACTGCTCTTTTCATGCTTTTGTTCGGCATGGTGTCAATAAGTTCATGTTTATCTGCTCTGGAGAGTTCTATTCTACAGCAGTAATTTTCTACAGGTACAAGCCCATAGGTGTGTATTGCTTCGCAAAACACAGTATCAGTTTTGAATTATTAGTTTATATATATAAATATTGGTGTCAGAAGGGGTTCGTTCAGTGTTTAAACCCCGCCCACCTGATAACAGTGTTGTACTCTGTCCTCAGATCCCACTGACTGCTCTGATTGGAAAAAGAGGTTAACATTTCTAGATAGATAGATAGATAGATAGATAGATAGATAGATAGATAGATAGATAGATAGATAGATAGATAGATAGATAGATAGATAGATAGATAGAGCAAGAATGAGAGCGAGAGAAAGAGAGATACATATAGAGAGAGTGAGAGAGAGAGACAGAGGGAGAGAATTTGAGACAGTGAGAGAAAAAAGAGGAGACAGACAGAGATACATAGAGAAGGGCAGAGAGATAGAGAGAGAGCAACAGATAAAATATTAGACTCAGAGAGAGAAAGAGAGAAATACAGATGAAGAGAGAAAGAGAGAGACTCAGGGAGAGAGTGGCAGAGCAAGAGAGAGAATATGAGACACTAAGAGAGAGAAAGAGACTCAGAGAGAGAAAGAGAAATAGAGAAAGTGACAGAGCAAGAGAGAATATGAGAGACTAAGACAGAGACAGAGAGAAATACAGATAGAGTGAGAGAGAGAGAGAGAGAGACAGAGAGCAAAAGAGAGAGAATATAAGAGACTCAGAGAGAGAAAAAGAAATACAGATAGAGAGAGCAAGAGAGAGACAGTGAGCCAGAAAGAGATAACATGAGAGACTCAGAGAAAGAGAGAAATACAGAGTGTGAGAGAAAAAGAAAGACCAAAAGACAGATAGAGAGAGAGACAGAGAGCAAGAGAGAGAAAATATAAGAGAGACTCAGAGAAAGAAAGAGATTCAGAGAGAGATACAGCTAGAGAGAGCAAGAGAGAGAGAGACTCAGAGAAAGAAATACAGGGATATTAAGAGAAAGAGAGAGACAGATATAGATATATAGAGAAAGACAGAGAGAGAGAGAGATTTGATACTATAGAGTTGCTGTTAGTCTGAACTGCAACGCTGCACAAGTAGATACTTTATTGTACTTTATTATTATGACCATGTCTCAAATCCTGTTTCACTCTGTCCATCCACCTGTCAATCAAATCCACACCACCTTTTCCTCCTCCTCCCTCGCTCATTTACTCCTTCAAAATAAAAAAAATGATGAGCTCCCTTAAGATGCTCACGTTTGCATTTTTTCCCTTATTTTAATGTTTATTAAGGCGAAGTTTAGGCTGAATTTTCTAACACGTGTTTGCAGAGACATTAGAGTTCCTGCTCTTTGTAAAGACGCACCTTGCCTGGAGTAATTGGGGTTTTTAATTATTTATTCGTTTTTTTTGGTCGGTGCTTTGCAGGTGTGCGCCGAATGCGGAGAGGACTACTGCGTCGGCTGCTTCGCCAGGTTTCATCAGAAGGGGGCACTGAAGCACCACCGAATGATTTCTATACAGGTGAGGGACGGATTTGGTTTTCCTGCAGCCAATGGCACACACACACACACACACTTACTGACATACACACACACATTGACTGACACACACACATAGAGGCCAGAACGTTCACACTGATCCATGTATCTATCCATGCAGCGGCACAAAAAGGAAGAATTTCCCTCCACACTTTCCTGAATTCTGCTTTAAAGCGGTTGTGTTTGCCCTTCTCTCTCCCTGGCATGGGCACCCTTATACCGACGACCCTCTTTCTACCCTCTCTCTCTCTCTCTCTCTGCCCAGCCGCTCATTACACACACGCCGATGCCAAGGCTGGAGAGTAAATACACCCTCACACACACACATACACACCCGCACACACACAGTCATAGCATCAGAGGAAAGCAGCTGTGTGTAAATACAAACAGGTCGTGCCGCTCCGGACGTTTGTTTTGGAGATTGCAGCTGCTGCATGCTGGAGTGTTAGCCTGAGACTTTTGTTGACCGGTTGGATGTATCTGTGAGCGCAGTGGCTTTAGGGAACTCCAGGAGGGAAAGATACGGACTCAATAACGTATAAACATGGGTGATAGGAGAGTATCATCACACTACACACTAAGGAAAATAAGTACAGATTTGTACTACCTGGCCAAACAACAGGTCACACACTCTAATATGTGGTTGGAGCACCTTTAGCTTTGATTGCAGCACGCATTCGCTGTGCCATTGTTTCAAAGTCTTCTCCAGCACATCCCAAAGATTCTCAATGAGGTTAAGGTCTGGACTCTGTGGTGAACTCTCTCAATCCATGTGTGAAAATGATGATCTCATGCTCCCTGAACCCTGAACTCTTTCACAATTCCAGCCCCATGAATCCTGACATCCATTGATTACATTACATTACATTACATTACATTACATTACATTTGGCAGACGCTTTTGTCCAAAGCGACTTACAATATTGAAGTGCAAATAATAGAAGAGGTTAAGTACAAAAATAATAGAAGTTAAAAATAAAGCATCTATAGATAGGGCCTTAAGGAGGTCAGAGGGAAATAATGGGGTAGAGGAGTAGAGAAGAGGAAGAAGGAGATGAGGTTAGAATTAGTTAGTTTGTTAGAGGTGTTAGGAGAGTAAGTGCTCTTTGAAGAGCTCTGTCTTCAGGAGTTTCTTAAAGATAGCGAGAGATTCTCCTGATCTGGTAGTGGAAGGTAGTTTGTTCCACCATTGGGGAACTCTGTATGAGAACAGTCTGGATTGCTTTGTGTGAATGTTTGTTTGGTAAAGCGAGGCGACGTTCATTGGAGGAGCGCAGCGGCCGGGAGGTAGCGTAAGCCTTCAGGAGTGAGTGCAGGTAGGAAGGAGCCTGTACTGTCATCACCTTGTAGGCGATTGTAAGCGTTTTGAATTTGATGCGAGCAGCAACCGGTAGCCAGTGGAGCTCAATGAGCAGCGGGGTGACATGTGCCCGTTTTGGTTGGTTGAAGACCAAACGTGCTGCTGCATTCTGAATCATCTGTAGTGGTTTTACTACACAGGCCGGGAGGCCAGTTAGTACGGCATTGCAGTAGTCGAGGCGTGAGATTACCACAGCTTGTACCAGGAGTTGGGTGGCCTGTTGCGTCAGAAACGGTCGAATTTTTCCGATGTTGTAAAGCGCAAAGCGGCAGGATCGAGCAACTGAGGCCACATGGTGCGTGAAGAGAAGCTGGTCATCAACCATGACACCCAGGTTCCTAGCAACCTTTGTCGGTGAGAGAGAGAGAGAGTCGATGGTTATGGCAAAGTTGATGGAATAACCTGGTCTATATTCAGTATATTCAGGTAGAGTCAGCTGACCTCATTCTTTCAGCACATACTGTTGCTGAACCTAAACCTGCAGACCAACTGCAGCATCAACCCCACATCATTTACTTACTTAAATCCAGGTGGAGACTTTTTTTTGGCCAGGCAGTGTACATTTTTTTATTAGTACAGTGATACACAATAGTGAATGTACCTTTTGGCTGGTTAAATTATACAAATCTGTACTTCCTGCTGTTAGAAAATACTTTATACTTCAAAAGAAACATATCTGACCCTGTAAAGACCAATATAATACCTTTGAAGGTACAATTACAAAAAAAGTAATTAACCTTTAATTACAAGAAAGTACTTTCAGCGATGTTTTGAGCGTTCTGAAAATGTGTGATTATATTAAATAATGGATCACAATTATTAGAATTAGAATTATTAGAATTATTAGAATTATTAGAACATTATAAGAATGCTTCTCTTATAAGGTTCCCAGCTAGATGAATTGACACAAGTGATGTTTTATCAACACCACCCGACTATTTAAAAAACTTAAATAGTAAAAAAAAAACGTTCTATGAACATTCAGAAAACTTTTGACAGATTGAACATTCAAGAGCATTAATTGTCACATTCAAAAACCTGCTTCTAACCAAAAAGTTTAGCTAGGACAGTAAAACGCAATGCCCATCATTTATTTTGCTCTAGTCTTCGGTAAGTAGAACATTATTTCTGTGATATACATAATTTATACAAACACATTGCTGGCGCTGCTTTAGAATGTTGTGAAATGCAATGAAATTGCAGGTACGAAACTCTGAAGAGGGCTTTTAATTTGAAATGTTATACTGCAAGTGCAGACGTGATGACTACCAAGCCAGTCTGTATGAATCTGACAGTACTACATCAAAATGTGACTGAAATTTGCATTGAGAAAGCCATAGAGTCTTTTGGTAAACGGCTAAATGCTAAGGCCAAGTTAGCTTAGCTAAAGTTACTATCCTAGCCGTGTACAGCTCGTATATTTCATCTGAAAAATAGACAATTTTGAAGAGATTAGAAGCTGAATAAATTGATACTAAGGGCCCTACTTTAGTAAACTATAGAGCACCAGTCAATTGCGTATATTGTGCAACTGGATTTAGGGCATATCGGTGTGTGTTTGGTATCATGAGGTCGCAAAAAAAACACCTTGCACGATTCAAAACGCGCAAAAAAGGCTTGAACTAATTCTCTTAATTAATCATGAGTGTGGTTAAGTTTGAGCGTAACGTGTGTGTAAGTTGTCATTCCCTTTAAGAGGCAGGTGAGTTCTGACTTTGGGGCGTTCTTATCTTAACAGTGCTGCACTTTGTGCGTCTCAGCATGAATGATGATGAGTGCTTTATTTAATTTAACTTATGTGAGTGGAGTGTAGAAATGAACTTAAACCTGACATTTATCAACACCATTGTTCTATATAGCAACATGTATGGTAGATATGTTTGTAAGGATGGCTGCTTACTAAAAGGAGTGCATGTAAGTGGGCATGTGTTCACTCTCACCCTTCATGCTCCTAGTGTTGGGGGCCTTACTAGTAATCGGAGGAGTTCATATGAATCAGAAACTATGTAACTGGTCTCCTGAATTGGGTGGTAAATAGGCTAAAATGAAAAAAAATATTTATTTATGTAAAATAATAATAATAATAATAATAATAATAATTTATTTATTTTGCTAAGATGATATTGTACAGTATGTATCTACTAGGCTGTCTGAATGCCTTTCCTCTACCTCAGTCCTCTGCTGTACTGACACCGCAAAGGCTGATACCGAGATAACGCCAATCATTGGGTATGTATTGTGCAGCCGTAGCTGTTGCTTGTGTGTCTTTTGCCCCGTTTGGCCTCTTCCCTCACCTTGCTAGAAGCCAGATCTGTAAATGGTGTTTTAATGAGAATCTTAATGGTGTATTTTCTCTGCTCGTATCAGCGAGTGTGATTAGCTCTGCTACAGCTAACGCTCTGGCTAGATAACCTTGACTCGCTCTTTGCTGCGTTTTTGTGTATTACAGCATCATTATTAAATTTAGACTGCATACTTAGTGTAGGAATGAGGGTCAGGGGCTGTTGTGACTAACCTCTGTGCAAATGAAGCAGCCTGAGTCAGAGAGCAGGCAGACAGCCCGTGGCTGCAAGTGCTGAATTCCCTGCAGATCTGAGGCCATCGGAGTCGCGTGTTAGAGACTGTAGACAGTGTGTGGGTATATGTGAACATATGTGGCATTGCACTGACTTTTTTCTAATGTACTGTGTGTGTGTGCCTGTCTTAAATTAATAGAAATTATTTGTATTAGATTTTTAGTAATTAAAGATTGATCGACTGTGTATCAATTTGAACCAATTTTCATCAAAAAAAAAAAAAAAAAAAAAATATATATATATATATATATATATATATATATATATATATATCTTTGCAAGGCTCATTGTTGGTCATAAGCAGCTTTGGTTCCTTGTTTAACCGATACAGATAAAACTATTGAGCTAGCACGGTCAGTCTGGCATTTGTTTTTGTTTGCCATTTCTAAAAACTCATGTATTTGTAGAATGTGTAAGACTAACTCCTCTGGTGGAGGAAAAGAAATAAAGACTTTTCACTCCACTAACCAAATATCCCTCTTGAGAGTGCATCACTCAGGCTGGAACAGTGAATAGCTATTAGCACAGCAACACAGCAGAAACTTGTGATTTTTTTTTTCTAATATTGTCCCTTTTTCTCCCCAAAATGCAATGCCAATTACCCAACCCACTCCCCCTATCACTATTGGTGCCCCAACACCAGGAGGGTGAAGACTAGCACATGCCTCCTTCGATACATGTGAAGTCAGACTCCACCTTATAACAAACTGTTGCTGATGTAGCATTGCTGATTGGCATCACAGCGCACTCGGACGAAAAGCGCAGCGACTGGGTTCTGATACATCAGCTCACAGATGCCTTGTGCTGATCGACATCACCCTTTGGAATCATATAGGGAGAAAGCGCCATCTACTCACCCAGAGAGAGCAAGGCCGATTGTGCTCTCTCAGGGCTCTGGTAGCTGATGGCAAACTACATGAACAGGATTCGAACCGGCAATCTCCTGATCATAGTGGCAGCTCCTCTCAGAGTCCCCAAAATGTGGTTGATTCTGGGATATATTTTGGAATAGTAGGATTAGGAACTAAGGTTAAGGTTGTACTTTTGATTAATATGGTTATAGTTATTGTTACAAACAGAAGATTAATCAAGTTTTATATACGTTTGAGGTTTAGGTTAAGTTTAGGATTATTATGGTTGTGATTAAATTTTAGTCTTGTTAAGTTAGTGTGGGTATGTTTGGGGTTAGATTAAGTAAAGATGAAGTGATTTTTGGCTGTTGTAATACAGAAATCAGTGGGGGTCCTCACTAAATATAGCAAAACAAATGTGTGTGTTTGTGCACATATGTGTGGGGGTTGATTACTGCTTTAGATGCGATTCAAGGTGACCAATTACTGCACAGGTCAATGGCTCTTACACAAACACACAAACACACACACACACACACACACACACACACACTTACACTCCCAGGTCGGTGTCTGTGTGTGTTGGCACCTGTTGCTCTGCAGGATGCGATGGCTCCTGTGTGTGAACGACCTTGTGTTCATCATCCTCCGCATGCCTGCAGCCTGCCAGCCTGCATCCCATCACACACCGCATGTCTCTATATATACCTCAGACACACACACACACACACACACACACACACATCTAAAACCCTGTTCTTGCTCTGACTCTGAGTGTCGAGGCTAAGTTTTGAGACTAAGTTTCGAGGCTAAGTTTTGGCTAAAGCTGAGTCACGTATCTGTCAAAAACCAACCAATATTGAATTTTGGTTAATAAAACTTGACCTAAAACCAACAAAATATCAAAAACCTAATAGGCCCTATTTTATCGATCTATAGTGCATAGTTGGTTTGTATTTGGTATGGTGATGACGCAAAAAAATACACCCTGCTTGGCTTGAAACACACAAAAGGCATGTACTAATTTTCTTATTTAATCATGGGTGTGTTTTAGGTGTAACGTAAAAAAATAAACCAATCAGTGTGTCAGTTGTCATTCCCTTTAAGACCCAGATGAGCTCTGACTTTGGCGTGTTTGTATCTTAACAGCGTGGTGCTTTTGTGCGTCTCAGCAAAGGATACTGACCTGCATTTTCATGCAATGAAGATACACCAGCAACTCATTTAAGGAAACAGTAATGTTATTTTATTCTTTATTCTGTGGTGCAGCATTTTTATTTGTGTGTGTTTAATGAGCGGGAGTGTACATCCTGCATGACTAAGATAGGATGATTGGGCAGCTGACTGTTGACTGTTGTCAGGGTTTTAATCAGTCAGTGGTGCACCTGTATTTCCCGCCGCCAAGATAGAAACACACCATAATTTACCTGAACACAACTTACTTCCAGACCACCACACCCATCAGTGTAGATTTATGTAGGTTTATTCCTAAACCCCAATGCTATTTAAATGGCATGGTTGCATAGCCGCAAGCCATGAAAATAGAGGGTTGATGGGTTGTAAGATAGCAATGAGCATTGTGACGTACCTTGTGCAGAGTGAAAGATTGGGCCCTATGAAGTTTAGTATATGTTTGAGTTTGATTACCACACCTCACCACAAAATAATGGTATTTCATGTCAATAATAAGAATCAAAAATTGTTGTATCAGTGTCTACAATAAATTGAAAATTGGCTATAGATGTTGTTGGTCATTTCCCGGCCAAACACCACATGCAGATCTTGAGTTGCATTAGCCAAGCTCAAGCCAAGCATTTGGGCCATAATCTGGCGTTGACTTGGCCTTGATTTCTTGTATAAATCTTATATGTTAAGTAAATATGGTAACACTTTCTATGAATGTAATCTCTATAAGACTCTATAAACTTACACATAGCACATTATAATGTGTTCATAAGGCATAATAAACATGGTTATACATATTTATAAAAATGTATAATTCATATTAGCCATGTTTATTATGCATCCATCATAAACTGTGATTATAATGCATTAATAGCTGTGTATAGCTTTATAACATGATATACATCAATACCAAGAAACTCAGTCCCAGCTTGCAGACTGTATCATGACTAAAAAAGCTTCCAACTTATAAACACACCCTCAGTAATCCTATAAATATATATTTTAACCACACAAAAATGATTCTTGTCTTGAATATAATATTAGTTACAGTAAATTATAATGTATTATAACAGGTCTTTGTGGGCTCCAAGTAAAAGGCCAGACTTTCATTGTGGGACTAGATTTATTATTAATGATAGATATACTATATACTATTTTAACATATATATTATAAGCACAGCTTATAATGTATTATGAGCACAAGTCAAAATGCTTAATAAACATGGCTTTAATGGGTTATGCATTTTTATAAATATTTATAGCCACGTTTATAATGCCTTATGAATGTGGTTATAGAGTCTCATAGAGATGACTTTCATAGGAAGTGTTACCGGAAATGTCTTTAAATATGTTAGGGAAATGTCTTAATCTATAATTTTTCTAGGGAAATAACTGCATTTAAATTCATTTTCATAATCAGTCTTAGAATAACGATAATAAAGATATAGCACAAAATACAGAAGTTTATTTCGCTTTCCACACAAATTTAATGACTTATAATAGTTTTGCACGGCAATTTGTGTACATGTGTCTCTTCTTTTTTGGGTCTTAATGCCCTCAGGGTAATGTGAACATGAACTTTTAGTGAGCATCCTGGTTCAGCTGGCTGCTCTTTTCCAGGAAAAATTATATTTACTCCTAAAAATAACAAGAGACCAAAGCTATTCTAAGAGACAGAAGCTGAACTTTACTGAGGGTAAGGCTAGGGTTGGATTATACACACACACACACACACACACACACACACACACACACATACACCCACCGGGGTGTACAACAGCACTTACACACACACTCATACAGAATACTATGGAAAGAACACTCACATACACACACACACTTCAGTACATGCTGAAATGTGTGTGTATGGATGAGTGTGTGAGGAATGGAGTGAGCCCAGCCTCTCGCTCTGCTGGAAAGGAGGGCGAACGGTTGGCAGGACACGGAGAAACGGGATTAAAAAAGAAAAAAAAAAGCGCACACTCTTACTGACGCAGGTTTACACGCACTCCTAATCCTGTTTGATTTGCTTTAATGAAAAAAAAAGGAACGAAAAATATTAATCACCGCAGGATTTATCTGCGCTTTGTTGCTGCTAGTTTTTGCTCTGTTTCTCCAGAGATGCAGCTCTTTGTCTGCTTGTCCTTGCTTTCCATTGTTTTTTGTTACTTTCTCTCCGCAGATTGGACGCAGGGTTTAGTCTCATGCTGTTTTGGCACGGGCTGCTGATTTCTGAATCAGTATGAGTGGAAATGCATGACTAAATAAGACAAGGGGCTCTATCGTACACCCTGCACAAGGCACGTTGTGATGCTCATTGCTATCTTACACCTTGTGGACAGTCTATTTTCACGCCTTGTGCCTGCGCTGTTAAAATAGCGTCAGAGTTTAGGAATAAATCTACACTGATGGGTGCGGTGGTCTGGAAGTGACGTGTGTTCAGGTAAATTTTTGGCATTTTTCCATCTTGGCAGCAAAAAAACACAGGAGCTCCACTGACTGCTTAAAACCCTGACAACAGCCAATTTCCAGAATCCATTTCTATAGGTGCATCCAACATGCGTACACCCCCGCAGAGTGCAAACCCGACAATAAACAGAATAAAGAATAAAATAACATTGCTGTTCACTTAAATGAGCTGCTGGTGTATCTTCACAGTGTGAACGCACAGGTCAGTATCCTCTGCTGAGACACACAAAAGAACGGTGCTGTTAAGATACGAACGCGCCAAAGTCAGAGCTCACCTGCCTCTTAAAGGGATGACAACTGACACACTGATTGGTTTATTTCACGTTACGCACAAAACACACCCAAGATTAATGAAGAGAATAAGTACATTCCTTTGCATGTTTAGAGCTGCACAAAGGTGTATTTTTAGCACAACAACAATTAAGCAGTGAGCTATAGATCGCTAAAATAGGGCCCTTAATGTCAGACAGATGTTGACTTTTAGCTGAAAATGAATATCTGAACCTAGACCTGCAGACCAACTGCAGCAGCAACCAACCTCACATCATTTACTTACTTAAATCAAGATGGATACTTTTTTTGGCCAGGCAGTGTATCTGACATTGATTTTTTTGCTCACCTGGTATAGGACTATGGACAGGATATGGACTAAATGGACTTTTTTTATAACTTAGTTTCAGTACTATAGTGAACTATAGTGAGTGTATCATTGCGTACACACACTACCTAAAGCTTGTGTTTTACAGAAAAACCAAGAACAATACATGCATTCTATTGTATACCTCCTTTAAACTGATGTGTGAACCTGTCAGCAATCAAGAAGCTATAGAATGAACTCTGTTCACTGCAACAGGCTTTTATTAGTTGACCCAGTGCCCAGTAATAGCAGGGTGTTTATAAAGCAGTGCTGTGAACAGAAGGTCACTGGTTATTATATTATTACATTTAATCCAGGATGTGTTTTTAAGCCCAGAAAATGCGCTCATTATGACTCAGACTACCTTGACTTCCGTGAACCTAATGGAGATACGTTATATCACACAAAGTATGCACCCATTTCCCATAAGATTAATTATGCGAGGGGTAGGAACCGTAATTGGTCTTAAGGGAACTGTGTACACCCCCTGTGAAAGCCTGTGGTAGAACATAAATCTCTATTAAGTTCACAGAGGTCAGAATAACACGTTTCTTCTGTTGTGACAGAAAATGTATAGATATAATAGCTGTACATATTAAGTGTGCAGAGAGGTTGGAACAACTCTAGGGCAGAAAAGTTTCACTGGAAATGAATGTATGGGATAAAAGTTTTTCATTAGATGTTGTGTAGAGCTGCATAAGTTATCAGATCTTAAAATAGTCAGATTATTTAATACTTAAAACTTAAAGAATGTAATTGACTGGATTTATTAAACACTGGCAGATGTATTAGGATGTTAAGAAGAAATTCAGCTGCTCATCAGCTGTATATCCCCCTATCACTATTGGTGCCTCAACACCAGGAGGGTGAAGACTAGCACATGCCTCCTCCGACACATGTGAAGTCAGACTCCGCCTCTTTTCAAACTGCTGCTGATGCAGCATTGCTGAGTAGCATCACAGCGCACTCGGAGGAAAGCGCAGCGACTCGGTTCTGATACATCAGCTCACAGATGCAGCCCAACACAGAGACCAACTGAGCTCTCTCAGGGCTCTGGCAGCTGATCATTAAACATAACAACATTATTTTTATTATTCTGTTATTCTTATTATTATATTATCAGGCAGAGCTGCAGACGACGGTCAGCAGCCTGGATGTTCTGAGTCGTTTCCAGAAGCAGATTGGAGAGGAAAGAGAGACGCCCAGCCAATCCACTACCAGCAAAGTGATTAGTCCAGCTGTGTGGAGGACACACCCAGCAGGAGAACCTGCATGTGATACACAAACACAGAAAGCACAGGTGAGTCACACACAGACACATATATATATATATATATATATATATATATATATATATATATATATATATATATATATATATATATGTGTGTATATATATATACACATATATATATATATATATATATACATATATATATAGAGAACCTGATTTTGTCATCTCTACCAATTGGCAGAGGTATGTTAAGTTAAAAAAATCCACTAGAGGGTGCTCTGTTTTTTATTTTTTAGATTTTTTCTAGTACACACGTGTTTTTTTGTTGGGATTTTCAATGATAGGCTATCATTTTCAACATAGTTTCTGAGGTGTTGATGCGTGGAAGTATACGACTTTATACAACAAACATTTTATTATTATTACTATTTTGTTTTCGCAATTAGTAATAGTTATGATTTAATCAAGTATGTTATCTTAAACATATGGGACCCTATCGTACACTCTGCGTAAGGCACATTTCAATGCTCTTTACTATCTTACACCTCATTAACAGTCTATTTTCAATCCCTGTGCCTGCACTTTTAAAATAGCCTCAGAATTTAGGAATAAATCTACACTGATGGGTGTAGTGGTCTAGAAGTGAGGTGTGTTCAAATAAATTTCTGGCGTGTTTCTATTTTGTCAGTAGAAAACACAGGAGCACCACTGACTGATTAAAACCCTGACAACAGTCAACAATCAGAGTCCATTTCTATAGGTGCTCCCAGCGCTCGCCCCCACTCATTACACACACACACACACACGCACACACGGATGCACTGCAGAGCGAAAACCCAACTTTTAACTGAACAATGAACAGAATAAAGAATAAAATAACATTACTGTTCCTTTAGATTAACTGATGGTGTATCTTCACAGCGTGAACACTCAGGTCAGTATCCTCTGCTGAGACTCACAAAAGCACCGCACTGTTAAGATACGAACGCGCCAAAGTCAGAGCTCACCTGACTATTTTATTTTCATGAGGATATTGAAGGTTTAATGTGTGCATGTGTGTGTCTCTGTGTGTTTGTGTTAAGGTATTGTTTGTGAACGAGGGTGATGAAATGGAGGATGATGAAGAAGATGAAGGCTCTCTGCTGAATGGCTGTTTTGATGAAGTAGAGTCGTCTCGATCCTTCCAGCAGGCGTTGAATGAGTGGAGGCAGGGAAAGCAGGCAGAAGAACGCAGGGTACCAGGTAACACACTTCAGTTAATAAGCCTTGTCAGGATGTGAGACATCAGCTATTTTAAGGTGGACCTATTGCTGACATATATATGATTTGCATGGTGGCTTAGTGGTTAATATGTTCACCTCCCAGTGGTGGGGTCCTGGGTTTAAGTGCCTATGTGTCTGCGTGGGTTTCCTCTGAGGACAATTGGGTGTTCTTAATTGCCCAGAAAAAATGGATACCCTAAAAATTGCCCTGGTGTGTGAATGTGTGTGTGACTGTAAGGATTGGCATGCTGTGCTGGGTCAACTCCTCAGTGCCTAGTGCAGTCCTCCAGGTGGACGGTTGTTTCCGGTTGAGAGTACGCTGTGTGTGATTGGCTGCCACTTCTCACCAGCCTGTGTTGTGTGTGTGGAATGTAATGTAAGGGCCCTTAAGTGCCTTGAGTGGCAAAAAAGAACAATATAAATGTAATATTAAGTAAATATTGCCAATAGAATATTACTCTAGTCTACACCCACTACTAGGCCTTGCTCCAACCTTGCTATGAGATAGCACCTCACAACATGCGTACAGCTCTGGAAAAAAAATAGACCACTTAAAAATGATGAGTTTCTTTTAATTTACCAAATGGAAAACCTCTGGAATACAATCAAGAGGAAGATGGATGATCACAAGCCATCAAACCAAGCTAAACCAAACTGCTTGAATTTTTGCACCAGGAGTAAAGGCATAAAGTTATCCAAAAGCAGTGTGTAAGACTGGTGGAGGAGGAGAAAATGCCAAGATGCATGAAATCTGTGATTAAAAACTGGGTTATTTCACAAAATATTAATTTCCGAACACTTTTTTTTGTATTATTTGAGGTCTGATAGCTCTGCATCTTTTTTGTTATTTCAGCCATTTCTTATTTTCTGCAAGTAAATGCTCTAAATGACAGTATTTCTTTTTGAAATGTTCATTTTACTCAAACCAACTTATAAATAGCAAAATTAGAGAAACTGATTCAGAAACTGAAGTGGTCTCTTAATTTTACTCAGAGCTGTATATAAGCATAGGCGTTCCCAAGCTATTACCTGAGGTTATACTTCATGATAAACTCCCATGACTTTTGGCGTGTATCCCCCCCTCACTCTTCAGTTACACTCTACTCAAATGTACGTGCCCATTCAGGCAGTAAATGACTGAAACATGTGTTTACAGGGAGAAATAAAGTGACATGCTATCAAAAAACTGTCTACACATGCAAGAGACCTGCCAGAACACACACACACACACACATGCACACAAAGCGCGATTGCATTCAATGTACACATGGGGTAGTGTCAGCAAACACACCCTGTGTGACAGGTCCTGTGATTAGGAGCCATGTCGCATTTATTCATACCTCCCACTCACATACAGGGCAGTGTGTGTACAGTGCCTGTGTGTGTGTTTGTGTGTGTGTGTGTGTTCTGGCAAGTGGAGGCATAACATATGTTCACACACCTTGATATACCATAACACCTGGTGCTCCCTACACACTGTAACACCCCTAATAGGTGATGAATAAAAGTCAAGCCTTCACTTTCACACATTTTAATTGTGTTGATGTCGTGTTCACTACTACTGTAGTGTAGTGTTACACTACCTGTCCAAAAGTATTCAGACAGTAAAGAGAGAAGTGAGCTACTGTAAGGTCGGTGCACCCATTGGTGCATCATGCTTGGTGCATGCATAATATAGGCTACAGGGGTATAAAGTCAACCAGCATTGGGTTGTGGACTTCTTTGGAGTGGTGGAGCTCCTTTTAAAATCTTTAGGGTGAATTAGAGTGGCAGATCTAATCACAATTGTTACGTTATTGATTTATCACAATAACAATATATGGACATGACCTTTTCTGTACTGTTCTGTACTGAGGTCATTCTCCTGACCTCAGTACTGCCTACTATGTTTTTCTTAGCAAGAACATCTTATATTCAGTGTTTTTTCATTATTTAAAAAGTCCTGCATTGTAGATTAATACTAAAGTCATTCAAACTATGAATAAAATGTAAGAAATTATCTATTTTACATTCTTTAAAGAACCACATCTTGTTTAGATGACAGTTTTCAACATCTTGGCTGGATTTTATCAGTCAGTTTTATAAGGTAGAGTCACCTGGAATTCAGGCTTTCAGTTAACAGCTGTGCTGAACTCGTCAAGAGTTAATTACTTGAATAGAGGTAGAGTTGGTATACAGTGAATAGCTCTATTTGAGTAATGTTCTAATCCATATTATGAGAAGCAAGAACTACTCAACTAAATAAAGAAAAAAAAAACTTTAGGAAAAAAGAAAGGTCAGTCAGTCCGAAATAATTCAAGAAGTTTGTAAGTTTCATCATGTGCAGTCATAAAGACCATCAAAAACATTATGATGAAACTGGCACTCATCAGGGCCACAAAAGTAAATGAAGACCAATAGTTATTTCTGATGCATTTAATTGAATTTATTTTATTCATTCAGGATTTTTTAAATATATAGTTCATAACAATGTTTTAAATATGAGTCAGCCCTGTCATTGACTGTCTGCCTGTCCTGAACTCTAGCTCTTGCTAAAAAAAGACTACATTTCCCAGTATGCACCTGCACTTATCACATAATCACATGACTGTTCCAATTGCCATTTCCTGTTTCCCCTTGTATAAATACCCCTCTGATTCTGTTCCCCGTTGCTGAGTATTGAACCTATTTTCATAGCTCTTCTACTCAGCGTTTCTTTTGTATTTTATATTCTTTTGTTGCCGACCTGTTTTTCTGTTTTGTTCTCTCTTAAACCTAGCACAGGTGTAGCAAACAACAGGAAGGCAACATAAATAAATAACATACCAGATTGGTTGAAGCAGAAGGTCATACCTAGAAAATCAATTTCACTAACCATGGGCAAGGCAGACAGCAAGGTCCAAAAACAGGCAAGGGTCGTAACCAGAACACAATCATAAACAGAGGGGTTAAGCTAAATCAGTAGTCAGTAAAGAAACAGGCAGAGGACATACACAAAAGGAAGAGAAGATAAAGAGGATGCGAGGTAGAAGAGCTTCGAAACTATATTCAATACCGGGCACAGAGAACAGGAAACAGGGACTTTTATACACACAAGGACAGGTGAGAGCAATTAACACTGATTAGTACGATAGAGAGTTTGTGTAATAAAGTAAAAAAAACAGGCTGCACTCCCAAATACTTCTCACGTGCTGAATCCGCAGTAGGTAATCAAAAATTGAAGAGGATCGGACAGCACTCGTATAATATTCAATATATTATACTCAAAGATAAAACACGAACGTTTCGGCACACGGAGTCCACAGTATAATAGTATTTTTCAAAAATATATATAATCAATATACAAACATCAATGTTGTGCAAAAATGGAGAAAGAAAAGAAAATAACAAAAACAATTATATTAATTATTGAAAAACCAAAAAACTGCAAAAAACAATAATAATGATCACAATCTCATGGAAAAATACTTGTCAAAATCTTATGAAAATATATTCTACTCAAAATCAATTCAACTAAATTATTAGAAAAAAAAATATTAGAAAAAAGCAGCATCTTAAAAATCCACATGCACATCCAAAACAAAAAAATAAATTAAAGAAAACAACTTCATTTATGCCTTTTGGATTTACTGTATCAAGTTTAAAAATGTACCAAGCCTCTCTCTGTAGGAGACGCTGTTTGTGTAATGCAGTGGCATGTGACTGAGAGTTTTAGGAGGAGAGAGCACAGGGGAATCCTGGGAAATGTAGTTCTGTGTCACTGAATTAGAGTCCATGGTGGCTGGCCTGACAATATGCCCAATAAGTCAAAGTGCATTGCTCTGTAAAATGGTGCTAAAACATTTTTATGCTATAGTTTTATCATTATATCAGTGGCAAAAATAGTCTTAAAATGACAGCAGATTCATTTATCACAGTTGTTTCTGTAACAGTGTATCATCCAAACAGAAATAGTACCAGACCTCACTGATGCACACAAGCAACTCCTCACAGCAATGTTCCAACTCTGATAGAAGAAGAGGCTGTTACTGTAGAAAAGAGGATACAGAATTCCATATAACTTTGATGTCAGAAGAATAATTTCTCACCAATATATAGAGCACTTTTATGAGTGTGTAAATTATCCACACATCTGAATTTGATCGTTTCTGCTCAGGTGCTCTCAGGTCTGTGATTGGTCCAGGTGTGTTTGGAGCTAACCACTCATTATAAAGCTGATAAACACGCTTGAGTGCAGGGGCTGCTTTCAGGAGGAACGCTCTGAGCATGTGTAAGTGATGGAGTTATGATGATTAGTGGTGTAATTACACTGCAGCTGAGAGTGTCTGAGTGCAGACTGCGAGACTGTTACAGCTAAAGGGAAGCAGTTTAACACAGTTAATCTAAACACAAGGTGTTTCTAATAAAGTGGCCAGTGAGTGGAAGCACAAGACCAGTGTTTTTTAATAAAGTGGCCAGTATGTAGATGTACAAGGTAGGTGTTTCTAATAAAGTGGGCAGTGGGTAGATGTAGATGGTAGGGTTTTCCAACAAAGTTGCCAATTAAAAGATGGACAGGATAGGTGTTTCCAATAAAGTGGCCAGTATGTAGATGTACAAGGTAGGTGTTTCTAATAAAGTGGGCAGTGGGTAGATGTAGATGGTAGGGTTTTCCAACAAAGTTGCCAGTGAGTGGAAGGACAAGGCCAGTGTTTCTAATGAAGTGGCCAGTATTTAGTGGACAATTAAAAGATGTACATGGTAGGTGTTTCTAATAAAGTGGCCAGTGGGTAGATGTGCAAGGTAGGGGTTTCCAATAAAGTGGGCAATTAAAAGATGTACAAGGTAAGTGTTTCTAATAAACACTTTGGCCAGTGAGTGGAAGCTCAAGGTTGGTAGGTAGGTGTTTCTAATAAAGTAGTGGCCACAGTGAGTGGAAGCACATGGTAGGGGTTTGCAGTAGGTGTGTATTAGCTATGTATGATTATGTACATGTGTATGTATGTATTATTGTGTTAGGTATGAGTGTTCTAAGAGTTTATAAGAGACAGAAGTTAAGTTTGAGTTTATCTCTCTGTGTTTCAGACAGACTGCAGTTCTCTCCTGTGCAGAGTTTACTGCTGGCCTGAGGCTCCGGCAGCATTATGAAAAATGTCAAAACATATAGAGCCTAATTAATTTGATATTTTTGTCTCCTGACCGGTCCTGCAGACTTCTCCACACTTTATTAACTCAGCCTTCTCCTATACTGTCCTGCTCACCCCCTCACTCCAACTCTCTCTATCTCTGTCTATTAGCATTTTATCATTCTCTCTATCTCTTCCTCTCTATCTCTCTTCCTCTAACAATCTCCTTTGTTTTCCCAATTCAGTTTAATTCAGTTTTACTGGTGTGATCATATTTATCAATAATCTGCAGGACAGAAGGATAGAACAGTATATTAGAACATATTGCCGCTGTCTTGTTAGTTTACTGCCTAATTTGAACACACAAACTATCTCTTACACTGTATCAAAAAAAAAAAATCTTAAAGAATGGGCCAATAGAAATGATCCACAATTACCTGAAATAAAGTCTTTTTACATTGACTTCCATTAAAAGTTAAGGTTTTATCTCTGCTGTAAAGTTGCTCCTTTTGAGATAGATGTTTTTTATTTGGACAGGGACAATATTTAAAGTATGGACATCATGATATTTATTTTATTTATTTACTGAATCCCCATTAGCTGGGGCAGATACCCATGCTATTCTTCCTGGGGTCCTACTTAAGTAAAAAAAAATAATAATAATAATAATAATAAATAATAATTTAACTAAACATATACATCTGAATACACAAAAAAATATATTAATGCAACCCCAATTCTAAAAAAATACATTAGAACACTGTTAATAAATGCAAATCTCATAGACCCATACCTTATTCACAATATATAACATAGAACACATATTTTACAATTTCATGAAAAACATGAGCTTTATTAACTCATCTGAAAAAAGTTGAGATAAGGCAACAGATTTATTAATTAAGAAAAATATTAACAGCTGCAATAGGAGCAATCAGTAACTCAGTAACTAACTGCCAATTCTGCCAAAACCAGCCTCAATAAATTGCTTAAAACTTTACATTGTGAAGACACTGGATATCCCATCTTCTACACTTCTACCATAATTCCATCAAAAGGTTCAGAGAAGCTGTCCAACAGTCAGCATTGGATGCTGGGTTTTTATTGGCTGTAAGCCATCATAATCATCAACAATAAAAATAAATAAATAAATAATCGCTTAAAATAGATCACTCTGTGTGCAATACATCTATAAACTCATAATATATGAGTTAACTTTTCAATGTTATTCAAAATTTTTGAGGTCTACCTGTAAACCTAAGACTTTGCACATCATCTCTCTCTCTCTCTCTCTCTCTCTCTCTCTCTCTCTCTCTCTCTCTCAGTAACGATGGAGGTAATGGGTACTCAGGCTGAGGAAAGCATTCAGCAGCCCATTCGTATCGAGTTCAGGGAACACGGTCTGAGCTACATGGAGAAGCTGCTGCTGAAGAAGCACCGCAGGTGAGTGGTGCTCATCCCAGCCTATAGATCCAGCTTCTCACACAATAGGATGCTAAATAGGCTCACTTAGCTTCCTGGGCCCCAATTAAGTTCTATGTAAGATCAATTAGGGGCTTAACGACTCTTTATTTAAAGCCAGCAGGCTGGAAAAGAAGCAGCCGGGATAAAAATAGGAAGGAATCCTTAATCTCTTAAAGTTTCAGCTTTTCTTCACGAGTCTAATCTGGTATAAATTGCACATTGGGCTGTGCTGATCAGCATACGATATTTAAAACACAGAGCCGTAGTAATGCTCACATATTCTGCCATGTTATCAGTTTAAGCAGAACCGAATATTAAAAAAGCACACACCTACTCTGTGCTTTGAAGGCTTTCCTCGATGGAGGACATTATTTTTTCTCTTCTCTCCATTGAATTCACTAATAGCTCAATTTACCTGCCAGGTCACTGGTGGCTTCTTTATGCAGGAACGTTCGCTATTCTGACTCAGGCGGTGGAACGGGCCCCAGAATGCTAAATAGAACGTGATTAAATTAGCCAGCGATGGCCCTTGCTGGTGTGAGGTAGGCTTGCCAATGTCATATTCACAGGAGAACCAGTCAGTTCCACTCCGCTCAGAGCTGTTTTTGGGTCACCGTTTGTGCCTTGGAGAAATGTTCTATTGACCTGGTCTTGATGTACAGCTCATCTGACCTTAAAGCCCAGAATATACTGACCCAGCGTAGTTCATTAAATAAAACCATTCTAAAGCCCTGGTTCATTAGGATCAGTTTTTTTTTTATGTAGGGTGGTGGAGCAGTGTAATTTTACTACAGGATGTACTGTATATCAGCCTTGGTGTTGCCCACAGAGCCTCCACATATGGATTCATTGGCTGTCTTGGAGACTTGAAGGCAGACATTCAGACTCATGTCCAGTCACATGTCCAGAAGGTCAGGTGTCATGGTGTGGGGTGCAATTGAATTTCCTACACCATTAGGAACCTCCATAACTCTATGCTGAGATGTCTGGCATGTTGCAGCGTTACACATGTGTTGCACATTACTTCTGTATGTACAGTCCAATAAATATGAACAAGAGTTCTCGTATCAGTCTAAATATTTTATAATTTAATGTTCTTGGTAACTTTTATCTTCCTTTTAAAAAGCATCATAATCTATTTTTTTTGACAATGAGTGTGAATCATAAAATGCTTCTATATAAACACCATTATTCTCTAAATAACAGCATCATTATCTATTAAACACTGCCATTCTCTACTATACATAATTTTCCCTAACAAACACCATACTCTATTACATACTGTAAAATACCAACATACAGTTCTGGAAAAAAATAAGAGACCAATTAAAAATGATAAGTTTCCTCTGGAATATAATCAAGAGGAAGATGGATGATCACAAGGCATCAAACCAAGCTGAACTGCTGGAATGTTTGCACCAGTGGTGGCATAAACTTATACAAGAGCAGTGTGTAAGACTGGTGGAGGAGAACATGCAAGGATGCATGAAATTTGCGATTAAAAACAGGGTTATTCCACCAAATATTGATTTCCGAACTCTTAAAACTTTATGAATATGAACTTGTTTTCTTTCTATTATTTGAGGTTTGAAAGCTCTGCATCTTTTTTTTGTTATTTCAGCCATTTCTCATTTTCTGCAAATAAAAGCTCTAAATGATAATAAACACCATCTGTAAGGGCTGGCTCCAGGCCTGTACACAATCTTTGAAGGTTTGAAGTTTTGTCCTGTTTTTCAAGCAAAGATTTGATAGAAATCCTGCTGGTCCAGTAATTCATGCACTTGAGTCATTGTGACATATTCCTCAGTGTGGTTAGAAGCTTTACGTGGCTTGGTTTGGTGCTCAGCCTTCTCAAGGCTTAGTAGGCCCAAGGTTCTGCACAACAAAGGTCTAACTTTGCACAAAACACTTATAATGTTTGCAATTTCAGTGGACAAAGTTGCTTTGGCTCTTCTTATTAAAGTTTATCTTATTTCTTAGATTATCATTAGATTGAAGAAGGAGACTTCTGAAGTCTGTGCTCCACTCATAGACCACCCTCCACTCATAGACCACCATTTACTACAGACCACCATTTACTACACACTAAGAAAAATAAGTACAGCTTTGTATTTAAAAAAGTACAAAGCTTGTCGCTGGTGTAAAATTACCTTTTAGTGAAAGTCCTTTTTTGTACCCTGTTTTTGTGCCAGTAAAGATTATAAACATTATAATCAACTAAATATGCGTCAATAACTAGATGATCCACAATTGTCTGGCTTTTAAATAAAAAATGTTCAATTAAAATGTATATATTGTTTATTAGAAAGGTGATACAGAATTGTGAGTCTATTTTTCATATCTTCAAAAAATAAACAAAGAACAAACAATAGGGCAGTAAAACAAAGGCTACAGAAACAAAGACTATAAAACAAAGGATTAACAATAAAACTAATAAACAAACAAGTAACATAAGCAAACAAAGAAACATAGAAAAGAAAGTACAGAAAATCAGAAACTAAACTTACACAAAACTACAGGATTAAGGGTCAAACAAAGGAAAATGAAACTACTAGGAGAGTGTCAAAATACAGAGGCTGAATCTCATATAAAGATCAAACACAAAAGCACAACAGAGAACAAAGGAACACACGGGGTATTTATACACAGGCACAGACAAGAGAAACTTGGGGAAGTAACGAGGGGGCTGGGTTAAAAATGGGACAGGCGGGGCTAGGGTGGAGACAAAAAAATGACAAAACAAGAGAGCTCAAAGAGCACATGGCTGGGAACACAAGACAGGAATAAACAGAGAACAGAAGCACATGGAACCGAAAGAGGGAAAAAACATAAGACACAGACACAGGCTAAGGTGTGACATGGAATATAACCCCTTAATCAGTTTCAATTTGTACAAAGAATTTATTTCTCAAACAGGTGTAGACATATGTACATGAAATACATATTCTAAACTCTTAATCGTGTACCAAACATATATATTTGTTAATAGTAGCTAGTGTAAGGTGTTGTAACTATGTAATAAGTTATGTAATCACATTTAACTGTATGTAAAGGCTGCAGTAACACATTTAACACGGTTTGTCGCAGTTTTTTTTTTTTTTCGGTAGCGGCCAATAACAAGAGGCAGCAGCACTGAACTGCTTCTCCTCTCTCAGAAATCCCGCTAAGCGTTTTGAGCCGTGTCATCGTTGCATAAGTGTTATATTGTTGCCATGGTTTTTGGGTCGGCTATTCTAAGGGTCTCAATTGTAAAGCCATTAAATTGCCTTTAATTCAACATTATATTGTGCAGAGAGGACGCAGGGTACCCAGTGTTGGTGTGTGTGTGTGTGCTTGTGTGTTTGTGTGTGCGCGAGCAGGAATTAGCTGTAGGGAAGAGGCTAAAAAGGAGAGAAAGAGGCTAACGAAAGAGAGAAAAGAAGGAGCGAGCGAGTCGTTCCCCTCCGGTTTGTGCCTGTAATACACTTGTGTGTTAAATTGTTGTTTAAAGGGTAAGGAGAGGATTTAGAGGAGCCGCCTGAGGGTCTGGGGGGGAGGAGAAGGAGGGCAGGCCGGGTTCTGAAACACTCTCAGCTACTGCAGCTCCCTGCAGCTTCTTCATCCTGCTCTTTGATGTTTTAAGAGACAACACACTGTTTGATTTTTAGTTTTTGTTATGAGCTATACTAGCCATTATACCACAGTTAGTTCCGACCCTGCAATACGATTGGCTGAGAGGCGTTTTATGAGTGACATTATCAGCCGGTAATGCACATGTATTATTCCACCACATACAGAAAACTGATGCAGCGCTTACAAACCAAACACAAACCAAATGCGATGTCATTATACACCACTGGGTGTATAGACTGCTGGATCCCATAGGTACACCGTGTGCAGAGACACCATGTCTCCAATAGGTGGCGCAGGCAAAGACGCGGTTCCACAAATAAATAAATAAGCCCAGCGCTTTGAAAATTAAAACGCATTATTACAAAAATTATCAGCCACAATATCAGGTTAAGAGTTGTTATTATTAAAATAATAAAAAAAAAAACTTAAATGTATATATTTACCAGTTAATACAGGGTATTTTAAGCTGAATTAAAAATAGGGGACCCTTGTAATTCCGCAGGTCTTGCCGCTGGGGGGTGCCGAATAAAACAAAACTTTAATTTTCTCAAGCACTGGACTTTAATCTACACAGATTTCTTTCCTGAAAACCATTTATTTGGGTGAGCTTTAGCTTAGATTTTCATCATTTTGACTGAAATGGCAAAAAGTAGAGGCCACCATCCTAACCCAGCAACGATGCAGCCCTTACAGTGCAGCTACGAGTGTTTATGACCAAACAGATTGTATTTTCTCATCCTCTTTAACTCAAACTTTGGAACACACAAACTACAGTTTTGTACTGAAAAGAGTACAAAGCTCGTTGCTGGGGCTGTACCTTATATTGAGGTACAAAAAAGTACCTTTCAGTCTTTTTTTGTGCCCATGGTTTTTGTGCCAGTAAAGATTATAAAGATTATAAAGATTATCATAAACTAAATATGTGTCAAGAACTTGATGATCCAAAATTGTCTGGCTTTCAAATAAAAAATGTGCAAATAATACATATATTTTTTATTAGTACAGTGATACAGAATACTGAATGTACCCTTTTGGCTGCAGGTTAAATGGTACAAATTTGTACTTATTGCTGTTAGAAATTACTTTGTACTTCAGAGGGAACAAATCTGACCCTGTAAAGACCAATATTGTACCTTTGAGGGTACAATTATAAAGAGTATTATATATCGTACCTCTGTTTTTTAGAGTGAATAATCGTAATAATACACTCAAGGTTTGTGCTATAAACAGGGTCCGTACAGTCATAAAAAACCTGGAAAAGTCATGGAATTTGAAAATAGCGATTTCCAGGCCTGGATAAGTTTTGGAAAGATAAAAATACCCAGAAAGTTTTGAAAAAGTCATGCAAATCTTTGTGTTTACGTTTACCGACTGAGAAAATGTATTTTGAGCTAACAAATACGTTAGCTGAGAGTTAATTCAGTAATTTAGCTTTACACATTGGTGCTCTCAGGATTTGACACATATTTTTTTTTCAAATGTTGTTCGTCAGATTCATTTTAGGCCTAATATGATCAATTTCGATTATAGTGTAATTTGTTTTTTGGTTTTGTTGTCCATGTCTGCAATTGTACCTACGACCGCAGCGCAGCAGTGCCAATATTACACATTATAACACAAACCTTGAATGTACAGTATTATTGCTTAATTATACAACAGATAGTTCAGGTTTTGACATTTGATTGGCCGTTATAAATTATTTAAAATACAAAAGGATGACACATGCACATTGTTAGAGACGTTTTTTGGAGGGCTAAAGCCTCTAAATGTTCTGAGTTTGAGTTTCTGCTGTTGTTTTCTTTCAGAACTCCGATTGAATCTTATTATCCATATCCTGCCCTGAGCTCCCCACCGGACTCACCCACACCCTCACCCACACAGCCTGCTGAAGAGAGACACGAGCTAACAGGTTAGCTTTATTTCATCTCATACACACACACACACACACAAACACATTTACAAACAAACAGATACACACATACACACACACGTTCATACATTTTGCATGCAGCCCCACACAGTGATCCAATCAATAAATGAAACCACATGAACATCCGTCGCTAACTCGACAGCCTAAAAAAAAACGGACACACAGACACACACACCGAGAGAGAGAGAGAGAGAGAGAGAGAGAGAGAGAGAGTCCAGAGAAGTTAGTTTTTCGCTCCTTCACTACTCAGGTCAGTGGAGCTCCAGTGCCAATCCATCCATCACAGTGCTGCAGTGAAGGCTAATCACAGGCTGTTATTATGGTGGAAGGGCTGCTGGGCTGAGGGTTCTGACAGCTGTGCAGTGAGATTGGATCAGGGTTTTGGAGGTGAACACTGAGAGCTCAGGAGCTCATCTGTCAGAGAGGTCATCCTCTATCTCCAACCCCAACTACACACCCCTACACTGAGCTGCTCGCTACACTATACGTCTTCCACCGAACATGGAAAAAGCATGGATGGTCAATCTAAAGGCATTAGTTGTAGATTCTTATGATGCTCAATAAAGTACAGCCTAATCTGTGTTGATGCGTTACATGTTGACCCTAAAATACGCAAACTGACAGTACCATCCTGTAGCTCTTAGCGGAATGTGACAGGTCTATATTGATCGGAATTCATGGAATTATGATAGTGTTAGCCACTGCTCTCTACTTCTACACTTGTAGTTCTACACTGTTTCTATACTTTGTAGTTCTATAACTACAGACTGTATTCCTGTATCTGTATCTCTGTGTATTTCAGTATTATCATTGTGAAAGGACTAGAGCAGGGGTGTCCAAACTTTTTTTGTTGGGGGCCAGAAGGAGAAATATATTTGAAGTCACGGGCCACAGACTCTGTAATAAAACAAATAATGAAATATACCAATTTAAATAATACTTTTTTCCTGATTATTTCATTTATACCCCATTTTACTTGACTTACTCTCTTTATTTTTGACAGTGTTGTGTAAACTAAGACTTTTATAATTGATGTTTAATTTCATGATGTCTCTTAATATTATTATAATATTGCCCCGTTTTTCTGCGCTAGAAATGCGCACCCTCTCCGCTTTTAGAATCTTTGGCCCGTTTTTCTGCACTAGAAATGCGCACTCTCTCCGCTTTTAGACTCTTTGGCCCGTTTCTGACACCTAGCGTTCAAACTTTGAATCTCACATTATAAAAACCTGCTTAACAGCGGGCCAACTTTCATTCTATTTCTAAAATACCTCGCGGGCCGCTCCAAAAAAGGACCGTAGTTTGGACACTCCTGGACTAGAGGATGACCAACACATACATCATTAGTCTTATAAGTATAACACATGGGTATGAACATAACATATGAAGAAGTGACCATTTTTACATCTCCAACACTGATTTGAAACCATTTAATTTTGATTGTTTTGTTTATAAAGTTCTTGTTTTAGCCGACCTGACTGAATACTTGATTTTAATTTTAATTTACATTTATTTTTCACTCCCTTTAAGTTGGAAATGCTGAGATGCATTGATAATAAGGGTGACTCTCAATGTACAGTAAAACCGAGTGAAAATACTGTAAAGGTTGATTGATTGATTGACTGATTGATTAATTGATTGGATAAATGGTCAGTGGAGCTAAATTAAAAATAGACAATGGATTTGAATTCGATAGATAAAAAATAATCAGATTACACTCCTCTCTCAGACAATCCCAGAATCCTTTTTGCTCTTTTTCAATCAGGCCAGTGGAAAACTCTTTTATTTCCTCTTACATCCTCCCCGCTGCGACTCCAGCCCTAAATGTGACTTTTAATCAGACGTGGAGGTCTAAGGTCACGCTCCTGACCCCTCTCCCTGCAGACGACAGCTTGTCCTGGCTTTGTTCAGGGTCTGACAGAATTAAGTCTCGGAGGATGAATCTAAACGCGGTGGGCTCTGGAGAATTCGGAAACGGAGGCCTTTTCTCTGCGAGGTGGTCCGCACTCATGAATAATACATGTGTTTTGCACATGGCATTTGGACAGGACTTCACTGCAGCAGTTAATTGCTTTCGGCCGTTTGTTCCTTTGGGCTATTTCCTGATAACCGTTGTCGCGAGTCCAGTAGAGGATATGAAAGTGTTGACTTTACGTAACTGTTCAAATATTTTTATAAAAGGAATTAATTCATTACGTAGTCTCCATTCAGAGTAAGGACAACTTTGAGAGGACCTCAAATAATTGTCCTCCGTTTGCTGTCACGCCGTGTCCTTGAGGTCCATTTATTAGTGACAGTAGACTGGAGGAAGAACAGATTCTAATGCTACATTTACGTTGTGATGGTAGACAGTAGGTGGTACATCAAATATTCCATGTTTTTTAGTGAAGTAAAGATGATGGCAGCGTGGGCAGCGGAAGGCTTTTTCAAAAGTTTGCTTCCAACTTTTGCAATCAGGCACAACAACAGAATAAAGCAGATATTTACTAAAATCTCATAGTTACATAATATTTATCCCCATCACACAACAATACAGTGGAATTCAGCCTCCTTCACAGTAGTGCTAGGTGGTACTATATCGGTTCATCCGGTATATATCGAAGGAGAAATTAAAACCAGTTAGCATAACAAGTTTATACACTGGAGTAATGGTAGCTCAGCTCTGTTGAGTCAAATGCAAACTTTATCTGAGGAGCTCCTGCTGCTGTTCCTCACTGTATTTCTCACTCAGTTTGCTGACATGTTGTGTCCTTGAGGTCCAATTATTAATGACAGTAGACGGGAGGAAGAACAGATTCTAATGCTACATTTACATTGTGATGGTAGACAGTAGGTGGTACAACAAATATTCCATGTTTTTCAGTAAAGAAAAGATGATGGCAGCGTGGGCGGCGGAAGGCTCTTTCAAAAGTTTGGCTCCAACTTTTGCAATCAGTCACAACAAATAGAATAAAAGAGATGTTGACTTTTTATGAGACACGATCACTAAACATTCATACACTCATAGCTACATAATGATTATCCCCATCAAACAACAATATAGTGGAATTCAGCCTCCTTCACAGTAGTGGTGGGTGGTACTAAATCAGTACTGCCAGTATATATCAGAGGAGAAATTAAAACCAGTATTCATTTTTCACATGTGTAGAACAGCACCGCCTAAGAAGCAGATACAGCTCGCTAGCTAACGCTAGCCAGTTAGCATAACAAGTTTATACACTGGAGTAATGGTAGCGCTGCTCTGTTGAGTCAATTGCAAACTTTATCTGAGGATCTCCTGCTGCTGTTCCTCACTGTATGAGTGTTTTTCTCCGAGTAAAATAGAAAAACAACAGCATAGTCCAGTCGAGGATATGAAAGTGTTGACTTTACGTAACTGTTCAAATATTTTTATAAAAGGAATTAATTCATTACGTAGTCTCCATTCAGAGTAAGGACAACTTTGAGAGGACCTCAAATAATTGTCCTCCGTTTGCTGTCACACCGTGTCCTTGAAGTCCATTTATTAGCAATGTTGTACTCTGGAGTAACGGTAGCTCAGCTCTGTTAAGTCAAGCGCAAACTTTAGCTGAGAAGCTCCTGCTGCTGTTCTTCACTCTATGAGTGTTTCTCTCCGAGTAAAATAGAAAAACAGTATAGTCCAGTAGAGGATATGAAAGTGTTGACTTTATGTAACTGTTCAAATACTTTTAAAATAAATGAATTCATTAGTCTCCATTCAGATGAGGGAATCCTGTGAGTGGACTCCAAATGATTGTCCTCCGTTTGCTGTCACGCCGTGTCCTTGAGGTCCATTTATTAGTGACAGTAGACGGGAGGAAGAACAGATTCTAATGCTACATTTACATTATGATGGTAGACAGTAGGTGGTACATCAGATATTCCATGTTATTTTAGTGAAGTAAAGATGATGGCAGCGTGGGCAGAGGAATGCTTTTTCAAAAGTTTGACTATTTCAACTTTTGCAATCAGGCACAACAATAGAATAAAGCAGATATTTACTAAACTCTCATAGTTACCTAATGTTTTTCGCAATCACACAACAATACAGTGGAATTCAGCCTCTTTCACAGTAGTGCTGAGCAGCATATAGGTTTTTCCGCTATATATTGAAGCCGAAGGGGAAATTAAAACCAGTATGCATTTTTCACATGTGTAGAACAGCACCGCCTAAGAAGCAGATACAGCTCGCTAGCTAATGCTAGCCAGTTAGCATAACAAGTTTATACACTGGAGTAATGGTAGCTCAGCTCTGTTGAGTCAAACACACTTTATCTGAGGAGCTCCTGCTGTTGTTCCTCACTGTATGAGTGTTTTTCTCCGAGTAAATTAGAAACAGCATAGTCCAGTAGAGAAAGTGTTGACTTTACGTAACTGTTCAAATATTTTTAAAAGGAATGAATTCATTCGTCTCCATTCAGAGGAAGGAAAACTTTGAGTGGACTCCAAATGATTGTCCTCCGTTTGCTGTCACGCCGTGTCCTTGAGGTCCATTTATTAGTGACAGTAGACTGGAGGAAGAACAGATTCTAATGCTACATTTACGTTGTGATGGTAGACAGTAGGTGGTACGTCAGATATTCCATGTTTTTCAGTGAAGTAAAGATGATGGCAGCGTGGGCAGTGGAATGCACTTTCAACAGTTTGACTCCAACTTTTGCAATCAGCCACAACAATAGAATAAAGGAGATGTTGACTTTTTATGAGACACAATCACTAAACACTCATATTTACGAAATGTTTATCCCCATCACACAACAATACATTGGAATTCAGCCTCCTTAACAGTAGTGCTGAGCAGCATATAGGTTCATCCCATATATATCAGAGAGGAAATTAAAACTGGTATGCATTTTTCAAATGTGTAGAACAGCACCATCTAAGAACCATCTACAGCTTGCTAGCTAACGCTAGCCAATTAGCATAACAAGCTTATACACTGCAGTAATGGTAGCTCAGCTCTGTTGAGTCAAATGCAAACTTTATCTCAGGAGCTCCTGCTGCTGTTCTGCAACAATATAGTGGAATTCAGCCTCCTTCTTTCTACAAATCCACAGTCTGCACAGATAAAACTCAAACTCAAATATAAAACTAAGTGCAGACATTCACCGTTGATTATTGTTTTAATAATTAATGTATCAGGACACACCTGGGCAACAAAACACACCTGACAGTTACATGATCCATTACTTTTGCTCACAAGAGAAATAGGTGGGTTCAGACAGAAGGTGCTAAATCTTTTGAACTGTGTATCAGATCCAGATGTACATATATAGAAATAAAAGTTGAAGTGTTGATCTTTTGTCTTATATTCTCATATTTTAATATCAAATACAATAGTTTTCAGTTTACGTTAGAAATAAAAGGATTGGCCTTGGACATTTGGAGAGGACTGTATCATGACAGTCCGATATTAAAATTATTCCGTCAAATGTACTCATAGTTTTTTTATCATACACTTTATTAACTAAAATGCCTCTCCTCTGGTTTCTGTCTGTCCAATCATCTCTCCGGCTCATATCTGTGTGCTGCAGCTGAGGAGGTGGATCTGCACAAATACTGCGTGTCTCTGTTTGCGGTGTCCAGCCCAGCAGGAGAAGAGCATCCGGATAAAACCACCAAATCCTGCCTGAGTATCACAGAGATAGACGAGGTAAACCCGAGCTGCAGCCGCCGCCTTTTCTCGCAGGCCTTCATACCAATCACCTGTAGGCTCCAACAGGTCCAGATATCCACTATCTGTGTGGTTTCGTAGCGTAGCTGACCCCATAACGCGCATATAAACTCTCCCGTTTAATCTCCTCTCTGAACTCCTGCCTCCAGCCATTTCCTCTCAGTTGTTTTTGTGCTTCTCATTTTTTCCAGACAGTTGGCGACTCTCTGGAGTTCGGCTCCTCTGGTGTCAAGCAGGGACACGATAAGAAAAAGTAAGACATTCTACATATAGGAAAGTGATTTGATGGAAGAGAACAAAAGCAGTTTCTCAGCACGCCTTGTCTCCAGGCATAAATGGTGTTTTAATGGAAATTGCTCTGTTTTTGATTTGAGAAGATTTGAGTTCTGTATGCTTCTAGTGCATTTATAACATTGCCATTGAAATAAAGCCAATAAAATGCATTTTAAGTAATGTTTAATTGATCGATATGCCACAATGCACCATTCAGCCTTTTGACACCTTATAGTTGAGGACTCTCTGGAGTTTGGCTCTTCTGAAGCCAAGCAGGGACACAATAATAATAACAATAATAATAATAATAATAAGCAATTAAAAAAAGGCAATACAGATTAATTTTTTTTGTATCATTTTGCAATTTTTTTGGCATTTGGTGTTATCTGACCATTCAGATTCTACACATTACTTAAGCTGCTAAAAACTTTTGTAGCTTTTTTTTGTTTGTATTTACTATTTTCTAAATAGCCTTTATAAGTTTTAAATCATTAATGAGCAATTTGTTAAAAAATAATCACAACTAGACAGCTGAAGCATAAAATATCATTGCTGTTCCCTTAAATGAGCTGCTGGTGTATCTTCACAGTGTGAACGCACAGGTCAGTATCCTCTTTTAAGACACACAAAAGCACAGCGCTTTTAAGATATGAACGTGCCAAAGTCAGAGCTCACCCGGCTCTTAAAGGGAATGACAAGTGACGTGCTAATTGGTTTATTTTACATTAAGCCCAAAACACTTCCAAGATTAATTAAGAAAGTTAGTACATGTCTTTTGCGTGTTTCAAGCCACACAAGGCATATATTTTTTGGCGTCACGATAACAAAGACACACTGACACACCCTAAATACAGCTGTGCAATGCGTAATTGACACCTTGCCTATAGATTGCTAAAATAGGGCCCCTAGAATGAATTTTGTAAGAATTAAATTGAATTTAAAGGTGGTGACTAAATCTCAAGATATATATATACTTGGTCAAGAAACAACAATAAAAAATAGGATAAGACCAAAAATGAGATAAGACCAATGTAAATACACTTATTTATTTAATGCAACCTGTTTTTCATTTAAAACACTAATTTAGTTGCATTTGTGTTATTACACATCAAAATTAAACAAACTTGCATTACAAAATTGCAAAACTTTGTAGAGGGCTTTAAATATAAAAACGTAGAGGAAAAAGAAAAAGGCGCATTAATCGAACTTACTTTAAGGTAGATGCGTTTTTCTGTTGAAAAGAACATTTGCAATGGGTAAATGTTATGTTGTAAAGCCTTTTGTACTCCAGCACAATGTATCAAGACCTACAATACTGTTATTTGTAAAAATGTGCCACACAACATTTTGACAGTGCTATATTAAACCACAGTATATACCCTCCTAGCCCTGTATCATAAGAAAAGTAAAGTAAATTGTCTGTTGTTTATTGCCGTCTTGTACCTTTTCAACTATATAATATTTTCCTGTTTTTTCCCAACAAAAGGTTGAACCAAGAAAGTAAGGACTCCTTAACCCCTTTCAGACCGGAAGAAGAGAAGATTCCTTATCCAGCAAGGACAATTACTTCCTCATATAGTAGACTTGCACTACCTATTGAAAGAACTTGCCAGTCACCAGAACCTCTCCAATCATCATCATCTGACCAATTCCAATCATTCACTGATTATTACCAGAAGCCTCAGGATCCCAAATCAAAGAATCCCTCATTTGACTTCACCACCTTGCAACTGAAATTAAGTGCAAATCAGCCAGTGGAACAAGAACACCAACAAACGCAATCACCAAGATCTGGCAACTCACCCAGACCTCAGTTGCCAAGACGTTCTGCTCTACTAAAACCAGAATTCAGATTTACAGAAACAGATTTTTCCTCTTCTGATGCGTCCTCCAAGAACAGTTCACGCCAAGGTAGTGCAGATGCTCTGAGCAGAGATTTATTTCATTTGCCCCCAAACCATAGTCCATCATCTGTGCTTTTTCACTCTTCTGGCCCCAAATTAAGCCAAGATTCTCCAGACTGCCATCTTTCAAACTCTAATCTGACCAGTCCATCTGTTTCACAGCTTTTGGCCAATTCTACAGAATATTCACCTACTCCTAGTCCAACACCAGACGTCTTAAAACCTGCTGGAGGTTCTCTAGCCTTTAGTCCAGGACCAGAAGTTCTTAAATCAACTGTAGATTGTCTAACTCCTACCCTTAGACCAGTATCTCCCATGTTTACTGCAGATTATCCACCCCCAACCTTGAGACCAGTAGTCCAGAAGTCTACTTCAGATTCTCCAACTCCTAGACAAAGGACAGTAGTCCTCACGCCTGCTAAAGGATCTCCAACGTCTACCCCGAGGCCAGTAGTCTTCAAATCTTCTGAAGATTATCTAACTTCTAGTCCTAGACCAGTATCCATCATGCCTACTAGAGGTTATTCAACTTCTAGCCCAAGAGCAATGGTTGTCAGGTCTACTAAAGATTCTCCAACACCTAGTCCAAGGCATGTAGTCTTGGAATCTTCAACATATTCTCCAACTCCCAGCCCAAAACCAGAAGTTCTCAAGTCTACTGCAAGTTCTCCAACTCCCAGCCCAAGACTAGTAACCCTCAATTCTACAGAAGTTTCTCCTATTCCTAGCCCAAGACCAGTAGCTCTAACTTCTACAGAAGATTCTTCATTTTCTAGCCCAAGACCAAAAGTCCTCAGATCTACTGCAAATTCTCCATCTCCCAGCCCAAGACTAGTAGTCTTCAAATCAACTACAGATTCTCCAACCTCTAGCCCAAGATCAGTAATCCTGGAGTCTACTACAGATTCTCCTACTTCTAACCCAAGACCAGTATTTTTCCAGTCTGCTGCAGATTCTCCAACCCCTAGCCCAAGACCAATAGTCTACAAATCTACTAGCCCAAGACCATCAGCTCTCACACCTGCTAAAGACTCTCTAACTCTGAGCCCAACACTATCAGTCCTCAGGTCTGCTACAGATCCCCCAACTTCTAGCCCAAGACCAGCAGTCCTGGAGTCTACAGCATATTCACCAACCTCTAGCCCAAGACCAGAAGTACTGGAGTCTACAGCATATTCACCAACCTCTAGCCCAAGACCAGACGTCCTCATGTCTATGGTCGATTCTCCATCTCCTAGCCCAAGTCCTGTAATCCCCAAATCTAACATCAATTCTCTAAGTAATAGTCCAAGACCAGTAACCCTCAAGTCTAAAGCAGATTATCCATCTCCTAGCCCAACACCAGTAGCCCTTGAGTTTTCCTCAGACTCTCCACCTTGTAAACCAAAACCAGAAATCCTGGAGACTACAGCTGGTACTTTTAGCCCAAGACCAGAAGTCCTCACATCTACTGCAGATTCTCCAACTCCTAGTCCAAGAACGGTAGCCCTTACACCTGCTGCAGACTCTTCAACTTCTAGCCCAATACTAGTAGTCTTCAAATCAACTACAGATTCTCCAACCTCTAGCCCAAGATCAGTAATCCTGGAGTCTACTACAGATTCTCCTACTTCTAACCCAAGACCAGTATTTTTCCAGTCTGCTGCAGATTCTCCAACCCCTAGCCCAAGACCAATAGTCTACAAATCTACTAGCCCAAGACCATCAGCTCTCACACCTGCTAAAGACTCTCTAACTCTGAGCCCAACACTATCAGTCCTCAGGTCTGCTACAGATCCCCCAACTTCTAGCCCAAGACCAGCAGTCCTGGAGTCTACAGCATATTCACCAACCTCTAGCCCAAGACCAGAAGTACTGGAGTCTACAGCATATTCACCAACCTCTAGCCCAAGACCAGACGTCCTCATGTCTATGGTCGATTCTCCATCTCCTAGCCCAAGACCTGTAATCCCCAAATCTAACATCAATTCTCTAAGTAATAGTCCAAGACCAGTAACCCTCAAGTCTAAAGCAGATTATCCATCTCCTAGCCCAACACCAGTAGCCCTTGAGTTTTCCTCAGACTCTCCACCTTGTAAACCAAAACCAGAAATCCTGGAGACTACAGCTGGTACTTTTAGCCCAAGACCAGAAGTCCTCACATCTACTGCAGATTCTCCAACTCCTAGTCCAAGAACGGTAGCCCTTACACCTGCTGCAGACTCTTCAACTTCTAGCCCAAGACCCACAAACCTGAAGTCTACAGCAAATTTACCAGCTCAAAGCCCAAGACCAGTAGACCTCAAATCAGTTGCAGATTCTCCAACTTCTAGCCCAAGACCAGTAATCCTCAAGTCTACAGCAAGACCAGAAGTTCTGGAGTCTTCAGCAGATTCTCCATTCTTTAGTCCAGAACCAACAAACACACAATCACAGTGCATCAGATCCTCACAGTCCATAGAAGAGGATTCATTGTCCTTATATGACTCCCTTCGTCCATTGTCTAATACTGCAAAGTCAGCGTATCTACACAAGTCATCTTCACAGCCCAGCTCTCCACCTTCTCTTCAGCTCAGCATCTCAGGTCAGTCTGTATAAAGAGTTTTATTGTTAAAATGCCAAACACATCAGCTACTAGGGAGTCTACATGAGCAGTTGTGGCAAAATGTAGTACTCTCCATAATGTTTAGGACAAAGACCTTAATATTCTCTACAGGTTTAACCAATCAGACCTGATTAAAGTAAAAACTTAGGGGAACAAAGCTTGAAACAAGCAAAAGATGCCAATGGCTGCACTAGAAGCTTGATATAGCATCACAGTTTATTAATTCAATAATGTTGTCAGATTGGTATTGGCTCTCGATCAATACAAAAAGTCTACTACAACATAAAAAAAATATATTATTATAAAGTTACTTTATTTCAGTAATCCGGTTCAATATATTATATAGATGTATTAAACACAGAGTGATCTATTTTAAGTGTTTATTTATTTTATTGTTGATGATTATGGCTTACAGCCAATGAAAACCCAAAATTCAGTGTCTCAGATAATTAGAATACTATATAAGACCAATATGTACTTTTGGCAGTGTGGGCAGTGTGCCAAGTCCTGCTGGAAAATAAAATCTGCATCTCCATAAAAGTCAAATAAATGGTCAGTGATGGTTTGGAGAGACATGTCATCTGCTGGTGTTGGTCCACTGTGTTAAATGGGATTTTCCCATGGAGATGGGTTTTGACTGTAAGCCATAATCATCAACAGTAAGATAAATACAAAAATACATACATCTATATAATATATGATTTTTACATTTTGAACTGAATTACTGAAATAAAGTCACTTTTCAATGATATTCTAAATTTGTGAGATACACCTGTTTCATAATAAGAAATGAAAAATATGTTTTTTGACTGAGTATAGTCACGTATTCAAACAAACTCCCTCTGCTTATCCTGCACTGATGCTGATTAATCAGTATCTCCATGTTTTGGGGATGAGCAGGACTTTTTTTTCCAGTCAGTGACTTTATGTAATGTGGCGTGTTAAGTTAAAGGAGTTTGCCACCCCAGCGTTAAACCACCACTGTGAACAGATTTGACTCAGTAAGCTTCTCTAGAACGATAAAGAACTGGGCCTGCATTTAGACACCAAGGTCGAAACGAGACAATGAAAAGGGAACCTTGCTGCTGTAGTTGACGTTCTGAGGGCAGCGCTAATTGTCTTTAGTCTGAGCTTTGATAATTACAGGCTGACTAATGCCAAGTCTGTGTGTTTTTGTTGCTGAAGCTGTGCTTAGCGGGGTCTCCAGTCACCGCCTCCTTCCACTGTCCCTGCTCTTCTGCCAAAGTCAATTTAGAGGCGGCAGTAAAAGGCTCGGCTTCTTCAGATATCGATTAGGGTTTTAAGTAAATACTTGGCATGTTAGGCCAGGCAGGAAGATAATTACGCATTGAGGAACACTCCAGGAATACAAGGCAAGAACCTAATCACCAGCAGGCCCTGCGGCTCCCGACAATCTGAATCAGAAGAGAACAATAAACACACACACACACACACACACACACACACTCAGAGCACTGCACAAACTCTACTGACCTGAGACGAGCTAACACACACACACCCCGCTCCCACACAGCTGCTACTTTAAGCTTTCTGTTCAGACCAGCAGAACGGCGGAACACGTCAAGCTGGGAGATACAGAGGGAATTATTGCTTTAGGCAACAGAGAGAGAATAAAATAACTTTTATATTCTTTTATTTATATAATTCATCCAATCAATGTTTAGATTTTGCAGAGTGAGTCTCAGTTGTCTTCATCTTAAAACCTTAGAATCTTTTATTATTAAAAACGAACAAAGAAATATCTAGATTCTCAAAATTAACTTCAAGTTTAAAGTCTGTCTGTCTATGGATTTCTTTGAATATTCATGCATCTGTTCGATTCAATCTGTTCAATTAATCAAACAGTCTGTCTGTTTGTCTGTCTATGACTGGTCTGTCAGTCAATCAACCAATCAATGCCTTGGTCAGTCTCTTGGTCAGATGCATCTGCCTCTGTTTGTTTATGCCTGCATCTGTCTGTCTGTCTGTCTGTCTCAGTCAATCAATCAGTCAATCAAGCAATCGTCAGTCAGCCAGACAGTCTGTCTGTTTGTCTGTCTGTCTATGTCTGGTCTGTCAGCCAATCAACCGATTAATGCCGTGGTCAGTCTGCCAGCCTGTCTATTTGTCTGTCTGCCTGTCTCTCTGCCTGTGCATCTGTTTTTCTATACTTCTATCTGTTTATCTGTCTTTCAATCTGTCTCAGTCAATCAATCAATCATCAGTCTGTCTGTTTGGTTAATTGACTGACTGACAGACCAGACATAGACAGACAATCAATGCCTTGGTCAGTTTGTCAGCCTGTCTATTTGTCTGTCTGTCTGTCTTTCTGTCTCTGCATCTGTTTATCTATCCCTCCATCTGTTTATCGCCTGTCTGTCTGTCTCTCTCTCTCTGTCTCAGCATCTGTTTGTCTATAACTGCATCTGTCTGTCTGTCTGTCTGTCTGTCTCAGTCAATTAATCAATGGTCAGTCAGCCAGACAATCTGTCTGTTTGTCTGTCTATGTCTGGTCTGTCAGTCAATCAACCAATCAATGCCTTGGTCAGTCTCTTGGTCAGATGTATCTGCCTCTGTTTGTTCATGCCTGCATCTGTCTGCCTGTCTGTCTATCTGCCTGTCTGTCTGTCTGTCTGTCTAAGTCAATCAATCAGTCAATCAATCGTCAGTCAGCCAGACAGTCTGTCTGTTTGTCTGTCTGTCTATGTCTGGTCTGTCAGCCAATCAACCGATTAATGCCTTGGTCAGTCTGCCAGCCTGTCTATTTGTCTGTCTGTCTGTCTGTCTGCCTGTGCATCTGTTTTTTCTATACCTCTATTTGTTTATCTGTCTGTCTATCTGTCCCAGTCAATCAATCAATCATCAGTCTGTCTGTTTGGTTAATTGACTGACTGACAGACCAGACATAGACAGACAATCAATGCCTTGGTCACTTTATCAGCCTGTCTATTTGTCTGTCTGTCTTTCTGTCTGTCTCTGCATCTGTTTATCTATCCCTCCATCTGTTTATCTGCCTGTCTGTCTGTCTCTCTGTCTCTCTGTCTCAGTCAATCAATCAGTCAATCGTCAGACAGCCAGACAGTCTGTCTGTTCGTCTTCCAAAACTTGTATTTTTACAAAAAAAAATTTTATTTATGCAATTGAGGGTTAAAATAAGCAGAGATGATGTAGGAAAGTGCAAACTGTGAACTATCTACCTCTTATACAGTAGACAGACACTTTATAGACACCTACAAACAGTGTTTATAAGCTAGACAGTCTGTATTTGTCTGTCTATGTCTGGTCTGATAGTCAGTCAATCAACCAATCAATGCCTTGGCCAGTCAATTTATCAGCCTCTCTGTCTGTCTGTCTGTTTCTTCATTTGTTTGTCTATCATTGCATCTATCCGTCTACTCCTGCATGTTTTTTACTGTCTGTCTTTCTAACTCTGTCTCAGCATCTGTTTGTTTATATCTGTATCTGTCTGTCTCTCTCCCTTTCTGTCTGTTTCAGTCAATCAGTCAGTAAATCAATAAATTTTCAGTCAGCCTGGAAAGTCTGTCTGTCCTATATCTGTCTGTTCTATATCTGGTCTGTCAGTCAACAACCAATGAGTTGGTCAGTCTGTCTATCAGTCTGTTTATCTGTCTGTCTGTCTGTCTGTCTGACTGTGATTTGTTGTTTATTTGGGCAGATTCGGACACGCTGAGTGATAGTTTAGGTCTGATATCTGATGAAGACTCTTCTGATGAAGAAATGAAAAGATGCAACAGTAGAGAGCAACATCCTGCTCTCTCTCCCACTGCAGTGGCTCCTCCAGACCTGTTGGACTCCTCTGGACCCGCGCTGGACTCCTCTGGACCCGCACTGGACTCCTCTGGACCAGCGCTGGACTCCTCTGGACCAGCTCTGGACTCCTCTGGACCTGAGCTGGACTCCTCTGGACCAGAGCTGGAGGGCCATCACTCAGGCCTGTTCACTGAGCCGTCTCAGGTGAGGAAAACTGCTCATAGACTTTGATCCTTGAGAGCCATCAGTCAGCCCCAGTGATGACACAATCAAACTGTGATGTATCAGTCAGTTGTGGTAAAATATAATTAATCCTCATTTTTTTAGCATTTTGTTGCCCTGAGGCAGCAAACCAAATATTTGGCTATTACACCTTTTCATACGTTTACCATACATATATTTACTTACTTACTTAATTACTTATTTGTTTATTTATCTTAAATATAATGTTACATGGCAAATCTTTGTCCAATACAATGAGGCCTACAAGCTTTGTATGTTTTGGGTGCTATCTTGCTCTAAAACACCTGATTTAAATTACAATCTTGTAAAAAATTAAAAGTTTGCTCTACTCCCTTTGACTCCCAAGCTTCCAGAAATTATATTTTTCCTTCCAAACAATGTAATTCATGCTATTTGAGAGTTAAACTAAGCAGAGATGGTGTGGAAGGATTCAAACTGTGAACTATCTAAGCTCAAAATTAGATATTTTTACAGATTTTTCAGCAGCAACATAGACACAATTAACATCCCAGGGTAAAAGGGCCAAAATTTGGTCCGGCCAAATAAGGTGGTCTCAATCTGGGTCAACTGAACCATGGGCCGGTTTAACTAAAGTGTGAAACACTTTTATTGGATATATATACAGTGCAGGCCAAAGGTTTGGACACACCTTCTTCTTTTCAATGCGTTTTCTTTATTTTCTTGACTATTTACATTGTATATTCTCACTGAAGCATCAAAACTATGAATGAACACATGTGGAGTTTTATATACTTAACAAAAAAAGGTGAAATAAAAAAAAAACATGATTTATATTCTAGTTTCTTCAAAATAGGCACCCTTTGCTCTAATCACTGCTTTGCACACTTTTGGCATCATTCTCTCAATGTGTCACGTCCTTGTCCTGTGTTTAGTTCGCTGTCTAGTTTCTCTCCTGTCCAGTCTCCCAAATTCTCTCTTGTTCAGTCTTATGTCCCGTCCCCAGTCTTGTCCTATTTCCAGTCGCCCAGTCCCTTATTCTGTATCCAGTTCCCTGTCCAGTTTCTCTCCTGCCCTGTCTTGTGTCCTTTTTGGCCCCTCTCCTCGTCTGGCTCTTGGGGTCCTGTTTTATGCACCCCAGGAGTTGCGCTTTTGGGAGGGGCTACTGTCACCGTCCTTGTCCTGTCCCTTGTCAGCCTCCATGCTCTTTCTTTCCATTCCTTGTTTGTATTCTCTCCTTGTCTCCGCCCATGTCTTTAGTGCTCCCACCTGTTTCAATTTGTAGCTCTGCCCCCCAATCAGTGATCCCAGGTGTTTCCCATTTCCATTGTGTGTATTTAAACCCCTGTGTTTGAGAATGTGGTTGTCTGGTCTTGTGTGTGCGTGTGTTTCACGCTGTCAGGTTGCTGTTTCTTTGTTTTCTGTTTTATAGTTTATTCTAGTCAATTCCAGTAGTCCTGTCTCTTAATGTATCTTGTTTTAAGTTTAGTTTTTGTTTGTTTGATGTCTATGTAAATAAATTTACCTGCGTTTACGTCCGCCTCACTTCCTCCCTGCTGCTGCTAACCTGACACAATGAGCTTCAAGAGGTGGCCACTTGAAATGGTTTTCCGACAGTCTTGAAGGAAGGAGTTCCCAGAGGTGTTTAGCACTTGTTGTCCCTATGCCTTCCTTCTGTGCTCCAGCTCATCCCAAACCATCTGGATTGGGTTCAGGTCCGGTGACTGTGGAGGTTCAGCTCATTTTTTGTGAAGTACATAAAACTCCACATGTGTTCATTCATAGTTTTGATGCCTTCAGTGAGAATCTACAATGTAAATAATCATGAAAATAAAGAAAACGCATTGAATGAGAAAATGTCCAAACTTTTGGCCTGTACTGTATATTTTTGGATGGTTTGGGCTTTCAGAACAACTACAAAACGTTGAAGCTGGCCATTGTCATGCATGCGTGTCATTCAACAGTATTGCAGTTGTGAATTCTGTATCTACTGTAACTGTAGATTAAACCTTATTTGCAAACATTATTTTGCATGCATGATAAAGAGTCAGCTTTGGCAAAGAGACAGAATGTGGCGCAACACCTGCAAAGGCAAATTTCCGACCTAAAAAAACAAACAAAAAAAAACACATTTTACAGACCAGTCAGTGTAAAGTATAGGAAGACTGGACTGTACCCACATAGTTGACAGAATATAGTAATGTTTATTGGTGCGTCACTTTCAGGTGTGAAAATGCTCTTTTAATTATCATGGACATTTGTACAGCTGTAATTACCATATATTTCCCAAAATAATTCATACAAAGAGCATCACACAATGAATTACCAGCAATAAGCTACAAAAGTCTAAAATAATGTCTATAAAATTACAGCATACTATGCAGTGTAAAGCCTCACACATCACTCATTCATGTACTCTCACTCCACACGATCGCACTTAGTGCACTGCGACTGAATGACAATCTGTACCTTTGTTCATTAACTTTACAGTCATGACCTGCACTGTAATTATCATTAAGTGCATTTTATGTCTAATTACATGCATTTAACTGTCACCAGCAGTACATGGGAAGGTCAGTGGTGTTCAGTACCATGGGAAGGTTGTAATCCACTGGTTGGAGTGAAATCTTTTTTCTACTTTTCGTACCTGACATGGATTAAAGTATAGAACAGAGCTACAAAACAGGAGTAGACACCTAAATGCCTGAAACTGGTCTGTAGGTTTGACCATAAAACCTAATGTATTTTAGGGCTGCAACTAATGACTGTTTCAGTAGTCTACTAATCTGCCGATTATTTGTATGATAAGTCGATTAGTCACGATAATTTTTTGTCATGTCCTCCATTTGTATTTCTTACTGGTAAGGAGAGCTAAACATTTAGAGCCCAAGACTGATTTTGCAGTATATTTTGCTAGTTTGACATAAAAGTGGTGGATGGGCAGTGCTGCACTGTAGACTGCCAGCAGGGAGGCTAATAGCCATAGTAGGAAAAATGGTAGAATTTGATCTCAAAACTACAACTCCCACAATCCCCGGATTAGTGTCAACCAGCTGCACTTGTGTAGCACCCTCTATAAACCTCAGTCAAACCAGACCTCACTGGTAACTGGTAACAGAGGGTATGAGAAAAGAGAAGAAAAGAAGAAAAGAAAAGAAAAAGAGATCTCAAAAAAGCAAAAAAAAAAAAAAACAGGATCTCAAAAAAAAGATCTCAAAAGAAATCAAAATCCTCACAAATTAAGCAAAGACATCTGAAAAGAAAGCCACAAAAAAGAAAAGAAAAAAAGATCTCAAAAGAAAGCAAAAAAGAGAGGACTGAGCTGTGCTCAGCCAGTTTTGAGTTTAGTTGTGTTTTAGTTTTTGTTTTTTAAGCTGAAAGCTTCTGTCTTTTGTTTGTATTTTCCATTTTGTGGCACTTCCTTTGTTCTGTTTCCCGCCTTTTTTCCACACCTCTTCTGAGGTTCTTTCCTACTCAATCTCCAGTCTCTTTGGTGGAGAAACAGTTGCATAAGCACATTTTTTTACAATATTATTTCAAACCTGTTGATTTAACTGGCTCATAAATAATATAATTATATCCATATAAGTAAATCATTGAATTAAACAAAAAATATACATATATTCAACATATATTCTAATACTAAGTTGTAGAACTTAAACATGTATGTATAATTGTAAAATCTGACATGTGGTTGGGGCAGGAAAGTCTCAGATATAGTTTAACAGTCCTGTTTACCACTCTAAATGAAACACACTGATGTCCATTTCATGGTAAAAAAGAAAATGATTTGAATTGATTGGCTAGTTTAGGTCAATGACATTGGCTCCATAATGTACATAAATAAAATTGCATAGTTTTAAAACTGTAACAAACACAGTTGTTGAGATGAAGAGGTTGTAGATGGATAGTTTTTTCTTTTTGCCCTGCACCTCATTTGCTACCATGGATTTGGCTTTCCCTTCTGATTTTTTGCTTCAATTTGACATATTTTACCTTCAGCTGAGATGATCCAGACTGTTTTTGAGGGAAGGGACGATGGGGGAATAATATGGTAAAAGCTAAAGTTGTCTAGCAGCAGCTTTTAGCCTAGCATGGATTCGTATTTGCATTGCAGGCTGTATTACCATTAATAGAAACACCATATTTGCTCAAAGCCTGCGTCACATTCTAACACTTCTCCAGCTCTGACTAAAGCTTTCTGTAGTGAATGAGGTGAATGTGAATATAACGAGAGAACTCAATAGAGAATTGAGTGTATAAAAAGTGTTCTTGGTAAAAAAGTGACCTGATTAGTTGGATATTACTCATTCCTGACTAATTCCGTTCTGCGGCGTGTGGAGAAAAGCCCTGCTGGCCTTTATATTCACTGAGCTGATGAGGAACAGGAGGAGTAAGCGATGTTGGCCCAGTCATAAATGGACTATTGAGGTTTAATGGCGCAAGAAATAAAGAGAGATATAGAGAGAGGGGATAAGAAAGGGAATTTTATCAAACACCTGAAATTAAATGTCTGATCAGAGCCCATTTTTATCTCCCCGCTTTTGTCTGGGTATCAGGAAATCATGTTCTTTAGGCTGTTCAGGATTAATTACCATCCAGCCTTTTTATTCCATCCAACCTCATTTCACATCAAAAAGACAGCAGGCTGGTAGCCATCAAAAAGAGAACATTTCTCATTTCCTTCCATAAAGAAACCCAATCAGAGCTGTTGTATTTTTTCTTCTGTTTACACAACAACTCTAAATAATGGTTTGATTTGCACCCACTTTTCCCATTACTCGACTGCTCGACTGGCATGCTAATATTGCCATGCTAGTTTTTCCCCAATAGTGCTGGAAATGGAAAAATACTTAAAAAGAACCTTTCGGATGTTCACAGCACTGATGTTAATCATGGCTCAGATTCCACTAAAGCATCTCTATGTTGGTCCCTATCATACACCCTGCGCAAGGTGTGTTGTGATGCTCATTGCTATCTTACACCTTATCAACAGTCTATTTTCACACCTTGCACCTGCGCTGTTAAAATAGCATCAGAGTTTAGGAACAAACCTACACTGATGTGCATGGTGGTCTGGAAGTGGCGGCGGAAAACACAGGAGCTCCACTGACTGATTAAAACCCTGACAACAGTCAATCATCAGAGTCCATTCCTATAGCACTGCAGAGCACAAACCAAATCTTTACCTCAACAATAAAGAGAATAAAGAATAAAATACATACATTGCTGTTCCCTTAAATGAGCTGCTGGTGTATCTCTTCACAGCGTGAACACGAAAGCATATTTTTTTGCTCACTTACGAAACCATAGACACATAGACCTAAATGCGTCTTTATCAAGCTGTGCAATGTGAAATTGACCGGTGTGCTATAGATCGCTGTTGTAATCATTGAAATATCTGCCTGATATATCTCTGCTGCTGAGTTTTGCAGCAATGCTGTTTTTGTCAGTGAGTGTATATTGGAAGAACTTTCACTTTGCAAAACAGAATAAAAGAATATGTTTGTCTCTGGAGCAGTACTTCTGGGTGGCTGTGGCCCTCAGGTTGAAAACCACTGCATTAGAAACACTAGCAGTGATCTTTGAGGTAACGGGCAGCTAGAGGCACAAACAACGATTCAATCTGGACAGCAAGACAATGCAAGACCTCCACCCCACTCCTCCAGAGATGGAATGGGATGTGGAGGGAAGACGTTCAGAATACATCATGCCAACATGATCACAGGGCTTGAAACTCCATTCGCAGCATATGGGACAGTATTGGGAAACGTGTGGAGAGGAAAAACAAAGCTGTTACAGGAGATATGTGGACAGCAGTGAAGAATGTGTTCTAAAAATATGACAAAGCAGAGTGAGATGTCTGTGGAGGAGCTACAGACCACAAATACTACTCTATTTTTTGTTCTATTTACATACATAAGGCCCAACGGATTGAAAGGCGATTTATGCAACACTAGTAAGGAACAGGGGTGTCGCCATGTTTTCCTTCTAATTCAGCAGGTCTCACCGCTGGGTAGTAGTGGTCGTGTGCTAACTAGAGTAAAGCTAAGCTAAGTTAGGTAAACAAGACTTTAATCATTAATCGAACGAGTGTTGGATGTTAATCTACACAGATTTCTCTTCTAAAACTGTTTATTTGGGTGAGTAAAGCACTTCCATTTATTTACAGTAAGCTTAAATTTTTATATTTTCGCTAAGGCTGGGTGCAGCAGCATTAGCATTAGTGGCTAACTGCTGGCCACAGAGCTAGTAAATGCCACCTGATAGCGCTACACTGAGGAACCCTGAGAATTCTGGTAAGCCAGGATGAGATTAGCTAGTGATTCATCCCACGTAGCTGGTTTTAACACGGTAAACACGCAGACTGTCTGATAAATTCACATCTGAGCGGTGAAAGAGCTAGCGTTTAGCGCGGTTAGCTGTAATACTAATACTAATACTAATCCAGTGCACCTTATGTATGAATTCTACCAGTCAGGTATTAAGGAGCAGTAAAGCCACTCCGCTGAAGCACAGCGTTTTAAGGGTGAGTTTTCAGTGAAGTTTCTCCAGCTCTAAGGCTGGGTGTAGCAGCATTAGCATTAGCCGCTAACGGCAGCGCTAGCTCTTTCGCTGTTCAGAGGTGAACATATTACACTGTAGTCTGCATATTTGCTGTGTTAATACAAACTATGTGGGACAAACCACTAGGTGATTGCTCTCTGGGTTACCGGACCACTCAGGGTTCAGCATCTGCGTCAGTTAGCGGCTAATGCTAATGCTAATGCTGCTGCACCCAGCCTTAGTGCTGGAGAAACTTCACTAAAAACTCATACTTAGACAACATATTGGAGATCTAAGCTTACTGTAAATAAACAGAAGAGCTTTACTTACCCAAATAAACATTTACCAAGAGAGAAATCTGTATAGATTAACAGACAATGTTTTTTTTTATTATTACAGTTTTGTTTACTTAGGCGCTTCCCCATTAGAAGGGAAACATGGGGACACCCTTGTTCACTTCAATGTAGGCATCCTAACTAGTGTCACTTAATGTGCCTTGTAATCCGGTGCACCTTATAGTATGAAAAATACGGTAGCTTACTTTGTCTATGATGATTTTTTACCCATATTCATTCAACTGTTAAGTTTATTTATTCCAGTCACAGTGTGTACTGTATTTTTTCATTCTGAATTCTATTTAAAAATGTATGTCTTGGTAAAATCTGAAAAAAATAAAATCTTGTAAAATCTGGCACATAGTAGTCAGACAGAATAATAGTTTTTTCAAAGATTTATTTTACAATTTAAAGCCACACTCTCTCTATTTCTTTCCTTCTCACCAGGCTCTTATCTCTCTCGCCCAGCGAAAGGCCTTTGATTCACATCCCTACCAGGGCCTGGAGGGCTTCTTCACTCTAGAACTGGACCCCAGCTCTGTCCAGCCAAGTCCAGCTCCACCTCAAACCCCTACAGAGAACCATGCACTTCCACTGACCCTTATGACAGGTTGGTACTAAACCTTTTAACCTAAACCTCATTTACTTGGCAAGGATCATTCATATCTCCTTAGGAAGCTCTGTAATTATCATATGATCCAAACACTAATTTTAACAAACTGTAATACACTACAGGAAGTGTAGGGGGCACTGTATAATACTCTATATTGTTTATTTGATCCACATGCTTATAGGGGACATATGGGGAACTCTGTAATGTGTTTTATTGGTAATATGATCTGTTTGGTTATTCTGACAGTCTGTAATAAAATAAAGAAAGAATATGGGATGCTCTATAATGTTCATATGAGTCACACACATCTTCTGCCAGACTGTTATACACTACAGGAAATGTAGGGGCCGCCGTATAATGCTCTATATTGTTTATTTGTTCCACACACTCATTCTGACAGACTGTAACTGTACACTACAGGACACATAGGGAGTGCTCTTTAATGCATTTTCATTTTAATGTGATCTGCATGATCAATTTGGCAGACTCTAATACACTAATAGAAGATTTTGGGATGCTCTATAATGTTCGGTAATGCTCTATAATGTTCGTATTAGCCACTGACTTTTTTTTTTTACAAACTGTAACATGTCACAGGAAGCACAGGGGGCACTATGTATTTTTTTTATTGTTCATATGGTCTGCATAGTCATTCAGGCAGACTGTACTACACTAAAAAAAGAGTTTGGGATGCTCTATAATGTTCTATAATGCTCTATAATATTAGGCACAGACTTATTTTTACAAACTGTAATATGCCACAGTAAGCATAGGGGACACTATGTAATGTTTTATTGTTTATATGATCTGCGTGTTTATTCTGACAGTCTGTAATACAATAAGAGAAGAGCATTGAGTGCTCTATAATGCTTTATAATGTTCATATGGCCTGCATCATCATTCTGACAGACTGTAATACATTAATGGAAGAGTTTGGGACTGAGAGAAGGTACGGGGTGCTCTATAATGCTCTATAATGTTCATATGAGCCACACACTTCTTTTGACAGACTGTAACACACTAAGGGAAGAGTATGGGGTGCTCTATAATGTGCTATAATGTTCATATGAGCCACACACTTCTTCTGTCTAACTGTAACACATTAAGGAAAGAGTATAGGATGCTCTATAAGGCTCTATAATGTTCATATGAGCCACACACTTCTTATGACAGACTGTAACACACTAAGGAAATAGTATTGGGTGCTTTATAATGCTCCATAATGTTCATATGTAATACACTATAGAAAGTTTAGGAAGAAGTATATAATGCTCTATAATGCTCTATAATGTTAATATGAGCCACACACATCTTCTGACACACTGTAATACACTAAAGGAAGAGTATGGGGTGCTCTATAATGCTCTATAATGTTCATTTAAGCCACACACTTTTCTTCTTACCAACTGTAATACACTAAAGGAAGAGTATGGGGTGCTCAATAATGCACTATAATGTTCATATAGGCCATACCTTTCTTCTGACAGACTGTAATACACTAAGATAAAAGTATGGGGTGCTCTATAATGTGCTATAATGTTCATATGAGCCACACACTTCTTCTGTCAGACTGTAACACATTAAAGGGGGAGTATAGGGTGCTCTATAAGGCTCTATAATGTTCATATGAGCCACACACATCTTCTGACACACTGTAATACACTAAAGGAAGAGTATGGGGTGCTTTATAATGCTCTATAATGTTCATTTAAGCCACACACTTTTCTTCTTACCAACTGTAATACACTAAGGGAAGAGAATGGGATACTCTATAATGCTCTATAATGTTCATATGAGCCACACACTTCTTCTGACAGACTGTAATACACTACAGAAGGTTTAGGAAGAAGTATATAATGCTCTATATTGTTCATATGATGACTGAGAGGAGTAAAATTCTGCTCTGTATTAGGTTTTTTAATTTGATATGTAGAGATTATTGGAATAATCGGCTAATCATCTTTAATAAACCAATTTTAAACAGATATTTAAGTGCATGTAAATGCTCTCAGTGTCTGTAAGACTGCTGGTAACTGTATACACTAGTCGGTCCCTAAACAAGCATTTAATTCCAGTAAAACGAAGCTCGGCGCATCTCTTCGCTGCAGTGGATTAGATGGTGCGATGTGTTCTTGTTGAACCACAGCTGCGCCGCAAGTCGCAATTCGTTCAGCGTTATTGTTCCTCCCGGAGAGGAGCTGTTTAATAAGTAATGTAGAAAATGAAAGACATCCATTCTCCGTCTAGAGAGACACTTTACGGACACCTGAGAACGATGCGAGGGAGTGCGGACAGTATTACCATGGAAATGGAAGAGATGTGTTACCTAAGGGGCTTCTTCACGTGCATCGTGGGTACTTCTGTTTCTTGTACCTACGATTCTTTTATTATTTGCTGTGGCTAAATAAGCATGTGTATCTGTGTGAGTGTGTGTGTGTGTCTGTATTTGTGTATGTGTGTGTGTGTGACAGCGTGTTCCCAATCAAAACTAAACTGTCACCTCACTGCACTGATTCTCATTCACTGTACAGAACACATTCACTCTGTACCGCCAAGGTTATTCCTGTCCTCAATCAGCAGCTTTAGACAAGCCATGCATTATATTCTCCCAAAGCAACTCTGACATGCTGTATTGTTCAGACCTCATACTCTTGGCACCCCGTCACTTAAACAGCAAGTCAGAACGTCTATGAAAAATATCAATCTTACCTCTGACTGATGGAGCTCTTTAGACCAAGCTAATGCAATACTCAGGTCCTGGTATGGAGCTAACTGCATGTACAAATCATTACGTACTCTTCTCAAACTGTGTGAAGGCGTTCAGTATTATCTAACAGACTTAAAGGAGAACTCCGGTGTAAAATTGACTTTTGTTGTAGTAAAACATGATAAAAAGTTCTTACCTTTGATGAGTAGCACACCTCAGTTCTCCCGCAGCTTTCAGAGATCCAGAGATTTTAACAGTTTGTCCAAACACCCTTCAGACTGGGCGACATGCGCATAATTTACCCCGATAAATCTCTTTTTCCACCGTTATCCAGCTCAAAGTAGCTCCGCACCTCCTTGCTAGAATCTGGAGAGCCCTGACATTTAAAATGAGGCATTAATAACTTAAAAAGTGCACAAGAAGCTTATTAAAAACCACTGGTTACAGTCCATAATGCTAGCTTTCAGCTCCGAGCGCCGCCATTACTGTACTGATAATAACATAGACATATATACATAGACTCTGCATAACCTGCCTCCTGGTGCCGACTTCTACACTATGCAGACTCCATGTATTGTATGTCTATGTTGTTTTCATGACAGTGATGGCAGCGCTCAGATCTAAAGCTAGCATTATGGGATGTAAACAGTTGTTTTTTAATAAGCTTCTTCTGCACTTTTTGCTTCTGACACTGTAAGACACTGTAAGATCCTTATAACATGGCATGAAGTACACTGAACCAAAATATAAACTCTTTAAAGTCTTTTTTTTTTGCTTCCATTGTTTTTTATTAAGCTGAACTCAAAGATCTAAGATTTTTTCTTCATACACAAAAGGCCTTTTTCTCTCAAATTTTATACAAAAAAATGTTTAATTCTGCATTAGTCTAGCAGGCTAAGTGCTGCCACTATGTTTGGGAGATTGATGGTTCGAATCCCAGTCATGCAGCTTGCCATCAGCTGCCAGAGTCCTGAGAGAGCACAATGGGCCTTAATCTTTCTGGGTGGAAAGTTGGTGCTCTTTCCCCTCATCACTCCTAGTGTGATGTCGATCAGCACAAGGCATCTGTGAGCTGATGTATCGCTACTAACCTAGTCACTGTGCTTTCCTCTGAGCGGGCTGGCTACTTGACAATGCTACATCAGCTGCTGTTACAAATGCTGATTTAGTAAATGTTCACTTGGGGGCATTATGTATGTTAGTCTCCTTAGCATCATCATGGGACTTCAGGGCCATATTAGCCAATTGGATGAGACATTTAGGGAAAAAAAAACAGGAAGTTATTATCAGGGGTGGGAGGGGGCTGAGCGAGCAGTGTTTAAAGCGAGTTTCACTTGGGATACTGCTTTTTTACTGGCTGTTGATTTTGTGTTGGATCTATGAACTCTCTGACATCAGGGTGGACGAACGTCAGGAATCCCCCAAGTCATCTCAAAAGTATTGGATTGAGCACCATCATTCCAGAGAACTTTTAGCACATGCCTCCTCCCTTGTCTCTGCCCTAGCGCTGCCTTGTCATTAGTGTTTCCACCTGTGTTTCATTTGCAACCCATCCCTCTCGTTATTTTCCTCAGGTGTTTCTTGTCTGTCTTGCGTATAATTAATCTCTTTGTTTCCTGTCTCGGTTTTTTTCATTTATTTGTTTCTTGTTTTTTTTAACAGTTATCTCAAGTCCAGTCAGTTTGTTTCTCATCCTTTAAAAAACGTAACATCAGTGCACTGCCATTGCCAGTCTCTTTGGGCTAACATACTACTAGAATCACCCTAGTATGCCAGCAGAAATTGTATGAATAATCGCATTATTGTATGAATTGAGTATTTTTTGCATTGAAATTTCCACTAAGCTGATTCACTAAGCTTTTTTTCACTGGAATTACCAAAGCCAGGCTTCTGCACACCTAAGAGCTCTTTAATAAATGCCTCCGCTGTTCCTGCAGTGGGTTATTTGTACGTATAATCATTCTACGTTCAGACGGATTGTCCAATAAAAAGCACTTGGAGTTAACAGATCTGTGCAAATTATACCCCTCTCATATCGCCATTCATCCCCCCAGACTCTCCCTACAGTGTCCCGCCATTAATGAGCTGCTGTTAAGAGAACATTAGTTAGAGAGTAAACACTAATAATTCTCCAGAAAAATAAAAGCATATCTGAGAGCAGCCGTTATTAGCCTTGGAGTGTGTGAGCGGAGACGGACTGTGGGGTAATGCCGCCTGCATCAAACGGCCGTGACGATTATCGAGCCGAGAAGTTAATGAAAGAGAGGAAAGGTCAGAGGAGTGATATTTCCCTCACAACGTTTCTCCTTCACTTCCGTCTCGTTCTGTCCTCCGCACCTATCCATCACTCCTTCCTCATCTTCCTTTTTTATTATTCGTAGGAAAAGCCCAGATCCAACAGGTTTTATTAGTGTGTCTGTGCAGCTCCCGCTCCCCTGAGCCGGGGACGAGGGCGGCGAGCAGCCGGCTGGAAAATGGTGTAATTATAGCAGTCGTTTAAAACAGAGAGAAGAGACACACACTTTAACCTTAAAACCAAGACGTCCACCGTCACTGTCGCGTCACTGTCGCATCACTGTCGCCTGTAATCTGCCTTTCTTCCTTACTTCACTCTCTGTCTGTCTCACTCTCTCATGAGTTGCTCCCAGTGTCCCCTTCCTACGCCACACATGACCAATCAGCTGAGAGCAGTTTGGTGTCTGAAGTTTTATACTGAAGCTCTGAAGCTAATGAGGCTCCAATACAGAGGATTTTTAGTGTGTATTTACTGTAATTTAATTGTAATTAATTAAATTATAATTCATGCTTCACTCAGTGTCAATTCAGTTCAGGATATATATAAAAAAATAAATATATATATATAAATATATAAATGCAAAGAAAGGAAAAATATAAAAGATGGATGAAAGACAAAAGAGATAAACGCAAGAGGATGAAAATAAATAATGTAAAAATATTATTTTGATGAAATAATGAATGGATTGTTAAAAGAAGAAAATAGGAAAAAAAGGCAAATGTTCATACAGTACCAGAATAAAATTCAACATTAAAAAAAAATCTGCATTGAAGATTAATATATATATATATATATAAAAACATTAAAGTGTTTTACAAACCAGAATATGTTTTATATTTCAGATTCTTCAAAGTAGCACCTCTTGCTATTTATTGTATTTATTATTATTATTATTATTATTATTATTATTATTATTATTATTATTATTATTATTATTATTATTATTAATATACTTCTTACTATATACTACATTGTTCGTTTTTATACTATGTAACATACTTTGTTATAGCTATCTTATTATATATGTATTCACGGTGTTATTATGGTCAACATCTTTTTATTATGTACTGCTGACCTTGTTGTGGTGTGTTTTTCTGTGTGCAAAATATGTTTAAGAAAAAAGGAATAAAAAATATATTTACAAAAATAAAAGTAGCACCTCTTGCTTAGATGACAGCTTTACACATCTTGGCCTTTTTTGTTATGGTGTCATGATGAAACTGGCTCTCATCAGGACTGCCTCAGGAAAAGAAAAAGCAAGAGTTTCCTCTGTTGGACAGGATAAGTTCATCAGAGTTACCAGCCTCAGAAACCACAAGTAACAGCACCCCAAGGTTTAAGTGAAATTTAAAAAAGTATTTTATAAGATTATTGTATGTAATATAATATATGAGTATGAGGTTCAGTTGCAAAGGATAATAAGGCTTTAATTGATCATTTGTTTGCATTATTTAAAATATATGTGTTCTCTATTTGGTTAAGGAGATAGGAGTTAGGGTAACTTTCTAAAAAAAATCGATCTGATTGGTCGACTTTGGGTAGTCATGCACTAAATTATGCTTTATGCTATTACACTAATTGAGTTTGGTGTGTTATCTCTCTCTCTCTCTCTCCCTCTCTGTAGGTCAGGGCAGCTGGAGGCCAGTCAGTAGTCTTAGTCACTGTGCAGAGGAGGAGCATGTTGCTGCTGTAATGAACAAACAGCCAATCATCAGGAACAGCTCACGTTCTGCCACGCCCATCAGCAATCAAGCTCCACCCCAGAGGCGGGATCTTCTCTCAGGTGAGACAGGGAGGTTAATGATGTGTTCAGACAGTCCTCATTAACCCTGACAGCCTGAAGGTACCGGTTCCTCCATCTATCAAATGAAAAGTATTTTATATGTGTTTTGCTGCTGTTTTGGTCAATTAAGTATATGATTTTCAAAAAAGTATAGATATTAAAAAATTCTGTGTTTGACGAGAAAAACAGAGATTTATAAAAATGCTGACCCCAATATAGTGAACTACATATCTCTAAAAATCTACAAAATGTCTACATTAGATTCCTTAATTCACTTAATTTCAAATTTCTACATAAAAATATGTAAAAGAAAATGTAAATACTGCACTGTAACACATATATAATGTGTATAATTCTCTTTGGATTTAGAATGTGTAATTCTATAATTTGCATATTACACTACTTAGGGAATAGTATGTAATTTGGAATTTAACTTAAACTGTTTTCTTTATTCTTCCTGGCGTGTTGACATCACATTTTATGAGTTACTATCACACCTGTGATATACAGGGCTAGCATTCTCATTAAAAGCATTTTTATTTGACTAGTAATTGATGTAGATGAAGGTGTCTATACACCAGTGGTGGTGGTGAGGAGGTGAGTTTTATACAGACATTACTAAAGGTGTAAAAATCTGCACACAGAGGACTCTAACTTATACCCTGCGCAAGGCATGTTGTGATGCTCACTGCGACCATATACAACCTTTATTTTACACCTTCCTGGGTTGTGTATTGCTACTGTATCTTGGCAATGGAAAACACTGGAGCTCCACTGACTAAATACAACCTAGACAGACGTCAACAGTCAGATGTTTATTGTTATCTTGGCAACGCAGACATTCTCAGCACACACTCAGCACATCCCCCTCTTGTTACATACACACACAAGGACACGCAGCAGTTCACAAATCCAACTTTTAAATCAACAATAAACAGATACAAAATAAAATGTTTCAGTAAGTGACCTGCTCACACACCTTCACAGTGTGAATGAGCGGCTCAGTTTCCTCTAATGAAAAAACGCAGAATCACTGCTGGAGCAGCATTAGCGTTAGCTGCGAACCGCGCTAAGTGCTAGCTCTTTCGCCGTTCAGATGTGAGTATTATCGGACTGTAGCCTGCTGCTTATCCCAGCTAGCACTGCTGGAGCGTCATTAGCATTACCTACTAATCACAGAGCTAGCTCTTTCGCTGTTTAGAGATGAGTATATTGGACTGTAGTCTGCACATTCACAGTGTTAAAACAAGCTACGTGGGACGAACTGCTAGCGAACCGCTCGGCGGCATTAGTGGAAATCTGGAAATCTAAGCTTACTGTAAATAAACAGAAGAACATCACTCACCCAAATAAACAGTTTTCAGGAGATAAATCTGTGTAGATTAATGTTCAGTGCTCGTTTGACTTTAAAAGATTTTATTTTTTTTAAACACCCCTGTTCCTTACTAGTGTTGCATAAAGCACCTTTATTAAGTGTGCCTTATGTATGAAAATACAATGTGCCTTATAATCCGGTGCGCCTTATAGTGCAAAAATATAGTACACAAGGTTGCCAGAAATATTTGTACCATTATTGTAAAATTTGTACAATAATATCCTTGAAAGTCAGTTTATATGTTTAATAATTAAATATTTTCAGAAGTGATCTTATTAAAACTGAAATACTCCAGAGACTAGCCAGTAGACTGAGCTACAGGATTGTTGGATAACAGAAACTGAAGGAGGTGGAACTTATTGAACTTATTGAGCTCTCTAGTGGAATAAACAAATGTGTTTTTTTGTCGTTGATTGTACTTAACTCGAACTTCCTGTACAAAGAGCAGCAGTGAATCACCTCTCCTCAGACCTGCACCGTGTTCACCGTGATGTAACACTAGCCTGTACTGTGTTTACCCTCTGCACCGCCCTCTTCTTCTTCCTTCTGCCCCTCCAAAATAATTACGCTGCACTGAATCCTCTGTGGACATCTCAGCAAATAAACGCCTCATCCATCCTCCCGAACCCCGGCCTAGTGGACACACTAAACACTCCATGGGACTTAATCCAGATTTATAGCGCCAAATCGCTGTTAATATTTTATACTAGTGCCTGTCTGCTGGCATATCCTTGGCCAGGCAAAATACTTTGTTTACCCACCGCTTCATCCACCCTGTTGGACGCGGTGTTGCTCGCGGCGACGGTGACATCAATAACGACCCGGCGAACACAACAAGCAGGAAAATCATAAACGTGTTTGGCGGAGGTGTGATTTACTGAAGCACTTCCTGTAGTTAGAGCCTGTAATTAAAGCAGAGAGGATTTCTGCCCAGCACTCTGGCAACCGGCACTGCCCACCAAAATGTGAGTGAGCTTTTTAATATAGTCTCAATACAAAAGACCAATAAAAGAGTTTATTTAGAGCCAAACTGGAATCACACGTGAATGCCTATGCCTGTATTTTTAGTATATTTGAAACAAAATACGCTATCAATTACATTTTTAAAAGAATAAACCACCCTTTTACTCTTTTATTTTAGACATTACAAATATAAAAAAATACCAGATTTATCTCTCGCATGGCAGTCAGTTGAGTTACTGCATATTTTTTATGTATTTATTTTTATATATTTGATTAAAATCAAAATAACCTAACTGGGATATATTGTGGTACAGCACTCACACTTTCTTTATAGCAGTTTCTGCGCTTTTAATTGACTTAGACTGTGATATAGTATCCACCCTTTCTCTATAGTACAGTTTCTGCTCTTTTTATTGAGTTATATTGTGATACAGTACAAATACTCTTCACTATAGCACAGATTACGAAGCTGAGTGGTGTGCAGTGAGGCCCTCCTAACCCTTCAGAGCAGTGGTGACAATAGGTGCATGTAAATCATTGTATAATATGTAATTAGGAAATATAAATTATAGTTATTGTAAGTATAAGCTTGTATTTGTATTAATTAACTAAAACAAAACAACTTGAAGCATTAGTCTGTGTTTTTTTAGTTGCTGTATGACTAATATTTGACTGACAGCGGTTCTAAGCAATCAAAACTGCTTTTTAAAATGGCTTCTGCCCCCTTGTGTCTGCGTAACCCTTCTGCTGATTTTGTAAAGGGTATAGTAGTGAGACTATTAGCAAAGTCAGAGGACAATCTAACCAATCAGATTCATGATTTCCACTACGGGGGCGGGGCCATGGCTGTCTAACCCCTTCTCAGCAAATTCAATTCAATTCAATTCAATTTATTGTCATTATACTGATACAGGGTTGTACAGTAAAACGAAACACTATTAGGCTAGATCTCCAGTGCAGACAAGAAAAGTTTAGGACAGAGTAAATAGTGCTCAGACGATAGATACAGAGAAGTGCAAAACAAAACACACAGTGTAGGGGCAGAAGGTACAGGGGACATCAAACACACTTATAGGGCAAAAGTACAGGGGACACAAACAATAGTTACAATAAGATTATTGGTATGTTTATGTTTGTGTGATGAGGTACTGTTTAAAGTTAAAGTGTTTAAAGTGCAGTAGTGACAGCGGTACATTGTATATAGTCCATATGTGTATAATAGTAGAGGTAGGCCAGGTTGATTAAAGTGCAGAGTGCATATAAGTGAAATGATTAAAGTGCAAAGTGCATACAGTCTCTGTGCTGAAGCAATCAGTGGCCATGTAGGAAACTGGGAGTGGTCAGTGGTCAGTCTGTGTACTGTTCAGGTTGAAGTTAGTGTTGCTGGAGTCAGCAGTTTCACAGCACGTGGGAAAAAGCTGTTCTTCAGTCTGGTGGTTCTGGTTCTAATGTTCCTGTACCTTTTCCTGGAAGGCAGGGGTTGGAACAGGAAGTGGCTGGGGTGGGTAGGATCGGAGGAGATGCTGATAGCCTTCCTCAGGCATCTCTTGTTGTAGAGGTGATGTATGGATGGAAGGGTAGTTGTGGTGATGTGTTGGGCAGACTTCATCACTCTCTGCAGGGCCTTGTGTTCAGCAGCAGTGGCACTGCCGTACCATACTGTGATGCAGCTTGTGAGGATGCTCTCTACAGTGGCTCTGTAGAAGTTGCAGAGGAGCTGTTGCGGTAGATCGACACTCCTCAGCCGCCGGAGAAAGTGGAGGCGTTGCTGGGCTTTTCTGATGATGTGAGATGTGTTCAGTGACCAGGTGAGGTCCTTGGAGATGTGGACACCAAGGAACCTGAAGCTGCTGACTTTCTCCACTGTTGCTCCCTCGACGCTCAGGGGTGCGTGCACTCTGTTCCCCCGCCTGAAATCAACAATCAGCTCCAATCAAATCAAACAGATACTGTCTCATATCTAATTAAAAAGCCTTTTTCAGGGCTGTCCTTTAACGTAAAACTAATTCACAATAATAGGCTGTCTGACTGGTGAGTTTTTGTGTGTACTTAATGTTTTGGCTGCTCTGACGTACTGTGGACATACAAATGAGTGATCTTTGTTGCATGGCTGTACTTGTCTGAAAATTAAGCATTTATTGTTAGGTCTATTGTATACTTTTGTTATTTGTAGCTGTGTTTGTGGGCTGTTGATGTGTATTAAGCTAATATAACTACGTGAAGACAGAGAATATGTGTAGGTCGGCGGGGGTGGGGTGTTGCAAAAGGGGTACCTACTGTATTAACTGCACGCCACTGCATTTACCCAAAGTAATATCCCATAGCTGCTTTATCAGTTCTAAACCACTGTGGGCAGTTTTACATTTAAAAAATCTGATATTCAATTAATCATGTAATTAATTTTTGGTTAATTAGGAGAGTTCACCTGGCCAGGGCCCAGCTCCTGCATTTTAGCTGAGAATAATCCAGTCTTGGATTAAGGCTAAGACTACAGAATGCAAACACACACACACACACACAAAACAAGCATTTTTCCCGTAATGAGCAGCTGTCTCTCCGTTTACTGGCATGTGCTATCTATGTGTGTGTGTGTGCCTGTGATAGACTGTAATGGGGGAATTGAAACTGAGGTAGGTTAAAGTGAATGCTGTTAGTGTGTGTGTGTGTGTGTGTGTGTGTGTGTGTGTGTGTGTGTGTATTTGATTACATCTGATGGGGCTCAGTTGGGGTAAACACACAATGCTGACCCTGCAGCCTTCTGACACTCATTTAACCCGGTATACTGTACTCTCTCTCTCACTCTCTTAATCTCTTTTTCTCTCAATCTCTCTCTCTCTCCTCTTCTCTATCTATCTATCTATCTATCTATCTATCTATCTATCTATCTATCTATCTATCTATCTATCTATCTATCTATCTATCTATCTATCTATCTATCTATCTATCTATCTATCTATCTATCTATCTATCTATCTATCTATCTATCTATCTATCTATCTATCTCTTAATCTATATCTATTTGTCTGTCTGTCTGTCTGTCCAAAAATATATGGACAGTCAGGCCAATCCTTTTATTTCTGCTTCACATTATGAACATTTGAATTTGACATTAAAACATGAAAATGAGCAAAAGATCAACATTTCAGCTTTTATTTCCAGATATGTACATCGAGATCTGATAATCAGTTCAGAACAGTAACCAAGCTATTTTTTTTGTGAGCAAAAGAATTGGGATAGATCATTCACCACAGCAGAATTGTATTTTTGTAATTACACTGAGGTGATTGAACACATTCAAGCTGAGTTAACTTTTTAAGACTCTGCATCATTTGCAGTGCACATCAAGTGTTTTTTTCATGTTTTGCTAATTAAACCTGTTGTCCATCATAATATACAGTTACCAGACAATCAAACAGCAGCTTAGCCCCACCATCTACCCTCCAGTCAGGGAGGTAAATAATGATTTAAACTAATTTGATCAGATATAGAACATTTTCTTATTGCGTTATGAGTTTGTTTTATTCTTTAGGGATGGTTTCGGAATAAAAGGATAAATAGCCATATTAAACAGGATTTTATTGCAAAGGACATTTAAAACAATAACAGTATTCTTATATATTCCCCATTACCGTAACACAGTCCCACTCTGAGTGGGTTAAAACCTGCTCTGTTGAAACTATTACATGATGTTTATATAAGTACTGCCTGCTGCTCAAGGCATGTTCCTGAGCATCTGAAAAAGAAAGATGTTGAGATCTGCCAGTCTGAGAAAAGGTGCAGATCTATAGATCTAAAGTCCTTCACTAAGAGATTCCACCAAACGGAGAGAGTAATAGAAAAATGTAAGACCAGTGGAACAGTGGTAAATCTTCCCAAGGATCGAACAACCTGCCAAAATTTCACCAGAACGCAGTGACATCTCAATCCGGAGTTCTCTAAAGATGTAAGAGAAACGTGTAAAGAACAGCAGGCCTCTGGAGCCTCAGCTGCAAGCAGTGTTTATGATTCAATAATAGGAAACACACTGAGCAGAAATAGGCTTCATACAAGAGTAGAAAAGGGGTAACCACTGTTTACACAGAAAAGAACAGCTGGATGGTGCAACACAACCTTTAGGACAGTATTGTGTGGAGAGAGGAGTCAGAATACCTTATATATGAATACGTGAATATACTTTTTCACAGTGTATTCAGTGATGTACAGTATGTGTCATTACTAAAACTCAAACAATATAAATTTCACAAATGATAACATTGTGGGCGATGTTTTAGTGATATTTTGTCAATCGAGCACTGTGCAGCTTGATTTAGGGTGTGTAAGTATGTCTTTGCTATCATAACCATGGGGAAAGTATGCTTTGCACAGCTTAAAATATGAAAAAGCCATGTACTTATTTTCTGTTAATTAATCATGGGTGTGTTTTGGGCTTAACATGAAATAATAAACCAATCAGTGTGTCACATGCTATTACCTTTAAGAGTCAGGTGCACTCTGACTTTTGTTGGATTGCTATTTTAACAGCGCAGCTACCTGGACGTGTCCAAAGCTTCTAAACAGAGTAAACTGACCTGCTCGTTCTCGCTCATTTATTCTGTTCATACTTAATGTAAAGGTTTCCATAGCTGGCAACAGTTATGTGCTATGGGTTTTTGCACTGCTGTGTGTCCATGTGTGTGTATCAAACAAGTGTGTTTGTATGTGCGTTGGTCACGCAATGAAGATAGAAATGAACGTTTGACTGTTAACGTTTGTCTAGGTTTATTTCAGTCAGTAGTGTCAATGGAAATAGAAATATATTTTTTTCGCAATATTACATAGTGGTCTTTTGTAACCTGGTGGTTTCACAGCTGTGAGAGATTTCAGGATAAAGCAACTCCATTAACTCCACAACTTTAGTTCTTTAAAAAGTAAATTTTACTGTAACGTTTATAGGTAACAGGCCATCCAGCATGTTTGGGCTTACATGGGTAAAACGTGAAAACGTTGAAAAGTTACTTTATTTCAGTAATTAATTTCAAAATGTGAAACTGATGTATTATATAGATGTATTACGAACAGAGTGATCAATTTTAAGTGTTTATTACTTTTATTCTTTATGATTATGGCCTAAATCCAATGAAAAAACCCGAATCAGTGTCTCAGAACCAGACCAGTTGGTACTTTTAGCAGTGTGGGCAGTGTGCCAAGTCCTGCTGGAAAATAAATCCGCATCTCCATAAAAGTTGTCAGTAGCAGAGGGAAGCATGAAGTGCTGTAAGATTTTGTGAGAAAACAAAACTGCACTGACTTTAGACTTGAAAACACAGTGGATCAACACCAGCAGATGACATGTCTCTCCAAACCATCACTGATTGGTGGAAACTTCACACTAGACCTCAAGCAGCTTGGACTGTGTGTCTCTCCACTCTTCCTCCAGACTCTGCTCCCTTTATTTACAAATGAAATGTAAAATTTACTGATGATCAGTGATGGTTTGGAGAGACATGTCATCTGCTGGTGTTGATCCACTGTGTTTTATTATCAAGTCTAAAGTCAGTACAGTGTTTTCCCAGAAAACGTTTACGGAGATGCGGATTTTATTTTCCAGCAGGAATTGGCACACTGCCCACACTGCTAAAAGTCCACGTTTATATGTGGACCCACATAGAGCCTGTGGACAAGATTTGGAGAGCTAATGAAGTCGTACTTGACTGATTGGCTGTGTTTGGGGTAACAGGGAAAGCTTTGTTAAACTGAATGTACTGTGTCTGCTGGTTGCAATAATTTAATTATCTTTATTTCTGGTTCTCCAGGGTTCTCCAGCAGAAACACTCAGAGCTTCTCTCGGCCAAACTCAAGAGAAGTGAACCCTGCCGTGACCCCAGTGTTCAGACCTCTGTCTCACACTGCGGAGGAGATCCTGAGGGTTCAGACTGTAGAGCGATCAGAGCTGATAGACTCTGAGGACGAGGATGATGAAGATTTTCAGACTCTGGCTGGACTGGAGGAGGAGCTCAGACAGATGAGTGCTGAACCATGTCAACAGGAACAGAAGAAAATGCTGAAAATGTGATGATTCAGAACACGGACAGACAAAGGTTTTACTAAAGTAATCTTTTTCTTTATTTAACTGAGTTAGTACATTCTTTACATTCAGATTTATTTTGGAGCATTTCTATTGGTCAGTTTATCAATAAAGTAGCTGAAATCATATTAATTAAAGGGAAGTCCACAAATGTTTGTGCATATACTGTATATGGTGCTGTTTATTTAGCACATGTATGTTTTAATCATCATTTAAATAAAGTAGAAATAAAATATGGTAATGGTGCAGTTTTTAATACAGTGGGTAAATGTGATACAGTAACACACACTCAACCACACACCGGTGAGAAACAGCAGCCAATAGTGGACAGCATACTCTCAACCGGAAACCACCGTCCACCTGGAGGACTGCATCAGGCACTACAGCACTTAACATACATACCACACACTTACACATACACACCAGATCAGTTTTAGAGTATTCAATTTTCCTGGGCAATTTAAAATATCCAATTTACCTGATTATCTCCATGTTTTTGGACTGTGAGACTATGAGACAATCTGATCACAAATTCCAGGTGTGAATAGCTACTGGTTTTTTACATTACATTACATTTCATTTCATTTGGCAGACGCTTTTGTCCAAAGCGACTTACAATAATGAAGTACAAAAGTAATAGGAATTTAGATAACCCATTTTAGATAGGGCTTAAAGGAGGTCGAAGGGAAATAAAGGGATAGAGAAGTGAAGGAGGGGAAGAAGGAAATGGGGTTAGAAGTAGTTAGTGTGTTAGAGGTGTTAGGAGAGTAAGTGCTCTTTGAAGAGCTCTGTCTTCAGGAGTTTCTTAAAGATAGTGAGAGATTCTCCTGATCTGGTAGTGGAAGGTAGTTTGTTCCACCATTGGGGAACTCTGTATGAGAACAGTCTGGATTGCTTTGTGTGAGTGTTTGGCAAAGCGAGGCGACGTTCATTGGAGGAGGCATGAGATGACGACTGCTTGTACCAGGAGTTGGGTGGCCTATTGCGTCAGAAACTGTCTAATTTTTCTGATGTTATAAAGCACGAAGCAGCAGGATCGAGCAACCGAGGCCACATGGTGCGTGAAGGAGAGCTGGTCATCAACCATAACACCCAGGTTCCTAGCAACCTTTGTCGGTGAGAGAGAGAGAGAGTCGATGCTTATAGAGAGGTTGTGTTGAAAAGATGGTTTTGCTGGTATAACCAGAAGTTCAGTCTTTGAGAGATTTAATTGAAGGTGATGCTCCTTCATCCAAGAGGATATGTCAGAGAGACACGACGATATCCGTGCAGAGATTGAGTTATCTTCAGGTGAGAATGACAGGTATAGCTGGGTGTCATCAGCAAAGCAATGGTAGGAAAAGCCATGTGAGTGGATAACCTGTTACCTGTGTTAGGAGAGCCAGTGTCTCGTTCTCAGTGAGAGAAGTGAACGAGGAGAGCGCAATGCCTTCGGTGGAGGGACACCGGGCTGCAGAGCATGTAGTAGGACTGCTGCATGTTACATCAGTAAACTGGTTGCTGATAGCTGCTACTTTTCCAGTAAAGAATGATGCAAGTGCTTCAGCAGTAAGGCATGTAGCCGGAGGAGGAGGAGGGTTCAGTAGTGATTTAAAAGTAGCAAATAGTTTCCGGGAGTCTGTGAGGGAGCTGAATTTATTGTGATAAAATTCAGCTTTAGCAGTCGTGATGCTGGCTGAGAAGGAAGCCAGGAGCAGGAGGTTTGGTCATTATCATTTGAGATCAGACAAAACCCAGGACAGGACGCATATTAATGTCAGGTGTGAACAGGAGGACACCTGTAATCACAGCATCACCACACACACTTCCCTTGTTACTAAAGCTTATTAGTGTTTAGGCTGTGTTTTACTGTCGACTCATTAAAAACACTCCCTGCATAATTAAGCTTAGTTCAGCATCTACCATCAGTGCACACACACATACACACACACACACACACACACACACACATACAGGTTGTGTGCTGTTGATGTGTGTGTGAGCTGTTGGCAGCTTTTAAAAGAGACTGTTTAATTCTACAGAAGTGTGAAGTTCAACTAGAAGGAAAATCCTGACATGTGCTTTTATACCTCTCTCTCCTTCTCTTTATCTCTCTCTTTCTCTCTCTTTCACTCACTACCTCTCTTTCTCTCTTTCTCTATCTCTCTCTCTTTTTCACTTACTATTTCTCTGTTTCTCTCTCTCTTTCACTCACCATCTCTTTCTCTCTCTCCATCTCTCTCTCTCTCTCCATCTCTCTCTCTTTCTCTTTCACTCACCATCTCTCTTAATCTCTCTCTTTTACTCACCATTTCTTTCTCTCTCTCTCTTTCACTCACCGTCTCTCTCTCTCTCGCCCGGTTCTGTCAGTGTGTTACTGAAATATGAATGTGCTGGAGGGCTCAGCTGAATGTGTGCTTGTAAAACCTTTAACCATGACAGGTTAAGTAGAATAGCGCAGTATTTTGAAGTGTTTTTCAGTGTGTGTGTGTGTGTGTGTGTGTGCGCCTGCTGTATCTTTTGAACTGTCGTTTCTGGCTACATTATGTGTGTAATGTGGTGTAAAATGTTAACGCTTTGGCATTTTCTGGAAGCTTTTGTGTTTCCTGTGTGTTGACTCCCTGACAGCCGTATCTGTATGCATGTGTGTGTGTGTGTGTGTGTGTGTGTGTGTGTCTGTGTAAGAGTGTGTATGTGTGTGTGTAAGAGTGTGTGTGTGTATGAGATGGTAAGGCCAAATCCATGCTGGAGGCACACGGCTGTGTGGAGTGTGTACAGGCTGCGGGTGCAGTAACAGGATTAGTTGGAGCGTGTGTGTGTAAGTGTGTGTGTGTGTGTGTGTATGAGTGTGTGTGTGTGTGTATGTTTTCTCCAGGCAACTGAACAAAGCACCTCTATTCCTCTTATTCTTCCTGAACTCTGCCTCTGAACTACTACTTCATCTCTCTCTCTCTCTCTCTCTCTCTCTCACTCTCTTATTCTCTCAGTTCGTTTCAGGTTAGTGTGTTACAGGTCAGTAGTGTAACAGCGTGGACTGTGTTACAGATCAGTTAATGTAACAATAGTATGTGTGTTACAGGTCAGTAGTGTAACAATAGCATGCAGTGTGTTACAGTTCAGAGGTGTAACAGCGTGGACTGTGTTACAGGTCAGTGGTGTAACAATAGTGTGTGTGGGAAGTCAGTGGTTTAACAATAGTATGTGTTACAGGTCAGTGAGGTAGCAGTGTGGACTATGTTAAAGGTCAGTGGTGTAACAATAGTGTGGAGTGTGTTACAGGTCAGTGGTGTAACAACAGTATGTAGTGTGTTACAGGTGACTAGTGTAACAACAGTATGTAGTGTGTTACAGGTCAGTAGTGTAACAATAGTATGTCGTGTGTTACAGGTGAGTAGTGTAACAACAGTATGTATTGTGTTACAGGTGAGTAGTGTAACAACAGTATGTAGTGTGTTACAGGTCAGTGGTGTAACAACAGTATGTGTATTACAGGTAATTAATGTAACAACAGTATGTAGCGTGTTACAGGTCAGTGGTGTAACAGCAGTGTGTGTGTTACAGGTCATTGGTATAACAACAGTATGTAGTGGGTTACAGGTCAATAGTGTAACAACAGTATGTAGTGTGTTACAGGCCAGAGGTGTAACAACAATATGTACTGTGTTACATGTCAGTGGTGTAACAACAGTATGTAGTGTGTTACAGGTGAGTAGTGTAACAACATATGTAGAGTGTTACAGGTCAGTAGTGTAACAGTAGTATGTAGGGTGTTACAGGTCAGTGCTGTAACAACAGTATGTACTGTGTAACAGGTCAGTGCTGTAACAACAGTATGAGTGTGTTACAGGTCAGTAGTGTAACAATAGTATGTACTGTGTTACATGTCACTGCTGTAACAACAGTATGTAGTGTATTACAGGTAATTAGTGTAACAACAGTATGTAGTGGCTTACAGGTCAGTGGTGTAACAGCAGTGTGTGTGTTACAGGTCATTGGTGTAACAACAGTGTGTAGCGGGTTACAGGTCAGTAGTATAACAGTAGTATGTAGCAAGTTACGGGTCAGTGGTGTAACAGTGTGGACTGTGTTACAGGTCAGTGGTGTAACAGGGTTAAGTTTGTTTATATTTCTTTATTATTTGTGTTTTTCTTTCATTTTTTCTTTATTTTATTGCTTTTGTTCTCTCTCTTTCTTTCATTCGTCACATTCATTTTTTTTCCTCCTTGTTTTCTTTACCTCTCTCTCCTCTTCTTTTTCTTCTTGGGTTTCTCTTTTAGGATTCTTACTGTCTTTCTGTAAGAAGTGTGTGTGTGTATCTGTGAGCGTGTGTGTGTGAATATTTAAATCAGATTTATGCTGGTCTGATACTCATGTTTCATTCATAGCACTGCTGAGGGTTGGGGCGGACGTTGGTGTGTGTGTGTGTGTGTGTGTGTGTGTGTGTGTGTGTGTGTGTGTGTGTGTGTGTGTGTGTGTGTGTGTGTGTCCGCATTAACCTGTTTTAACTGCTTCCAGGGCTGCCGTTCTCTTTGATGTTACAAGGGTCACCCAGAAGAGGAGGTGGAAATCCCCCCCCCCCCACACACACACACACACACTTGCACCAGTAGCCTACCAGTTTCTTTCCTAATCATCCAATCAGAATCTAGCATAGGGTCCCTCTTGGTAGAACTCTCCGACACACGCACACACGCACACACACACACACACACACACACACACACAGACTGGTCAGTGGAACTCTGCTTCATCATCCAGATGAATCTACATCAGAAATTTTCAGCCACTTTCATTATTAGTGATGTGATGATGTAATTCTATGCAAGTTACTGAGCACATTTCAGTTACATAATTGAAAAGAGTGTGACTGCACATTCTTCAAAGTGTGTGTGTGTGTGTGCGTGTGTGTGTGTGTCTACTGGTTTTAGATCTTGTGACTGGGAAGAACCTGAAGCAGTAGAAGAAAATGGTAAGTTGTGGTCATAAAGGGATGCACATGGTCAGCAACAATTCACAATACATCCAGTGGCATTGATTCAAGCATTGATTCATTGATTAATTAACTGAATTATTCTACTGCTGGTGCCACATTCTGATCTTACCATCTGTACAACTTTAAATTCATTAGACCAGGCATTAAATAATTACCCCAGGCTTTAGTAGTCCAGCGTTTTTGAACCTAAGGGCCACTGCAGCCTCAGCTTTCTGTTCTAGGCTGATAAAAATTCTCTTTCTCTCAGCTCCAATCAGTCTGACTATTCACTGACAAAAATATAACATACCTAGAAGAAGATGGAAATTGCCAGTTGGAAACCCTGTTTTAAGAGGCATCGCATGTATCCACAGGATATCCTGCACATATCCCTGAGCTGTAAAGTGATGTGTCTGACTGTCATATGCAACGGATCCTCATATCATCACAGCAGCAGTTAGGGATAGTGTAGCTTCACAGCAAAGGTAGAACTGATGTGCTTAACATGAGGCCTCCACATTTTCCACTATATTGAGTTCCCAGGCAACACTGGGTCTTGAAAACAGAAGCTCCAGGAAAGAAGGGATGAATAAGATATGATGATTCTGAGAATATAGGACCTCAGAAACACAGAAACCTACAAATATTGTGTTAAGCAGTGCTGCACCACTGGCCACCAGCAGAGGAGCTGGGCAACGGAGGGCAAAAATCAGTGATAATGACTTCCGAAACTTCAATTCCCATAATCCCTGATGGTGATCAGTGGCAAACAGCAACACCTGTGCTCCACTCTATATAAACCCCAGTCAAACCACACATTCCTTCCTTTGTAGAGAGGTTGACTGGTAACAGATGGTATAAGAAAAGAATACAAAAAAAGATCTCAAAAGAAAGCAAAAGTCTCACAAAAGAAGCCAATAGATCTCAAAAGAAAGCCACAAAAACATCTCAACAGAAAGCAAAAAAAAAACTTTCTTTGACTTGAGGTGAAGTAAAGAAAGAGTTGTTTTATGTTTTAAGGTTTTAGTTTTTTTTGGTTGAGAAAGCTGTCTTGGGTTTATGTAAAAGTGTAATTTCCTTTGCTCTCCTTCCTGGAGAATCAATTCCAAGTTTCACAAGAACACCCTGTTCTGTTCTATTAAAATAAATCACAACATAAAAAAAATATTAAAGCATATTTCTTAATAATTATTTAAATAAACAAATAATTATAAGTATACCTGAAGAAACACATATACTAAAAATAAAAACTTCTATTTTCCTCTGCACTTGGACCTGAAACCTCCCTCTGCTGTAACAAATATAGGGCTCTAAAGAAACCATAGGGAGCTGAGAGCTGGTCCTGTGAACATTGGGGTATTTAAAAAATGTGAACATATAAACTTGGAAACTCATGAGTCCCTGTAAACATATTTTCAGTCAACTGTCATTAATTTCTATACAGAACCTGGATTCATCACTATGATAACACTTTATTTTAAGGAACACAAATTCGGTGCTTATTCATGTCGTATTATTTGCTTAATAAAGGCTTAATTACACATTTGTAAATTATTTATTCACTACTTATTAGGCTTTGTTCTGTGCTATAAGTGTTATTAGTGCTTAATTAGGGGTCTGTTATGTGGAAATGATTAATAATGGCTGTATTAGTTCTTATAGTGCACTATAAACAGTTATGTTAGCACCCTGTTAAGTAGATTATTAAGCATTAACTATTAGCTAATTCTACATGTTATTAGTGTTATTATAATTGGCAGCAGTTTGATTGATCTATGTGAGTTTGGTAAGGTTATGGCTGTGCTGGAGTTTACTGAGTTAATAAGGTCTTAATAATTCACTAATAGACTGAGATGTGCACCATATTCTAAAGTGAGGATCTGTTCATCACTAATTAGACACTAAAAAGAACTGAATAAATATTAAATATATTTTAAATATATATTATATATTAAATAATAAAGCCTAATAAGTAGTGATTAATCATTTACATTAACAAATGTCTAATTAAGGCTTTATTAAGCAAATAATAAGACATTAATAAGCGCCTAATTTGTGTTCCTTAAAATAAGGTGTTACCATCACTATAGATTCCCCTTTCTGATAAACTCCCTGATTTGTGTTTCTATGGATCTTTGAATCATGGTAGCACCCAAGCAGCCACCTACCTTTATCAAGCACAAAGACCACCCCTGGTATCCCCCCGCACAGCTCTGAGAGTGATCGTGGCCAGTCGTAATCTCTGGAGGACTATTCCTTGCTTGTCTAGACTTGTGTTCTAAGAAAATAATGGCTTTTATAGTTCAGCACCTTCGCTCCGCCTGGCTCCTGCAGCACTGACACAGGAGATCTGACCCCTGCCCCCGGCAGTTGCTTCCTATCAGAATCGGAGGTGGCGTATTTCAGGTGTTCTTCTGATGGGAACAGATAGTTCTTTAACCTGCTGCACTTCAGCATCTCTCCTCTCGCCACACTATCCATCTGCTCCTCTTCCCCTGCACTCAGGATAAGAGCCAGAGGGCTCCAAAAAAAAAAATCTATCCTCACACACAGGTGGGGTGATACACACTCATCCTCTACACTGCACATCCTGCACTGCTTTTATTATAAGAAGTGTTGGAGTTGTTACTTCTAAAGTCATCTAGGGAACACTTTACCTACACTTTACCTTTAAGTGTTGACTAACTAACATGAATTAATGCATTAGTTAGCATGAATAAGACACTACACTACAATAAGATAATACATTAACAATGCTTAGGTAATGTTAGTTAAACATGGAACTACAACATTAATTAATGTTGTTTTGTTTTTTGAATATCTCTGGAATATAGTCAAGAGGAAGACGGATAATCACAAGCCATCAAATCAAGCTGAACTGTTAATTTTTTTTTTTTTACCAGGAGTAAAGGCATAAAGTTATTTAAAATGTACTGCTCAATTGGTCTTGGGCCCTAAACGTTTAACAGTGAATGTGCAGTAAAATATTGCATTGAATGAGGAGCCTCACCACTAAAACGTGCAAATAGAGGGCATGGCAAAAAATAATCGTGACTAATCGACTAATCGGAAAAAAATATTGGCAGATTAGTCGACTACTAAAATAGTCGTTAGTTGCAGCCCTAATCAGCAGCAGTTTGAAAAGAGGCGGAGTCTGACTTCACATGTATCAGAGGAGGTGTGTGCTAGTCTTCACCTTCCTGGTGTTGGGGCATCACTAGTGATGGCGGGAATCCTGGGAATGAGTGGTTTGGATAATTGGCCTTGTTAATTTGAGAGAAAATAGTAAAAAAAAAAAGGATGAACTCATTTTATAATAACTGCTTTTGTCGTCGGTTTGAACCCCCGCTCATGCAGCTTTGCCATCAAGCTGCCGGCGCTTAGAGGGAGCAAAATTGGCCCTGCTCCCTCCGGGTGGGTACATGGCGCTCTCTCCCCACATCACTCCTAGGGTGATGTCCGCAGCACAGGGCGTCTGTGAGCTGATGTATCAGAACCGAACTCGAAAAGAGGCGGAGTCTGACTTCATCGGAGGAAGCATGTGTTAGTCTTCACCCTCCTGGTGTATTGGGGCATCAGAGTTTTAATGAGTGGGTTGGGTAATTGGCTGAGTAAAATTGGGGAGAAAATGGTAAAAGAAATTAGAAATAAACTGATGCAGAGTAAACTCATTTTATAATTGCCATTTTTTTTAGATATACTGAATGAACAGACGTGCTGATACTTTTGCCCGTATAGTAAATGTCTCCTTATCCTCTTGTCTCAGGGTACAGTGTTTTTGGCATGGTGAAAGGTGGGGCGCTGCCAGACTCGTCCTCAGGAGTCACTCAGTCAGTCCGTTCCTCTGTTGTCATCACATTTTCCTGCTTAATTAGATTTGGCCGGCGTGTGGGAGCGGGTGTAGGGCGTGTTTTTTTCTGCAGGTGATAAATTGTGTTTATGGCATTGGGAGAACAGGAGCTGCTCAAACGCCCAGATTGATAAAAGCCTTCTGAGTTTATCTGCAGCGTGAGCCTCAGTGTGTGTGTGTGTGTGTGCGTGTGTTGGTTTTTATTGTGCAAATACATGTACGTGTTATTTGTCCATATTTGTCTTTCTCTTTCCACGTCCACTGCTTTGTGTTTCTCTCTTTACCCAAAGCTAATCTGTCATTCCTGTGGCTAGCATTCACACACACACACACACACACACACACACACACACACACGCTCACATCATTTTGCTAAGAAACAAAAGAACTCAAGACATTATTATTCAGCACCAGAAGCGTTTACATCTTGATATACTTAATAATTAGCCTATTTAACATTTGTTGTTTGCAAATTTTAGAATATCAGTGCAGTGCATGTAATTATACATTGATCAGAAAGTAAGAAAGGGAAAATTCACCAATTTTCAAAATTCTTACTTAATTCAAATGTTAGATTAACACATTTTTGATTAACCCAGGTTTCTTTACAGTGGCGTTAAAAGGAATCAATCATTGCCACGATTACAACACAAATATAGCCATACTATTTACTATTCAACCCACCAGAGGACCAACACATACAGTTGTGGTCAAAAGTTTACATACACTTGTAAAAAAACATAATGTTATGGCTGTCTTGAGTTTTCAATAAGTTCTACAACTCTTATTTTTCTGTGATAGAGTGATCGGAACACATACATGTTTGTCACAAAAAACAGTCATAAAATTTGGTTCTTTCATAAATTTATTATGGGTCTGCTGAAAATGTCACCAAATCTGCTGGGTCAAAAATATACATACAGCAACAAAATTTGTCAATTTTGGTGATGTAGCGAGTTGTGTCAATCAAATTAGCTTCATGTCATGGCCTCTTCACTTCTTGTAAGTGATTCTGATTGACTACAGCTGTTGACTTCTCATGAGCCCATTTAAATAGGGCTCATTTGACCCAGTGATTAGACTCAGCTACAAAAGCTACAATGGGAAAGTCAAAGGAACTCAGTGTGGATCTGAAAAAGCGAATTATTGACTTGAACAAGTCAGGGAAGTCACTTGGAGCCATTTCAAAGCAGCTATAGGTCCCAAGAGCAACTGTGCAGACAATTATACGCAAGTATAAAGTGCATGGAACAGTTGTGTCACTGACACGATCAGGAAGAAAACGCAAGCTATCACATGCTGCCGAGAGGAGATTGGTCAGGATGGTCAAGAGTCAACCAAGAATCACCAAGAAGCAGGTCTGCAAGGATTTGGAAGCTGATGGAACACAGGTGTCAGTCTCCACAGTCAAGCGTGTTTTACATCGCCATGGACTGAGAGGCTGCCGTGCAAGAAAGAAGCCCTTGCTCCAGAAAAGGCACCTCAAGACTCGGCTGAAGTTTGCTGCTGATCACATGGACAAAGATAAAACCTTCTGGAGGAAAGTTCTCTGGTCAGACGAAACAAAAATTGAGCTGTTTGGCCACAACACCCAGCAATATGTTTGGAGGAGAAAAGGTGAGGCCTTTAATCCCAGGAACACCATGCCTACTGTCAAGCATGGTGGTGGTAGTATTATGCTCTGGGGATGTTTTGCTGCCAGTGGAACTGGTTCTTTGCAGAAAGTAAATGGGATAATGAAGAAGGAGGATTACCTCCAAATTCTGCAGGAAAACTTAAAACCATCAGCCCGAAGGTTGGGTCTTGGGCGCAGTTGGGTGTTCCAACAAGACAATGACCCAAAACACACATCAAAAGTGGTAAAGGAATGGCTAAACCAGGCTAGAATTAAAGTTTTAGAATGGCCTTCCCAAAGTCCTGACTTAAACCCCATTGAGAACATGTGGACAGTGCTAAAGAAACGGGTTCATGCAAGAAAACCATCACATTTAGCTGAACTGCACCAATTCTGTCAAGAAGAGTGGTCAAACATTCGACCTGAAGCTTGCCAGGAGCTTGTGGATGGCTACCAAAAGCGCCTAGTTGCCGTGAAAATGGCCAAGGGACATGTAACCAAATACTAATGTTGCTGTATGTATATTTTTGACCCAGCAGATTTGGTGACATTTTCAGCAGACCCATAATAAATTTATGAAAGAACCAAATTTTATGACTGTTTTTTGTGACAAACATGTATGTGTTCCGATCACTCTATCACAGAAAAATAAGAGTTGTAGAACTTATTGAAAACTCAAGACAGCCATAACATTATGTTTTTTTACAAGTGTATGTAAACTTTTGACCACAACTGTATCTTCTGAGACTTATATGGAATGCTTAAGGTAACAAAAAAAAAAATAGCATAACTACTCCCTGCATTAATCCCTAAATGTATTAAAAATACATTTTAGATTCAAAATATTCTCAAATGTAATATGTTTGAATATTGAACATTTAATCATGCAGAAAACCCGTGGAAGAAATTCATGGAATTGTGCGGACATAGGCTCCTGAGAATATAGAGTTATGGGTGTATATGGTCTGGGGAATATACTGTTCTGGGTATCAAGGGTCTTTAAAATATAGGCTTCTTGGTATATATTGTCTTGGGACTTTAGTTCCATGGGTCCTGCGATCATAGGGTAATGGGACTATAGGCTATTGTGAGTTTAAGACTTTGTGAATACGTATTCTTGGGAATATATGCTCCTACAAACATAGTTTAGAAGGAATATAGAATCCTAAAGATATATGGTACTGGGAATATAGAGTGTTGGGAATATAGAGTTCTAGGAATATAGAGTCCTGGGAATATAATGTTTGAAATATAGGGTCCTGGGAATATTGAGTGTTGGCAATATAGGATACTATGAATATAGGATTCTGGGAATATAGATTGTTGGGAATATAGGATACTATGAATATAGGGTCCTGGGAATACAGTGTTGGGTATATAGGATACTATGAATATAGAGTCCTTGGAATATAGGGTTCTGGGGGATATAGAGTGTGGGGAATATCGGTCCCTACAGACATGGAGTCATAGAAATATAGGGTTTTGTTAACATTGAGACCTGGGAATATCAGGTCCTAGGAACCTGGCCTGTGAAGAAAGATTTTTCAGAATTTTGGTTCTGGGATTATAGAGCCCTGGGAATATAGGTGTCGGAGAATATAGCCTCCTGCACACATAGGGTCCTGGAAATATCCTGGGATCCTGGGAAATTTAAGTCCTGGGAACAAAGTGACTTGGGAATATAGATCCCCGGGAACATATGGTCCTGGGAATATATAGTCCTAAGAATATAGGGTCCTGTTAACATTAAGTCTTGGGAATATAGGGTCCTAGGATAATAGTGTCCTGGTAACATAGGACTTTGGTAATATAGGTCTTGGGAATATAGGATCCTGTGAACATAGTTTTTTTCAGAATTGTGGGTCTTATGAACATAGGGTTCTGGGAATACAGAGCTCTGGGAAAATATAATTCTGAAAATATATGATCCTGGGAACATAGGATCCTGAGAACCTAAGGTCCTGGCAATATCGGTCCCTGGGAATATGGAGCACTAGGAACTTGCAGGATGCAGGGTTTGAAACATGGATTGTGATGTAGAGTGTAGAGTCCAGTAAGCATTAGATCCAATTCAAGTAACACAGTCCAGGGGCAAATGTTATGAAGTTATGAAATATTCAATGTAATTGTCTTTTAAGCAACACAAGCTAGATATGTTTGTGTGTGTGTGTGTGTGTTCTTTATATTATAATTCCTTTTGTGTGAATGTGTGTGTGGGTGTGTGTATGTGTGTGAGAGACATCTATATTCAGCGAGGTGTTTAGTTTACAAGTTACTTACTGGAGGATATAAAAGTGTTTTATTTGGGCGGACGTTAATGGCGTCCCGGCGAGTGCAGAAGCCCACTAATCCCACAGCAATCACACAGCGTCTGATTGAAACACTGAGAGACGGAGAGATAAAACAGAAACGAAACGAGCTGGTCACAGCGTCCTTCACCACAAACGCAGCTCGCTATGATCCCACAAGTGGGAGGAAAACAACTCTGAAATTGGATTTTAAGAGAGTTTAAAAGAGCACCGGGCTGGATTAACTGACTCACAGCTAGACCAGCGGCTCTTACCTGCACGGACTTCAAATATCTGCATTAATAACTTAATACATCACACATTATTTCCATTCTTCATTATTTTGTCACTTGCCATAGTATTATAACTACTGACAGATGTAGTGAATAACACTGATCACTTGATAAGAAAGGAACCCATCAATGTGTGAATATGCATACAGTATATTAGAAAGCAAGCAAACAGTCAGTTTTTGAAGCTAATGACTTGGAAACATGAAACATGGGCAAGCATAAGGATCTGAGCCACTTTGACTATGTAGTGGCTACATGACTGGGTCAGAACATCTTTAGAACATCAGGCAGGTCTTGTAGGATGTTTCCCAGTAGTGGTCAATGCCTACCAAAATGTGTGCTCCAATGAAGGACAGCTAGATGAATAGGGTATAGAGGGTCCTAAACACATTAGATACTGGAAATATAGTGTCCTTTCAAAATAGTGTTCTAGGGAAATGGGCTCCTGGATATATAGTGTTCTGGGGATATAGGGTTCTAGGTATATAGGGTCCTGGGAAATATAGTGTGCTCAGAATGTAGAGTTCTAGGAATATAGGGTCCTTGGGAAATATGGTCCTGCCCACTTAGGTTTCTAGGAATATAGGCTTCTGGGAACATAATGTCCAAGGAATATAGTCTACTGGGAACCTAGAATCATGGGCATTATGAGGTTCTAGGAATATAATGCAATATAGTCTACTGGGAACTTAGAGTCCCAGAAATATAGTCTTATGAATATAGGGTCCTGGAAATATAAGGTCCTAGTAACATAAAAGTCTGTGAATATAGGGTCCTGAGAATATAGAGTGCTAGGAATAGAAGGTCCAGGGAACACAGGTGTCCTGAGAATATATGGTCCTAGGAACATATGATGCCCAAGCAACATAGTCCACTGGGAACATAGGGTCCTAAAGATATTGGGTCCTGGGAACATTGGATCCTAAGAATATAGGGTCCTGAGAATATAGAGTTTAAGGAATATAGGGTCCTGGAGATATAAGGTCCTGGGAACATATGGTTTTGGAGATATAAGGTCCTGGGAACATATGGTTTTGGAGATATAAGGTCCTGGGAACATATGGTTTTGGAGCTATAGGGTCCTGTGAACATTGAATCCTAGATATATATATATATATAGGGTCTTGAGAATATAGAGTATTAGGAATATACTGTAGGGTCCTGGAGATTTAAGCTCCTGGGAACATAGGGTCCTGGGAATATAAATTCCTGTAGATATAGGGACCTAGTAACATACGATTCTGTGAATATAGGATCCTGAGAATAAGAGAGTCATAGGAATATAGGGTCCTGGATATATAGGGTCCTGGATATATAGGGTCCTAGTAACATAAGATTCTGTGAATAAGGGGTCTTGGGGATATATGGTCCTGGGCACATAGGGTTCAATTCCCCACACGATCTGATGATATTTATACAGTGTTGGGCATGTTACTTTGAAAAAATAATTAGTTATAGTTATAAGTTACTTCTACAAAAAAGTAACTGAGTTGCTTACTGAGTTACTCCACTATAAAAGTAACTAATTAGCAGTAAAAGTAACTATTGTGTTACTCGCCCCGTTTATAGTTAGTAACGCTGTTTATTTCAACGCCGTTATTCCCATCACTGTATTTATAACATTCTTAATCACAGCTCCACACTGTGAGAATATTTGATATGTATGGTTTAAAATCAGATAAAACTGAATTCTCTTTAATGCAGTCAGATTCTCTGTTTCTCTAACTGAACTAGGTATAGATTAGACACAAGGAAATTCATTTATCAGATATTATTTTGCCCGTGTAAATAAACAAACAAACAATTCATTAATCTGTGGTGTAGATGAGCCAGCGGTGGCTCTGTTGTCTGTGGCAGTGTTTGCTCTGTTTATTGGCTCTGAAAGTTCTCACTCGTCCTGCTGTCCTCCAGTCATGTGCAGCGGGACAAAAGCTAATGAAGCGGATTCCTGTCCCGGCCCAGCAGAGTGTGTGGGGGGCTAATGGGCCCTAAAGAATTCCTAATGAGATCCCTAGCAGGTGCCTCTCTACTGCAGGAGAAATCAACAGAGAAAAAGAAGGACAGGGACAGATTTCTAACTCTTTACAAACTGTATTGTATTATCTATCTATCTATCTATCTATCTATCTATCTATCTATCTATCTATCTATCTATCTATCTATCTATCTATCTATCTATCTATCTATCTATCTATCTATCTATCTATCTATCTATCTGTATCACATCAGAGTACTACTTTGTTACTGTTTTTAGCAAAAGAATAATTCAAACTGGTCTCATTTTCCATTAAATCTGCCCAGTATCATTTATTTTACTTTAATCCTGGATATATGGAGATATTTGGAGTGCATTATTATTAGTATCATGACATTCTGGATCATTAACTTCTGTTACAAATCTGATACAGTTCTTGCATTTTTTAATATCTCAGTTAGGGGTGTGCCATATCATATCATATGCAATAAAAAAATAAAAAAATCATTTTGTTGCAGTAGTGTATTTTTTAAATATTTGTTCAATGTTTTCAGTGTTTTGTCATATCGCCAAGATTATCGATATTGTGAAAATGCCATAAAATATTGTGATATTTTTTTTGTGGCCATATCACCCACCCCTACCTATAAGTGTCATTTCTGTTGCTTGATTCCATCTGTATGCATCTATTGTGTTGAGATTCAGGGTGTAAAATTTCTATAAAAATGATTACAGGTCTAATTAATGAATTACTGCATTACTGCTTTTAAATGCAGATGTTCTGATTGTTGCTGTGTTACAGCTCTCAGTGTGAGAGGAGATCCGTCGTTTGATTTAGCTGCTCGTGTTCTTCATGTTCTTCCTGCTGATGAGTGATGGTGTGATCCGCTGAGTGCGGAGGATGATGAGCGTGTTTTTTGTCTCTCGGACAGTAGCTCAGATCAAACGAGTGTATGAATGAGTGCTGTAGAGTCTCGTGTGATCGTTCATCAGCCGGAGACTCGGAGTGAGTTAGTGTAGAATGGAGCTCGCGCTCGATCGATGGGCTTTATCGCTGTGGCGTGATGAGGACAGCGGTGGAAGGAGTGAATTGATGAATGTGGAAAATTCCTACAGCGCACACACACACACAACTTGCTTTAACCCTTTGGTCTTCAAACATTCTACGTTAGATATGTGGACACACTGCAGTTAGAGCTTAGATCAACCCCAAAAAAAAAATTAGAGCCTGAGCCCGGATTAAACAATATATATATATTTTTTTTACGTCAGTAGAGTATTAAAACTGGGCTTTTTAAAATCATTTTTGAATTTTTGAAGTTTGAATGAGTAAAATCCATTTAGAATGATGTTAATTAACATTGCAACACTGAAGAAGCATAGAACTTTTATTTAAAAAAAAAAGTTTATTAAGAACCGATCTCCCCGTCTACTCTAATATAATTAACACTTTTTTAAAGAATATTAAACACCTTCTGAACAAACAATTTTTTTTTTTAAACATATAGCCTTTGTGCAAAACACATAATGCCAGGTTCACACTACAAGTTTTCGGGCCAGTTTTTCAGTGGCAGACAGTTTTTCGCTAATCGCCGACAAAAACTCTGCTCGGAGGGAAATTGGGGATCACTCAGTGTACGCTCAGTCTCGTAGTGTGAACTACTGAAAGTCGCTTGCTGACCTGTCGCTGACTGATCGCAGACGAGTCGCAGATGCCTGGCAAATATTCAACATGTTTAATATCTGACTCAGTCGGCGACTGGGAGTCAGGCGCAGCTGCTACACACAGCCAATGGGATCACAGAAAGAGAGAAACATGGGTCTAAAACACACCATAGCCGTTTATGGAGAGTCTGACCACTTTCTATCTCCCTGTTATATCAGTAAATAACCGTTAAACTCTAGAGGGAGTCAGCGAGTGAGTCAGACTCTATGAATAGAGTGAATGGAGCTAAAAGCTAAAAGGCTATGTTGTTTATAAGGCTTATAGCTAGAGTTCGAAACTGTAAAAAATGATGTCTGCAGTAATTAAAACATTTAACATAGCTCTGTGTTGAGGACATAAGTACATATTTCAGTATAAAACTGATCAGACATTTGTAAATATGTCTGATTTTGCTCAGTTGCTTCATATAAGCCCGTTCATTTTGGACTCACTTTAAGTGCGTATTCTCCTCTATAGAGATTCTCTGGCATGGCATCACCAGTTCTCGTGTGTTTAGTTCAGGTGTTTTCTAATGATGAAATGTGTTTCTAGAGAGCTGTGAGGTGAGTCGCCAATTTCCCACAACGAGAAATCATGTAATTTGTCACCCTGTGTCTCTGATCAGTCTTGTAGTGTGAAAATTTCAACAACTGAAGGACTCACGATGACAGCACAACCAGTCATGTAGTGTGAACCTGGCATAAAACAACAATAAGGCTAAACGAGGGCAATTGGAGGAGCTGATTCATTAAAACAGAGTTTAATTTGTTACTTTGCTATATTGTTTCTGATCCAAGATGGTGGCGCGTGCACACGCTGCGGCTTCTCTCCCCCCCGAGGAAACAGCGTTTTCGTGTTTTTTGTCTCGTAAGTCGCAGTGTTTTTGTACGTCTTTGTCGTGCGTTCACGTCCTGAAACGCACCTACAGCCGTGAGTTTCTGCTTGGAGTCGGCAGAAACTCACTTTTGGAGTTAAACCGCGGACTCCGAGAAGAACTGCGAGTCTGCGGCGTGCTCCGGACACCCGCACCCCCACCGACCCCCACCGCTGCAGCTCGCCCACAATGGAAGCGCCACAGGCGGCAGGCGAGAAGGCAGAAACGGGGTAAGCGCGGGGGTATCCGAGCGAGGCTAGCGGCTAGCCCACACAAGCCAGCTATCCCCACCGTACTTTTGGCCAATGTACGCTCTCTGGACAATAAACTGGATTACATCCGCTTACTTCAGTCAACTCAGAAGACCGTGAGAGACTGTTGTGTTTATGTTTTCACCGAAACCTGGCTCAACAACAGCGTCCCGGACCACGCCGTTCAGCTGGAGCGGCTAACATGCTATCGGGCGGACCGCGCGCTAGCTGACAGAGGTAAGAGCCGCGGCGGCGGGCTCTGTGTTTACATCAGCGATGCTTGGTGTCGGAACGTTGTTGTGGTCTGTAAACACTGCTCACCGGTAGTGGAACTGATGATTATCAAATGCCGTCCGTTCTATCTACCGAGAGATTTCTCCGCCGTGCTGATCGCTGCTGTTTACATCCCTCCGACCTCCAACAACAGCGTGAGGAGTGAAGCACTGAATGAACTGTACCAGTACATCAGTGAACAGCAGACAGCGCACCCAGATGCTTTTCTCATTCTGGCTGGAGATTTCAACCATGCAGACCCAAAGAGTGTGTTTTCTGGACTTTTTAAACACATAGACTTTCCAACCAGGGGAAACAACATATTGGACCAGGTCTTTACTACACACAGAGGAGCCTACCGAGCCTCCCCCCTCCCCCACCTGGGAGCCTCTGATCACCTCACCATTATGCTAATGCCAGCTTACAGACCACTGGTTAAAGTCACCAAACCAGTTCTTAAGCAGGTACGAGTATGGCCAGAGGCTTCCTCAGAGGCACTTCAGGACTGTTTCAGCACAACAGACTGGAATATGTTCAGAGAGGCTGCCACCCACAACAACTCCACAGACATTCAGGAGTACACAGAAACTGTCTCTGCCTACATCACCAAGTGCACTGATGATGTAACCGACCTCAAGACCGTCACTGTTCGAGCGAATCAGAAACCATGGCTGACAGGAGAGGTCCACAAGCTCCTGAAGGCTAGAAATGCAGCCTTCAGAACAGATGACCAGGCAGGCCTGAGGTCAGCCAGGGCCAACCTGTCCCGCGGGATCAGGAAAGCTAAGAGGCTGTACTCAAAGAAGATTTCCCAACACTTCAGTGACAGCAGAGACACACAGAACCTGTGGCAGGGTATCCAGTCTATCACAGGCTATAAACCACATCCACAGACCTGCGACAGTGACACATCTCTGCTGAACGACCTGAATGGGTTCTTCGCAAGGTTCGAGCCACTCAACAACACACCCGCCCAGAAGTCCATCCTTCCTCCTGGTGACCAGGTGTTGACGCTGTCCCCAGACAGTGTGAGGAGAGCATTCAGCAGGATCAATGCTCGGAAAGCTCCTGGGCCTGACAACATTCCTGGCCGTGTGCTGAGAGACTGTGCCTGGGAACTCGCAGAGGTTTATACTGACATTTATAACACCTCTCTGAGTCAGGCGGTGGTTCCCACATGCTTCAAAGCCACCACCATCATCCCTGTCCCAAAGAAGGCATCGCCATCCTGTTTCAATGACTATCGTCCGGTTGCACTCACCCCCATCCTCATGAAGTGCTTCGAACGACTAGTCATGCATCACATCAAGTCTTTGCTCCCCCCCTCCCTGGACCCCTACCACGTGGAAGACAACCTGTATCAAGGCACACCCGAAGGAGCTGAATGACTACAGGCCTGTTGCTTTGACATCTCATGTGATGAAGACCATGGAGCGACTGCTGCTGGACCAACTCAGACCTCAGGTCCACCATGCTGAGGACCCACTGCAGTTTGCGTACCGGGAAAAGGTGGGAGTGGAAGATGCCATCCTCTATCTCCTGCACAGAGCTCACTCTCATCTGGACAAGGGCGGAGGTGCTGTGAGGGTCATGTTCTTCGACTTCTCCAGTGCCTTCAACACCATCCAGCCCCTACTACTGAGAGACAAGCTGATGGAGATGGAGGTGGATATGCACCTGGTCACCTGGATCACTGACTACCTTACTGGGAGACCACAACATGTCAGGATCAGGGACTGCTCCTCTGATACAGTGATCAGCAGCACAGGAGCACCACAGGGGACTGTTCTCTCTCCAGTCCTGTTCACACTGTACACATCAGACTTCAAATACCACTCAGAGTCATGCCACATGCAGAAGTTCTCTGACGACACTGCAATTGTGGGGTGTGTGCGTAATGATGATGAGAGGGAGTACAGAAGCCTGGTTGAGGAATTTGTGATGTGGTGCAAGATGAACCATCTGCAGCTGAACATCTCCAAAACCAAGGAGATGTGCATAGACTTCAGGAGGTCCAGGCCCTCTGCTCAGCGGCCAATCTCCATCGAGGGGGTTGACGTGGAGGTGGTCAAATCCTACAAATACCTTGGTGTGCACCTGGACGACAGGCTGGACTGGTCAGTGAACACTGACTCCCTCTACAGGAAGGCTCAGAGCAGACTGTACTTCCTCAGAAGGCTCAGGGCTTTCAACATCTGCCAGAAACTCCTCCTGATGTTCTACCAGTCTGTGGTAGCCAGCGTCCTCTTTTACACTGTTGTGTGTTGGGGAGGCAGCATCAGCAAGAGGGATGCTGGACGACTGGACAGGCTGGTGAGGAAAGCTGGTTCTGTGCTGGGATTAGAGCTGGAGTCCTTAACACCACTGGCAGAGAGGAGAGCCCTCAGTAAGCTGCTGAACATCATGGACAATGTTCACCACCCTCTGCACAGCACCATCACCAGGCAGAGGAGCTCATTCAGCGGCAGACTGCTGTCCCAGTCCTGCTCCACAGACAGACTTCGAAAGTCTTTTGTTCCTCAGGCCATAAGACTGTTCAACTCCTCTCAGCACAGCAAACTAAAGACTCTGTGAAACTTTTTCATTCCGGCCACTCTGGCCACACCATGGACACACCCCCAGCTATGGACACACTCTCAGACTTGCTGATGCCTAGAACACTTTTTATAGTTCTACCATATTTTGCACTAGTAGTTCATTCACTAGTTAATTCATCTACTGTTTACGTATCTTTTGCACTGTTTACGTATCTTTTGCACTGCTTAATTTAATTTAAATTATTACATAACTGTGTATTGCACTTTCTGTTTGGCTGACATCAGTTATCCTCACATTATGCACATCAACTGGTGTTCACTGTCTATTGTGTTCAACTGCACTACCTCCATTCTCCATCTCCATTACACACACACACACGAAGACTGTACATTTACACTGTATATTCTATTTCTTATTTGATTGTATTTATATGTATCTTATATTTTATCTTTTTTAACTTGTGTATTGTGTAACCTGCTGCTGGATGCCAAGAATTTCCCCCCGGGGATCAATAAAGTATCTATCTATCTATCTGTCTATCTGTCTGTCTATCTATCTATCTATCTATCTATCTATCTATCTATCTATCTATCTATCTATCTATCTATCTATCTATCTATCTATCTATCTATCTATCTATCTATCTATCTATCTATCTATCTATCTATCTATCTATCTATCTATCTATCTATCTATCTATCTATCTATCTACCAGTTTGCTTATCGGTCAAATCGCTCGACCGATGATGCCATCTCCACTGTTCTCCACTCAGCCCTCACACACCTAGACAAGAAGAACACCTACGTCAGAATGCTGTTTGTTGACTTCAGCTCAGCATTCAACACAATCGTCCCCCAACAGCTCATACACAAACTGGACAGTCTGGGGCTGAGCACTTCACTGTGCAACTGCCTGTTAGACTTCCTGACTGGAAGACCACAGGCAGTGAGGGTTGGCAGCAGCACATCCAGCATCACCACACTGAACACAGGGGCTCCCCAAGGATGTGTGCTGAGCCCCCTTCTGTTCACTCTGCTGACCCACGATTGTACACCAGCACACACCTCCAACCTCTTCGTCAAGTTTGCGGATGACACGACGGTGGTGGGTCTCATCAGCAACAACGATGAGTCACACTACAGGAACGAGGTGAGCCGCCTGGCCTCCTGGTGCAAACACAACAATCTCTCTCTGAACACAGAGAAGACCAAGGAGATTGTTGTGGACTTCAGGAGAACTCACACACTGCACACCCCTCTGTTCATCAACGGAACTGCTGTGGAGAGGGTGAGCAGCACCAAGTTCCTGGGTGTGCACGTCACAGAGGACCTCTCCTGGAGCACCAACTCAGCGTCACTGGCCAGGAAGGCAAATCAGCGTCTCTACTTTCTCCGCAAGCTGAGAAGAGCTGGAGCCCCCACCCCCATCATGACCACCTTCTACAGAGGGGCCATCGAGAGCATTCTGACCAGCTGTTTCACCGTGTGGTACGGGGCCTGCACAGCATCCTGCCGCAGGACCCTCCAGCGCATCGTGAGAGCAGCTGAGAATATTGTTGGCACCTCTCTCCCCTCCCTTCAGGACTTGTACAGTTCCCGCCTCACATGGAAAGCCCTCCGTCTGGCAGGAGATCCCTCTCACCCACTACACAGCTTCTTCATCCTGCTGCCATCAGGGAGGAGACTGCGGAGTCTCGGGGCGAGGACCAGCAGACTGCGAGACAGCCCCATCCATCAGGCTGTGAGGATGCTGAACTCTCTTCCTGCTCTACCCCCCATCCCAATCCTGCCCCAAGCCCACACTCACTCAGCATCCTGACCCCCCCACTAATAAAGTACTGAAACTCTGCACTACAATGCACAAAGTACTCCAAACGGACTTGCACTACACAACACCTGCACTACTGATATACTTGCACTGTCAATACGCACTTTAATTCCACTTAATTAAACTGTGAACTTTAAGGACTTACGCACCCATCAACTTTACCAGCCTTAAGCTATATACCATATACCGTATTTGCACTACAGTTATTTACTATTTTTACTGTCATTCCATCTCAATCACCATCAATATTGCACTATTGTCTTACGTATGTTTATTGTGTCTTGCTGTATTGAACATATAGTGTCTCCCACTCTTTTATATTATAATTATATATCTATTTTTACTTATTTACTTATATTTATATATCTATTCCTCCCCCACACTACTGCACCTCGTTTTTGTCTCATGTATGTCTATTTGTGTCCCTGCTGTATTGTACACATAGTGTCTCCCATTTTCCTTTATCATATCTATTATCTGTACTTGCTGTAAAATTGGGAAGGAGAGTAACGTAATTTCAATTCTCTGTATGTCCTGTACATATGCAGTATTGACAATAAAACTACTTGACTTGACTTGTGATTATCATGCCATAGCTTTAAATAAAATAAAAAATACCATTAAACAACAGAGCCCAGGTTGAGTTGGGTTCAGGCAGAGAATCTAAGCTCTAACTGCAGTTATGAGAATTATTTATTATAGTAATACATAGAAAATAAAACTGTGAAAAAGAAAGAAGAGACACTTAATAATTTAACTTTGCCGTCTCATACGTACCTAAATTATTCATAAACTATGATAAATTATAGAAACATTGTTTATCTGCATGATTATTATGATGCTCAAATATTTATGGACACATTTTGAGGCAGTTTTGTGAAAATGATGATGATGCTGATGAGCGTAGATGGCACTATATTTTATCATTATTTGAGTTTGATAAAGTTGCTGCTGTGTTTGGTCTTGTTGTTTATAAAAAAATAAAATGTAAAAGTTCGGACACAACTTTTCTTCTCATTCAGTATGTTTTCTTTATTTTTATGCTTTTTTTACATTGTAATTTTAACACTGCAGACTATATTAAAGCTATAAAGGAACATATGTAGAATTGTTCTGTAAACAAATATTAGAACATGTTGGTACTACTTGAAAATAAGGCTCTTTTATAAAGGGTTTATAAATAGTTTATAAAATGTGTACTAATAGTTATTAATTAGGATGTAAACAGTAAACAGTAAGGGCATCAGCGGCCTGTTGTGTACCAAATAGTGATTTTCACATTCATTTATACTGTTAAACCTCAGATCTTTCAGATGCTTATCTTAACATATCTGTTAATAACTTTATTCATTTAACTATATTACCATATTAAATGACTAAAACTGACTTTCTATATTAATTTATTAGATATGTTAAAAGAAACATTTCACAGTTGTTCTTTTTATTTATGTGTTGTAAGTGGTTTTTAATGTTTTTAATGTATTTACAACCTAACTTATAACCATTAATAAATTCTAATAATCTATAACCCCTTTATAAACTTTTTATAAACTCTTCATAAAGGAGCCTTATTTTTAAGTGGTACCAATATGTTTTTTACTTTATATCTCAGTGTCTTCATGAGGGAGAGTCACCTGGAATAGTTTTCTCAGCATCTTGAAGGAAGGAGTTCCTGGAGGTGCTGAACAATAGTTGCTGCTTTTCCTTCACACTGTGAAGCTCCAGCTCATCCCAATTAAATCACCTCAAATCACCATCTCAGTTCATCTTAGATAAGGGGATTAATGTGAAGGACAAACACCTTTTTTACTGTTTACTACATTTCTTAATTCCATATGTGTCCCTTAATTGTTTTCATGTCTTTAATATTAATCTACAGTGTATAAAATATATTGTAAATACAGGAAATATTGAATGAGAATGTGTGTCCAAACTTTTGACTGGTACTTCAAAAATTGGTACTATAAAAGCTAAAAAAAAGAAACAGATTAAAGGAGATCTCTGGTATAAAATGGACTTTTGTTGTAGTAAAATATGATAAAAAAGTTTTTACCTTTGATGAATAGCACACCTCCGTTCTCCCACAGCATTCAGAGACCCAGAAATTTTAGGGTTTGTCCAAACCCCCTTCAGACTGGGTGACACGGGGCATAATTCCCCTGATAAATCGCTTTTTACATCGTTATCCAGCTCAAAGTAGCTCCACACCTCCTTGCTAGAATCTGGAGAGCCCTGACATTTAAAATGAGGCAAAAATAACTTAAAAAGTGCACAAGAAGCTTATTAAAATCCACTGTTTGCATCCCATAACACTAGCTTCAGCTCTGAGCGCCACCATCACTGAACTGATAATAACATAGACATATATGTACATAGACTCCGCATAGCCTGCCTCCTGGCGTTGACTGCTAAGCTATGTGGAGTCTATGTATATATATATATATATATATATATATATATATATATATATATATATACAGTATATGTGTCATTAGTAGTACACAGTGATGGTGGCACTCGGAGCTGTGTTTTTTAATAAAGGGTGTTTGGAAAACTGTTCAAATTTCTGGATCTCAGAAAGCTGTGGGAGAACGGAGGTGTGCTATTTATCAAAGGTAAATACTTTTTATCATGTTTTACTACAACAAAATTCAATTTTACATCGGAGATCTCTTTTTAAAACATATGAAATTGCCTGTAAGTTGCTAATGAAGGGAAATACAGTGTTTCTAAATGCTTATATTATGTATGGCCTCTGTTTGCTCCCAGCACAGCCACGATTCTTAGTGACATGAATTCCACAACATGTTAGAAACATTCCTTTGTGTTCTGTCGCAACATGACATTATTGTGTCTCTGAATTCCTGCAGGGCTTTCAGGAGCATAAGGATGAAGGAGAGCAGACTATATAAGAAGGTCCACAGCCTTATAGGACAACAGCAGGATTTAACAATAGATTGATACAGGTGAGTAACAGGTAGCCAGTGTGAATTATACCAGGCAGGGTGATATGAGCAGATTTCAAATTAGGGCCCTGTTTTAGTGATCTATAGTGCACTGGACAATTTAGGGCTTATCAGTGTGTCTTTGGTATCATTAGGGTCCAAAAAATATGCTTTGTGCAGCTCAAAACACTTATTTTCTTAATTAACCGTGGGTGTGTTTTGGGCATAAACCATTCAGTCCGTCACTTCTCGTTCCCTTTAAGAGGCAGGTGAGCTCTGACTTTGGTGCGTTCATATTTAACAGCGCTGCGCTTTTGCACTACTTTTACTTTTAATATTTACAGAGTTATCTGCGTTTCTGTGTCTTTTTCTAGTTATTATGATAAAAGTGTGAATGTGCTGTGTGTAAGTTCAAAGTTAAAACACACGATTCTTAATGGATTTATGTAGAACAGAAATGACATTGGCAAATCTGACTATAACAACTAAACTTAAAGAACAAAGCCAGAAGGTAACATAGACATGGGTTCACCCTGAAACACCAGCATTAATGCTCTCCACCATCCACAAACAAAGAAAAATTTAATTAGATGTGTTGCGAGTTAGGAGTTGAATCTGACATGAATGTGAATAACAATATAAAGCTCTAGAAAATAATGTCTTGGTTTAATCCAGTTTTCACATAAATTACCATATTTTTCGCACTATAAGGTGCACCAGATTATAAGGTGCATTATGCGACACTAATAAAGAACAGGGGTGTAGCCAGGTTTTCCTTCTAATTCAGCAGGAAGCTAAGCTAAGTTAAGTAGACGAAACTGTTCAGAAAACTGTTTATTTGGATGTGTACAATAAGCTTAGATTTCCAGATTTCCACTAAGGCTGGGTGCAGCAGCAAATTAGCATTAGCAGCAAACTGCCAGCGCTAACCACGGATAGCAGCTAATGCCGGCCTACAGCGCTAAACTGAGGAACCGCGAGTGTTGCGGTAAGCCAGGGTGATATTAGCTAGTGCTTTGTTCCATGAAGCTTGTTTTAAAACTGTAAAAACACAGGTTACAGTCTAATAATACTCAACTCCGAATGGCAAAAGAGCTAGCGCCTAGCATGGTTAGCGGCTAATGCTAATAAATGCTTTAGTCTCGAGTCTCGGCGCTGGAGAACTAAACTGAAACTCCTGTATAATGCTGTACTTTAGCGGAGTGGCTTTACTGCTTCTTACAACCTTACTGGTAGAATTCATAGATGAGGCACACTAATGATTCTGATTCTGACAATGATTTTTGGGAAAATTAAGAGCATGTTAGAATGCAAAAAATACAGTTCAGTAAGTGAGATTTCTGTAGAACTCAGCAGATGTTTAAAGGCATGGTTTCTGGGGAAAAAAGACAGCTTAGCATTTTAAACTAGTGAACACATCTATATTAGCATGCTAACATCTGCTGTGATTCGCCACACAAAGCTTTATCTGTGAGGTCTGGAGAGATGTTTTAAATTCATGGGCAGTTCCCGTTAATTAACGCAGTGACCGCATGCTCTGGGACATCTGAAGCTTAGATACGTTTCTATAATTGGACGTAGCGCTCCCGCTGAAACTCTGAAAATTACATTAAACGACACCAAACTAAGTATTCACACGAGTACATTAAAATTCTAATGAGCGCCATTATCAGGACCATAAGGGCGACACACCAAATTCAGCCCATCCTTCCAGTCCTAATAGAAAAGAGTGAGCCCGTTTCATTATAATCATAACTGCTCCACATTCATGATTACACCAATCAGCGCTTCAGCGGGGGGGAAGAGACCTCCAGGGGTAAAAAAAAAAAAACACTGCGGTCTCAATGCTACCATCCAATTAACCACTTATTATCACCTGTAACGCTTCAGATTGGATTCACAATTTCCACTAATGCCTTTCAACAGACACAGAACAGCAAAGCCTTCTGAATCAACCTCTACATAACCCATATATTCATCTGCTTTAGTCATGTGACCTCTCTCTCCTTCTCTCGCTGTGAATCACATCAGTGATGTATTTTAAAATAAACTAATTTCATTTATACATCATTGGATAATACAATACAATAAGTTATTGTATTGCTTTATTTATTTGTTCATTTAAATTTCATTGGCAGGCATGGATTACAAAGCATTAAATTAAAGATTATTCAGGGTCAGAGGTCTCAGGAACGCTCCTGCATAAAGAGATGCCTGTACCTGTTTTGGATCTGTAAGTCATTAATTTGCTATGCTAAGGATCAAACTCTTGGGGTGCAGCTGGATTTAGGGCGTGTCGGTGTGCAAAAAATCTGCCTTGCACAGCTCAAAATGTGCAAAAGCCATGTACTAATTCTCTTAATTAATCATGGGTGTGGTTAATTGTGGGCGGAACATGAAATAAACCAATCATTTTGCCAGTCGTCATTCCCTTTAAGAGCTAAGTGAGCTTTGACTTTGGCACGTTCGTCTCAGCAGAGGATACTGACCTGCACGTTCACACTGAAGATACACCAGCAGCTCATTTAAGGGAACAGCAATGCTATTTTATTCTTTATTCTGTTTATTGTTGAGTTAAAAGTCGGGTTTGTGAGCTGCATGGCTAAGATAGGATTGGACAGCTGATTGTTAACTGTTGTCAGGGTTTTAATCAGTCAGTGGCGTAGCTGTATTTCCCTCCACACAGATAGAAACACGCCTAAAATTTACCTGAACACACCTCACTTCCAGACCACCACACCCATCAGAGTAGATTTATTCATGAACTCCAATGCAATTTTAATTACGCATGTGCAAGGCGTGAAAATAGATAGTTGACGGGGTATAAGATAGCAATGAGCATCATGACACACCTGTACCATCTGTAGGTCTAAATATCTAGTACTTTATACATATTTGATATTAACCATTATCCATCATTGATATTAACCATCATCCTTTATCCAGATTATCTGACTCTTTTGATGATATTATGGGCTGTATATGGTGGGATGTCCAAATTCTTCACATTTTTTTTGGGGGGGGGCATTTTTCTGAAGTCTAAAATATTATTTTTATATATGTTCCTATTGTGAGTTAGTTAGAAATTGCAGCTGTTTTTTATTTGTGTTGCTTATTTTTCCTGCTTTCTGTTTCTTTGTCCCAACTTTTCAGAGATGTTTTGCAATAATCAAGTTCCATGAAATGGTAAAATGACTCACTTTTGTCATCTGATATTTCTTCTGTGTTATATTGAGAATAAAATATGTGTCTATGATGTTTACAACACATTGCATAGAGTCTTAACTTGTTTGAAATTGGTGTTGTAAAAAAAAAAAATATATATATATATATATATATATATATATATATAGAGAGAGAGAGAGATAAAATAAGAGACCACTTAAAAATGATGAGTTTCTTTGATTTTACCAAATTGAAAATATGGAACCTGGAATATAATCAAGAGAAAGGTGGATGATCACAAGCCATCAAACCAAACTGAACTGCTTGAATTTTTGCACCAGGAGTAAAGGCATAAAGTTATCCAAAAGCAGCGTGTAAGACTGGTGGATGAGAACATGCCAAAATGCATGAAAACTGTGATTAAAAACCAGGATTATTCCACCATTCTGAACTCTTAAAACTTTATGAATATGAACGTCTTTGTTATTTCAGCCTATTGTACATTTTCTACAAATAAATGCTCTAAATGACAATATTTTTGTTTGGAATTTGGCAGAAATGTTGTGCGTAGCTTCTAGAATAAAACAACAATGTTCATTTTACTCAAACATATACTTATATAAACATATACCAGACCTGTTAATATATATATATATATATATATATACATATATATATATATATATATATATATGTATATATATATATACTGTATGATTTTATTGGTGAGTTGATAAGTTTCTCTACAATGAACAACAATTTTAACCCAAACACTGAGTTATGTAGATATTACTCTTTAATATGATAAGCTATTAGTTCATATGTGTGATATACAGGTGTACTCTGTTATTCCGTGATGTCCAATCACCTCTGGTTGTACAGGAGAGAGGTTAAAAGGACACGGCTCAAACGCTCAATGTTTGAAACACGCTGTGGAGAAAAACCTTCATCCGAGATGGATGGTCACCCGCGTGTGACCGAGCCTCCATCAATAGCTTATTTCTGTCCTACTAAAATTCAATAACTCCTCCCATCTGCAGATGAAAATCTCATTATCTCCCTCCAAACTGTATCTCTCTGATTGATTTCTTTGATTCTTGCATCACATCTTTCTGTTTCTCTCTTGCCTTATTTGCTCTCTCTCCCTCTCTCAGGTCCTCTGTGATCTGGACAGGGTGGTGTTGATCATTTCTTATTAAAGCAATGGGCAGGTTTCTTCATCTACTCCAGCTCATTCTGAATGGAGTAACATGGTGTTACTGCTGTAAATGCATTTGCGTCTATTTAAACCTTTTTGTTTTTTTAAGGGAAACATTTTTATTGTTTTGCCCAGTTTTTTTAGGCTCAATGGTTTATTTAACATTTTAAGTACATTGTTTTTGGCATTTAGTGAAAAATTCCTTTTTTTTTTTTGGTTTTACGTACAGCCAGAAATGGAGAAGAAAGTGCCAGCTGTTTAATTGTATCTTGGGTCAAGCCAAGCCTGCCATGTATTTTAGTCGAAAGAAAAAGCAGACTTCGGGTTTTGATTGTGATTTTTATCAGATTTTTCAAGGTTTAATGCAATTAAGGATGAACCAAACAAAAAAAATCAATGGCTTTGAAGAGGTGTGGGAATTTTAATGTTTCTCTGTGTACAGTGGAAAATGTCATTTCGTTTTAGATGAAGTATTTAATTTGATTGCCAATGTTTTTTGTATCAGCCTATATCTATCTATGTTTTAAAGTAATTTTCTGTTGTCAAATGATGTTTTTAATGGCTGAGGTGGTCTGTAACTGACTTTTAAATATTATAACACAATTTATTTATAAGAAAGTGTAAATAAAAGAAGAAGAAAAAAACGTTTCTCGCTCTCCTTTTCTCTCTCTCCTCTCTCTTTCATCCTCTGTTTATCTCTTTCTCTACCTTCTATCTATCTCTTCTTCTCTCTCTCCTTCTCTCTTGCTCGCTTTCCTTTTCTGTCTTTCATTCTCTCTCATTTCTCTCCCTCTCTCTTCTTCTCTCCTTTTCCCTTTCTCTCCTCTCTCATTCTCTCTCTCCCCTTCTCTCTCTCTCCTTGTCTCTTCTCTCTCTCCTTCCTTCTCTCTCTTGCCTTTTCCTTTTTCTCTCTTCTTCCCTTTCTCTCTCCTTTTCTCTCTCTCTTCTTCTCTCCCCTTCTATCTCTTTTCTTCTCTTTCTCTCTCATTTTCTCTCCCTCTCTTCTCTCTTCCTCTTTTTCTCTCTCTCCTCTATGTCTTTCATTCTATCTCTCTCTCTCTCCTTCCCTCCCTTCCCTATCTATCTCTCTTCTTCTCTCTCTCCTTCTCTCTCGCTCGCTTTCCTTTTCTGTCTTTCATTCTCTCTCATTTTCTCTCCCTCTCTCTTCTTCTCCCCTCTTCTCTCTGTCTCTCCTTGTCTCTCCTTCTCTCTCTTTGTCTTTTTCTCTTTTTCTTCTCTCTCCTTCTTTTTCCTTCTCTCATCCCTTTTCTCTCTTGTTTTCTTTCCATCTCCTTTTCTCTCTCTCTTCTTCTCTCCCCTTCTATATCTCTCCTTCTCTCTCGCTCTCTTTCATTTTCTCTCCTTCTCTTTTCTTCTCTCTTTCTCCTTTTTTCTCTTTCTCTCTCTCTTCAGTAAAAACGCTTCCTGATGTTGTGCTTTGATCTTCAGCAGGAGGCAATAAGGAAGGATAACGTCTTGGCGAGGGGTTTCTTCTCCTGACTGCACTTTCCTGCTTTAATGGGTCAAACGCTTTGGACGAATGGAGACACATCAAAGGTGTTCCCACTGTGGACAAAACATAAAATAGAAATTGTAGAAATTGTTGGCAGCAGTCAGGCTGAACTCGTTCTGACCCCTCTGTACCCACCGACACAGTCCTGAAAGAAACTGTGAAGAACTGAGTAACTTTCTGCTGGATCACCGGAGGAAAAGAGCCAAGTTCCTCCGGACCTGTGCTTGTGCTGGGAGCTGTGCACCAGTCTAAAAAACACCAGTGTGAACGGTGGAACACGCTGGCCTGCAGGAGCTTTTGGCTTAGTGCTGCTGGATCCCTGCTGTGATTTATTTTTTAATATCTATGAGGGTCATCATTTATAAAGCAGGAGCTTCAGCAGTTCTCCTCTCCTTCATCTTTGCTAATTAGTGCTTTTGGTAGCACTTTATGACACGGTTTGAGAGTTACAACTATATGTACTACTGTATGTCAGAACTAAGGAGTAAATTAAGTTACTTATAGTAACTTAACAAGGTAACATATAAGGAATCATGCAGTAAATTTAAAGTGTTAAACAGAACAAAAAAATACTCTGTGAAGCAGCATTTAGATGCTCTTATCTGGGGAGCTGTTAACTTGCGGTTTCTCTGGTAACTCTGATGAACTTATCCTGTACAACAGAGGAAACTCTTGCTCTTTCTTTCCTGGGGTGGTCCTGATGAGAGCCAGTTTCATCATAACATTTTTGATGGTCTGTTTTTCAAGACTGCACTTTTTGATTGACCTTAATTTTTGTTCTTAAAGTATTTTTTTTTCTTTACTTAGATTAAAACATTATTCAAATATTCACTATCCACTGTATACCTGTAACTCTACCTCTTCACTACTTTACTTTAACTGATGCTCTCAAACACTTTATTAAGAGACAAGAAATTCAAGTATTTAACTCTTGACGAGTTCAGCACAGCTGTTAACTGAAAGCCTGAATTCCAGGTGACTCTAACTCATAAAGCTGACTGAGAAAATACAGCCAAGTTGTGCAAAACTGTCCAATCTAAGCAAGAGGTGCTACTTTTTTTTGCATTATTTGAGGTCTGAAAGCTCTGCATCTTTTTAATTTCATATCTGTTATTTCAGCCATTTCTCATTTTCTGCAAATAAACGCTCTAAATGACAATATATTTTTTTTAGAATTTGGGAGAAATGTTGTCTGTAGTTTATAGAATAAAACAACAATGTTCATTTTACTCAAACATAAACCTACAAATAGCAAAATCAGAGAAAGTGATTCAGAAACTGAAGTGCTCTCTTATTTTTTTTCTAGAGCTGTATATCTTGTGTTATAAACATGCAGCTGCCCAATTTAATTTCCAACCCTAATTTCATTATCACTACATGGGTTTAACACTGGATATCATCACATGTTTTCGGAGGTGTAGGCAGTGTATAAATCGAGTAGTAACTCCCATCCCCTTTGGCCATAAATTCAATATATGTTCTGGAGTAAAATTGCATTACTCAACTCTCTCAAGTACAATGAAAAAAATGATGCATACATTTTCTGCATTTGCTTTTTTTTTTTAAGTAAATTTAATTTCATGCAAATTTAAGTAACTTCAACTTGATTTCAAGACTTAAATGTTACGTTGAGTAAATAAGTAAACTGAACTTCTGTCAATCCTTTCTTTTAGTAAGTTTTACTTAATTTATTTTTGCTGAATCAATCCTTTCTTTTAGTAACCTTTACTTATTTTCTGCATACAATATTACCTAATTACAATTACCTAATTTATACAAAATTACTATATATAATTTTAGTTTAAACACACATTCAATTATTTACATAATCTCACAGATTTATTTTGTTAACAGACCAAGTCTCACTGTCTCAACACATGAAATACATTATTGTATTAGTTTACTAAAAATAATGTATTACATGCCATCACTGTCTCATGTGTTGAGTGTAATATGTGTGTTTTAACTAAAATATTTAAATTATGATATATTATGTATCATAAATTAATTGAGTAATATTGTATAAATTAAGTAATTGTAATTAGGTAATATCATATGCAGAAATTAAGTAAAGGTACTAAAAGAAAGGATTGATTCAGCAAAAATAAAAATTTAAAATACACTTTAAAATAAGACTACCTTTATAAAGGGTTTATAAATGGTTCACAATTAGTTTATTAATGGTTACCATTAATAATCAGTTATAACACATACATAGAAAGGGCAACAATATAGATGGCTGTGGGTTCACTATTTGGCAAACAACAGGTCATTGTTGCCCTTTTTACGTATGTGTTATAACTGATTATTAATGATTTTAAGGCATTTACAAACCAATTAGTAACCATTAATAAACTAATTGTAATTAACCATTTATAAACCCTTTATAAAGGCAGTCTTATTTTAAAGTGGTTCCAAAATAAATGAAGTAAAGTTCACTAAAAGAAAGGATTAAATGAAGTTCAGTTTACTTATTTACTCTATGTAACATTTAAGTCTTGAAACTGAGTTGAAGTTACTTAAATTTATCTGAAATTAATTTTACTTAAAAAAAAAATAAAAATAAAAAAGGGCCAATGCAGAAAACCTTTTTTAAGTAAATTTTACGCATCATTTTTTTCAGTGTAAAACTGATCCCATCCAAACAGGGATTAATACTGGCTGCTAACTTCACAGCTTTTCTTTCATTCATAACCCCAAATCATAGCCATCCATTACGGGATGTATAAAACAGGAATTGTTTTTTCTTCAAAGCATATTTTTTGCACGTTCACACAGCTCAGTGTGTTATCCTACCCTTCAGCTCCTCCCTCAGCGCTGCTGCTGCTGTATCTGTATCTGTATTCAGATGCTGTTGGATGACAGACTGAGCTGAGGGAGTTTCTCTCTTTTCTTCTCTGTCGCTCGACTCTAGAGGGGTTAAGGTAAAATAATACAGAGCTTTCAGTGTATAAGTGAGGCTTGTTTCTCTTTTGTTTTATTTGCTTTGGCTCGGATTTCTGCTCCCTCCAGAGCTGGCCTGGAGAGGATGAGTATTCTCACTTTTTTGTGGATTTTAAAGAAAGAATAGCAGATTATTACTGACACTAACAAAAGTGACCCCCAAGCTATATTGGTCTTTTTAATCACATTAATTTGGTGGAATAATGGAATTCAGTAAAGTATTGAAATGAGCTCATTTTGAAGGCAAAACTAAACCTTCAGGGAATTATAAATGCAAAATAATTATCAATGTTCAAACCGGAAATGTGTCTATAACAGTGTGTCTGTAACAGTCTATAAGCATGTTTGTAACAGAGTGTCTGTAACAGTCTGCCTGCAAGAGCATGTCTGTAACAGAATGTGTATAACAGAATAATAATATGCTGATGACACTCAACTTATCTTGTCCTGCTTCTGACACTCAGGTTTCATCCCGCATCTCAGCATGTCTCACCGATGTCTCATCGTGGATGAGTTCTCATCATCTAAAACTCACCCCCAGCAAGGAACTACAGGTCAACCTCTTTCCAGAACTCACTGGTCACTCTGTCGGCAGAAGCACAAAGCCTTGGGGTAGTAATGGATGACCAGTTATTATTCTCAAGCTATGTTGAAAGATCTGACTCAGTCATGCAGATTTCTCGAAAGAATTTGACCATTTCTCTCTCAGGAAGCATCTTAAAACTTGACTACTGCAACTCTCTACTGGCTGCTCTTCCACAGTGAGCCACCAGAACCCTGCAACTAGTTTAGAATGAGGTGGCAGCACAACTCATCTTCAATCTTCTGAAGTTCAGTCATGTGACTCCTTTGCTGTGTTCCCTCCACTGGCTTCCTGTTGCCGCCAGCATCAAATACAAAACCCTGACGCTGGCCAACAAAGACAGAAATTGATCAGCTCCTTCCTACTTCATGGCAATAATAGTCAAAGCCAGATCTGCACCAAGAGCTTCCAGTATAGCTCGACTCGACCCAACATCCTGACTCTTCTCTGTGCTGCAGGACCAAGGTGGTGGAATGAACTTCCACTGGGGGTTAGAATCACTCACGAGAGTCACTCGGGGTATTTAAACGCTGAATGAAGACTCATCTTTTCGAAGAGTTCCTAAACTTATCATTAACAAATAATAATAATCTCCTAGGGTTCTAAACATGATTAAGCTTTGTGTATTTCTTGATCTTTGTCTACAAACTAGCTCTGGATATTTTAACGTTAACAACGAATCACTGTTGTAAGTCGCTCTGGATAAGGGCGTCTGCTAAATGCCTTAAATGTGAATGTAACCGTGTGTCTGTAAGAGCATGTCTGTAACAGCATGTCGGTAACAGCTTGTCTGTAACTCTATAATTAATAAGTATAATTAGAATATGCGTAAGAGAGCTATGAACTCCAGAGGGCTTACATAAAAAACATAGATCAGAAACTACATTTGTTTCAAACAAAAGTAAAAAATACAAAACATTTATAAATAAATGATGACCAAAATTAGTATGAGAGATAAAATAAAACATATTATACGTTAAAAAATGATTCAATAATATAAATCAATAAAGACACATGAAATAAATACAAATGAAGATGGAAAATAAAACAGAGTAAGCTAAGACAATAAATAAACAGCATTATCATAGATGGCTTATTGGATTTGATGATACACTGATGGACTTCAAAAAAGCTTTAAAAAAGTTCCTCATAATCCGCTGTTTGTCTACACCCTGTTCTGCACTGTTTTGTTAGGGTGGAACACCAGCACATCTCAGACTCTTCAGAACAGGCGGTACAGGGCAGCTGGTGGAAACAGTGGTCTGCAGCTGGTGGAGGCGGGGGGGGGGGGGGGGGGGGCTTTGTTAGGTTTTAATAGAAGCGTTTTGTTTCTTTGTCGGTGCTGCTGGTTCACGCTGTTTGCTGTTCATTCATTATGATCTGATTGTTTTCTGCAGCTTCATTAACTGCATTTTAAACTTGACTGTTCTACAACAACTTCCTGTTCATTGAAAAGTTTTGGGAGAACAACTTGGAGAATGATAGAGATGCTTGGTGCATTCAGAGTGCCACATGATATTCTACATAATCAATAACTTAATGCAATAAATAACAATGCAGTTGTCTATGCTTTTTAACAATCTAGCTTATGGTTTGTCCCTAGTGAAAAAAAGTAGATTAAAGTATACTAATTATTATTATGCTATAGTGCACTAAAATGTTCTTGTAGCCACATTATTATTAATCAGTATATTTAAAGAGTGATAAAATGGAACAACTTTTTTTGTACTTATTATACTTTAATTACACTATAAAAATAGAACAAAAGTTATACTTAAATTGTGTTAAGTGTACTTACCTGTACTAAAATTAAACTATTTTAAATATACTTAAGTAACATTTAAACATACTAATTAAACATACTTGTGTTTATGTATGTAACCCCACATTTTAAATATGCTTTCAGTAAAATTATAATACTTTTAATGAGTATTGTACTGTATCATTATTATTATACACCAGGTATATTAGAAATGTACTTAGAATTGATGTTAAATATATGTGCTCTATTTACATTAGAGTACTAATATGCTTCTAGTTCCTGTCTTTTGTAAGAAGCACACTTCTAGTATATTTCATTGTGTATAAAATATGTATATAGTAAACACAGTGTACTACAATTTTTTTTGCGTGTTACAAATTTACTTTACATTTTATAAATGTAGTAATTTAATTTACTTTATAAAAAAAATACATGATACCACCGTAACACTTGTTTTTAACATACTGCGCTAAAACATGTTGTCACGTCTTAGCCCTGTCTCATGTCTCTCTGTGTTTTCCCCATGTGACCTGTACTCCTCTGTGTCTCCTGTCAGTAGTTTTCCACCACGTGTTTCTCATTTGTAACTCCGCCCCTTCCCCAGGTGTTTCCAATCCTAGTGTGTTTCCTGTTTGTTAAATAAGTCCCCTGTGCCACTTGTCCTCCGTCGGTCTTTGCACCTTCCCCTGTTGTTTCGTCTCTCTCTGTACTTCATAGTTTATCTCAGTGTTTCATAGCCTCGGTTCTTCACGTCTTAGTTTCTGTGTTTATCCCTTGTTCATGTTTCCAGTTTCTTGTTTATTTCCATCTCCCTTAGCTCCTTGTAGATACCCCTGCTTTGTGTTGATTAGTTTATTTCCTTGTATTTATTTCCCTAGCCCTGATAGTTTATTTCTAGTGTCTCTTGTTTGTTTTGGTTTATGTTATTTTGTTTCACTGTTTATTTTGGTTATTGTTTTTTGGTTTATCTTTGTTACGTGTTTACTTGTTATTTATTTATTAAATTATTATTTATTTCACCCTACCTGCACTTGCGTGCGTCTCCTCGTCTCCCTGCCTGGGTCATTCCTGACACATGTACAAAAATATATTTGGAAATAAGTATTTCAGAAGTAAATTACATTAAACTAAAAGTGTACTTCATAGTAGTCTATTTTTAAATACACTATATTGTACTTTTTAAAAAGTGTGATCAAAGTTTACTTTCAAACATTTGATGATTTATTTATTTATTTATTTATTTAAATGCTCTGTAATTATAATTAGAAAAATATAAATATTACTAAAATACAGAATACAGTCAAATTACAAAATTAAAGTCAATTTGTAATACGCCAAAAATTGTAGTACAGTATATTAGAATATGTTTTTATACTGTACACAACTAAGTATACTGGAAGTGTGCTACTTTCAAAAGACAAAAACAAGAAGTATATTTGTGCTCTAATGTAAATAGATCACATATATTTAACATCAATTCTTAGTACCATCCTAATATACTCAGTGTATAATAGTGGTGCAGTTGCAATACTCATTAAATATATTATTATTACAACTTGTTTTATTTTTGTTATACTGTAAGACCGGATAAATTGAGTTTACTTAACTTTTTAAGGCAGCTGGTTTGCTAATTTTTTTTTAAATAATGGGAAATGAAAACTTGAGTTAATAAATTAAAATATCAAGTCATTAGTACAGCTAAAGAGGTTGATTTATTACATTATATTTCTAAGATAGTCTAGGAGGAATCACTACACACTGATGGTGAAACTGTTGGACACACCCAGAATTTACATAGATTGTGACAGAAGCCAATGGGAAAGAAGCTGCCAATGACAACAGACGTAACTCAGTTATTATAAGTTGGTGCAACTCAAAGATCTCAGTTTGAATGTAAATGTGCCCACAAATGCTCAACTAACTCAAAATAGTTGAGTATTGTTTAGAAATTGTTTTAGGTAAATCATTTGAGTTTAAAACAATGTATGGGTTTACAGTGTAGCTATTTTACACTTTTTCTGTAATTTATTACATATTGTTCCTTTATTATTACAATAAATGAGCTATGGTTTCTGCAATAGGAACACCAGACACGTGGATTTCCACCTCAAAATTTCAAAAGGATGCACTGAAACACCTGATCGCTCGCAGCTCACGGACGCGTACGTAAAATTCCAAATTCTCCCCGTATGAATCAATGGCCACGTTACCTGCGGGACATAATAAATGGCTTCATCTGGAAGTCGCCGCATGCACCAAGGACATGGACGCGCTCCGCTGTGGTCTAGAGCTTCCTGAATATAAATCTCATCAGGGCGAAGACTTCCGACGAGAGAGGAATGGGCTCTGACCAGAGCTCAGCTGCTTAAAGACGAGGAAAGAAAACACTCCAACCCTTTAACTTTCCTGCAGTTAAAAGATTCAGCAGAAGCTGGAACACTGTGTTCCTCAACCACAGCATGTTTTTCTTTCTCAAGCTTCTCTGAGTTGTGAAAGTGGGAATCGCTCAGGCACTCGCTCTCAGACTCCACCAGCATCACACTGCGCTACTTTTAATGAAGATCAACAATACTTGACTTCAGTTACCTGCGCACTCAAACACTCTCTTTCCTTTTTATCCTTTGTTTTCTCTTTTTTGCACTTTTTCTCTCACTCCTTTTTCTGTTTTTTGCATCCACTAAGGGTTTATGGCGGCACGGTGGCTTAGTAGTTAGCACGTTTGCCTCCCAGCACTGGGGTCTTGGGTTCAAGCTCCTTTATGGGTGGAGTTTCCATGTTCTACCCGTGTCTGTGTGGGTTTCCTCATACAGTCCAAAAACATGAATATCAGGTAAATTGGATATTGTAAATTGCCATAAATTGATGGTGTGATGTGTATGTAAGTTTGTGTGTGTGTGTGTGTGTGTGTGTAAAACGTATGTATGACTGTGTGCCCAGGTATGTATTGGCACTCTGTCCTGGGTAAAATGCTGTAGTGTCCAATGCAGTCCTCCAGATAGATGGTTGTTTCTGGTTAAGAGTACGCTGTGCGCTATTGGCTGCTGCTTCTCACTGGTGTGTGGATGAGTGCTGAGTATAAATGTTAATATATATAAGTATATAAGTTGAACTTCATTCATTTATACATTTTGAAAATGCACACAAACCTACAGGGGTTGGACAATGAAACTGAAACACCTGTCATTTTAGTGTGGAAGGTTTCATGGCTAAATTGGAGTAATGGAAAAGGGGTTTTCAAACACAGGAGCATCTTAAAAAAAGTAGAATGTCATTGAAACGTTACTTTATTTCAGTAATTCACTTTAAAATGTGAAAATATATACATATATTATACATATATTATATAGATGTATTAAACAAAGAGTGATCTATTTTAAGCGTTTATTTTTTTTTATTGTTAATGATTATGGCTTACAGCCAATGAAAACCCAAAAATCAGTGTCTCCGAAAATGTTAAAATTATATACAAGACTAATTATTATTTTTGTCAGTATGCACAGTGTGCCAAGTCCTGCTGGAAAATGAAATCCGCATCTCCATAAAAGTTGACCAACACCAGCAGATGACATGGCTCTACAAACCATCACTGATTGGTGGAAACTTCACACTAGACCTCGAGCAGTTTGGACTGTGTGTCTCTCCACTCTTCCTCCAGACTCTGCTCCCTTGATTTCTAAATGAAATGTAAAATTTACTGATGATCAGTGATGGTTAATGATTGGAAAGTCATGTCATCTGCTGGTGTTGATCCACTGTGATCCACTGTGTCTAAAGTCAGTGCAGTTTTGTTTTCCACAAAATCTTACAGCACTTCATGCTTCCCTCTGCTGACAACTTTTATGGAGATGTGGATTTCATTTTCCAGCAGGACTTGGCACACTGCTCACACTGCCAAAAGTACCAATTGGTCTTATATAATATTCAAATTTTCTGAGATACTGACTTTTGGGTAGTTGATTCCTGTCTGATTACAATTATTTATGTCTATAAATAAGGGTTAATCTACAGTTACAGTAGATACAGGATCACCAGCACTATAATCTGTTGTACCCATACTGCTGCGACCACATAAAGAGGAGTTGGATTACAGCACATCAGCTGTTCTTTTTCTTCCTCTATTGTTTAATGGGTGATGATCAGTGATAATAGGGACTATTGTTCTATTGATCTAGACTACAATCGTATCTTTTCTTCAGACCAAATTTTGGTCCTTTGGTCCAGACCGGAGTTTGGGGAGCCTTGCTATTTTGATTGAGACCCAGTGATGGAATAGTTACTTTAAAAAAGTAATCTAATTACTGACTACCCCTGTGTGTGTGTTCATGTGTTTGTGAGTGCTAGTTTTAGCCTGTTAGCTTGCTAGCCTGTTATTTTTTGGGCATGGTTGCGGACGAAAGCAACCTTTAAGTTCCAGCAATAAAGCGACGACTGAATAGGTCTTTCTCGCCCATCTTTTTAACGCTACAATATCTTTTTACTAAGAAAAATGACAAAACACATAATGCACAGTAACTTGGATAAGTAATTTTAATCTGATTACTGTATTGGAAAGTAGTAACGTGTTAGATTACTGAAAAATGACTAAAATCACTGTTGAGACCAAACTAAAAAAAAGTCAGAAACAGCGATTAGAGCAGTAATAATGTAGTGTGAGTGTGAGTGTGTACTGTGTAATCTGAAATTGGTACTGTGTAAACTTGATTTATTAATGTTCTCACTCTGAGCTTTGATTAAGCGTTTTATCCTTTTATCTCGTCTTTATCTAATTTAATTCTCCTCCGCAGCTCTGAGTCTCACGTTCAGCTTCAAACACTGCCTGCTGTTCCTGAAAGCCTGAAAGAACCTGAGGAGTGGGATGTGGAGGCGGAGCAGCAATTGTTTCCAGTGATCTTAGATTTATGTTTACACACACACATACAAACACCACACACACACTCAAACACAACATCTCCACTGGTAAGACCACCACTGAATCTGTGTGTGGATTGTTATCACATGTCACTCGATTCTGATAGATCAGCTCACAGACGCAGCCTTGTGCTGATCGACATCACCCTAGGAGTGATGAGGGGAAAGAGTGCCATCTACTTTTCCCACCCAGAGAGAGCAAGGCCAATTGTGCACTCTTAGGGCTCTGGAAGCTGATGGCAAGGTGCATGACCAGGATTCGAACCAGCGTTCTGCCGATCATAGTGGCAGTGGATCACTAAAAGGGGGGGTCAGTGGGGCTGGGTTCATTGGCACCCTTAAAACTCTTATCCTAGTAGTATGATTTTATTATTGATACCACATCTGTATTTATATGTACTTTAATGCAGACTTGTATGGCAATTAATTTGGTTGAGAATCATACTTTATTAAAGGTCTCATTCCATGAATTTTTCAATCAGTTTAAAATGTCTAGTTGTGGTCTCTACAATGAATGAATGCCATTTGAGCTGTTTTTTGTGGAAAACAAAAAGTGCTCAGGTGTTTCTATTTAGCCCTGCTTTAGATCACTGAATTAGTGGTCTCTGAAGAAAGACAGGTTTTGGCTGATGCTCATGAATATTCATACATGCAAACATATTGCCTCTGATTGGCTAACAGCACTGCTGCACAGTACGCCTACTTGCCTTCCTGCCTTCCCCCAGAGTCAATTTTACAGCTCTAAAACTCAAAGGACAAAATGTTTTCAGAGATACAGCCTTAGTTATAAAGATACAGCACTGAGTGCTAGATAAAATTACCCTGCAGCATAGATAACATTTTTTTTTACAGCTAATGATTCAGAGCTTGGGCAGTTTCACCATGTTAAAGCCCCAGAGTCCGTATTACATCATAAAATCTGACAAGTTGTGCTACTTTGTCAAACTGTGCTTTCTTAATGTATATTTAAGGTCACAGAATCAACCGGGGATCCAATTTAAATCAATAGTTACTTACAAAAGATAGCTAATGCTAACTAGCTCTTTAAACAGAGCTGTGTGCTCCTCCTTAGCTAGCTAGCTCCTTTTACTATAGCCTGGGATCAGCGCTGTCTGTTGACGAGGCCATGAACCCACTGGTTGACGTAGTCTTCAGAGCCTTTCCTGATCAACTTGTATTTCTGAGGATTTTTTCTTTTCACTATCTACTGCAGACAATGAAGACTGAAGAACAGTTTCATGTGCAGCATCATATACAACTCAGAGAGATCTATAGGATTTTATTTTTACAAAGAACAAGAAAAAGTGGATTTTAGCAGAAGGAGACCTTTACTATTACTTTTCCCAGGACTTTAACATGCTAACTGTGAAAAATGTAAATAAATAAATAAATAGATAAATAAATAATGCCGGGCTCAGGGCAGCTTGACCATTTGTCACATTAAAGAGCTCGGCGGATTGATTGACTGATACAGTTCAGTACAGATGCCCCTTCAGCAAAATACTAAATCAATATTACTCACTTAATTCTAATAAGCAATCAGTTAGTGTGCAGCCATCTACTAAACCCGGTAGTGACCGCACGCGCTCAGAATATCAACAGAACGGGCTTTCTGTGCCAGCGCTGACGGCCAGATTAAAGGCCGGGGCTTTACCTTTCCCGGCCAGAATTATCGGAATTAAATTTTTCTGATAGGTGTATTGATCTTTAGCCCTTTTCTGCAGTCAGGGCGGAGTAGAGTCTGAACGAGCTTCAGCTGAAATGAGCTGGACCCTTTTTTCTTCACAGCCTGCGTGTGATTTTTGTTTATACCATTTCCCACAGCAGTCTGTGGAACCAATGAGTTAACAGCTGTACCAGGAATTATTAGAGGCAATTTTCCAATCACCTATGTAATTCTATAATACTTGTTCAAATGCTTTTCAGCGATTTTTACCAAGTGCCCAATCGTTTTCTCAGATTTAGCTGCAGCTGCTATAATATTATATACTTCAAATATAATTCCAAAAGAAATAGAACAAAAAGAAAAGAAAAAAGGGACCAAGGGCTCTATTGTACACCCTGCACAAGGTGTTTCACAATGCTCATTGCTATCTTACACCCTCTGTGGAGAGGTTTTGGATATGTCCAGGTAGCTGCGCCAGTAAAATAGCAATCTGCCAAAGTCAGAGCGCACCTGGCTCTTAAAGGGAATGGCAAGTGACACACTAATTGGTTTATCGCATGTTATGCCCAAAACACGACTATATTCCAAAAGATGACTAAAACAAAAAAATTAAAATCCTAAAAAGCAGTGTGAATATTTAATTACTAACTCTATCACTAATTATTCTATCAATATTTAGTGCAATAGTGTTCCTTACCTCTAACAGGTAAGGGTTTGATTTATAAACAATATAATTTATTATACATGTTCAAGCTTCACTACTTCACTACCTTTATTACTTTTGAAATACCAACAATATACAAAACACAATAGTTTTGCATAACATTGAAACATAACATTGCAATTTTGTTTTAGTTTTAGTTTTTGCAGGGGGGTTGTGTTGCAAATATGTGAGATGAACCATTTTCATATTATATGTTAATTACACTAATTAAGGCAAGCAGAATAAGTTTTATACTGAATATAAAAATACTTTTAACTTTTTTTTTAATAGATCTTCAAACTTTAAAATGGGTCAGTTTGACCCGTAACATAACAGGAGGGTTAAGAAAATTAAGAATTTGGAGCTGTACTTTTCCTGTCGTTATGAAAGCAAAGACACACTGACACACCCTAAATCAAGCTGCAAGGTGCACGGTTGACTATATGAATAAAGATCACTAAAATAAGGGCTCATAGACTCAAAAGAAGAATGAGAACCTCCATAGAAGCATGTAAAAGAACCACAATGAAACCAATGAGACTCTATAGCGAAATCTGTCGTCCAGTTATTGCAGTTATGTTTCCAGAAAAGTTAACAAAAAGGATCCTGGTCTCATTCTGGGTAGGATTCTCTGAGAGATAATGGGAAAGCCAATTACTTTAAAAGTCTATCAGTGCTGAACTTCCTACCTCTCTCTCCCCAACACATTTAGATTGGATTTTTCTCTCCCACAGCTCTGAACATGTTGAACACCTCCACTTCTATTTCCTCCCATTATGTTTTGTTCACTAAGTGGTCAGTTAATTTCTGACTGCCCTCAGACCCTGCCTCAGAGTCTCCAAGTGTCCTGAAGTGCCGGTGTGTTGACTGGCGGCTGGGCTATTGAGGAAACGTGATGGGTAACAGCTCCAAACTCAGAGTCACCATTTCATCCCAAACCCATCAGAAGGCGTTTGGCTGTAAGTCGCCAGGGGGAGAGAGGGAATCTAATTAAAAACACTATTGGGGTTCCAGGGGCAATGGGAAAAAGATTCCAGAGTGACAAAAAAAGGCAAACTTTAATTCAGCCAAGTTAATTGAATCCACAAGAAGCCTGCCACTACTAACTGTCAAATACTATATTGCTGTGCGGACGTGACACTGGCAATGTGAAGGTCCAGCTTCCTCTCTCATTTAATTCTCTTACTGGTAGAGGCAGCAGTCCTGAATGCAAATTCATTATTTATAGAAAGAAATGGGAAAGTCATAATAGTACTGGTGGTGGTGGAGGTGGTGGTAGCAGTGACAATGGTTAGCCTATATATAGTAATATTTATAAAATGCAGTAGCAGTAGTAGTGTTAGTGGCAGTTGTAGGCGTCACAGTAAAAGCAGCAGTAGAATACATTGTACTAGTTGTGACAGTGGTACACTATATAAAAGCCAAGCCAACTACAATAGTAGTAGTTGTGGTAGTGGAAGTGGCAGTAGTAGTAGTAGTAGTAGTAGTAGTAGTAGTAGTGGAGTGGTAGTGGCAGTAGTAGTAGTGGCAATGGCAGCATCAGTAGTAGTAGTAGTAGTAGTGGAGCGGCAGTGCAGCATCAGCAGTAGTAGTGGCAATGGCATCAGTAGTAGTAGTAGTAGTAGTAGTGGAGTGGTAGTAGCAGTGCGAAAAGCAGCAGTAGTAGTGGTAGTGGCAGCAGAGGTAGTAGTAGTAGTAGAGGAGCGGTAGTTGCATTGGGGGAAGCAGTAGTAGTAGGGGTAGTGGTAGTGGCAGCAGAGGTAGTAGTAGTAGTGGAGCGGTAGTGGCAGTGGGAAAAGCAGTATTGGTAGTGGCAGCAGCAGTAGTAGTAGTAGTAGTAGTAGTAGTGGAGCGGCAGTGGCAGTGGGAAAAGCAGCAGCAGTAGTGGTAGTGGTAGTGGCAGCAGTAGTAGTAGTAGTAGTAGTGGAGTAGTAGTGGCAGTGGGAAAAGCAGCAGTGGTAGTGGTAGTGGCAGCAGTAGTAGTAGTAATAGTAGAGGAGCGGTAGTTGCATTGGGGGAAGCAGTAGTAGTAGTAGTAGTAGTGAAGTGGTAGCAGCAGTAGCAGTAGTAGTAGTGGCAGCAGCAGAAGTGATAGTGGCAGCAGTGGTAGTAGTAGTAGTAGTAGTAGTAGTGGTAGTAGAGCAGTAGTGGCAGCAGAAGTAGTAGTAGTGGCAGTAGTAGTAGCAGCAGTACTAGTAGTAGTAGTTGGATCACTACTAGTAGTGGCAGCAGCAGAGGTAGTAGTAGTAGTAGTAGTGGTAGTAGAGCAGTAGTGGCAGCATCAGTAGAAGTAGTGGCAGCAGTAGTAGTAGTGGCAGCAGAAGTAGTAGTAGTAGTAGTAGTAGAGAGGCAGTGGTAGTGTCAGCATCAGCAGTAGTAGTAAGTCTAAGTAGTCAAGACAGCACTAATTACTGTAGTAGTAGTAAAAGTACTATTTCTAGTAGTAATGGCAGCAGTAGTAGTAGTACTAGTAGTAGTAGTGGCAGCAGAAGTAGTAGTAGAGAGGCCGTGGCAGTGTCAGCATCAGCAGTAGTAGTAGTAGTAGTAGTAGTAGTAGTGGAGCGGCAGTGGCAGTGGGAAAAGCAGCAGTGGTAGTGGTAGTGGCAGCAGTAGTAGTAGTAGTAATAGTAGAGGAGCGGTAGTTGCATTGGAGGAAGCAGTAGTAGTAGTAGTAGTGGTAGCAGTAGTAGTAGTAGTAGTAGTGAAGTGGTAGCAGCAGTAGCAGTAGTAGTGGCAGCAGTGGTAGTAGTGGTAGTAGTAGTAGTAGTAGTGGTAGTAGAGCAGTAGTGGCAGCAGAAGTAGTAGTAGTGGCAGTAGTAGTAGCAGCAGTACTAGTAGTAGTAGTTGGATCACTAGTAGTAGTGGCAGCAGCAGAGGTAGTAGTAGTAGTAGTGGTAGTAGAGCAGTAGTGGCAGCATCAGTAGAAGTAGTGGCAGCAGTAGTAGTAGTAGTAGAGAGGCAGTGGTAGTGTCAGCATCAGCAGCAGTAGTAGTAGTAAGTCTAAGTCGTCAAGACAGCACTAATTACTGTAGTAGTAGTAAAAGTACTATTTCTAGTAATAATGGCAGCAGTAGTAGTAGTAGTACTAGTAGTAGTAGTGGCAGCAGAAGTAGTAGTAGAGAGGCCGTGGCAGTGTCAGCATCAGCAGTAGTAGTAGTAGTAGTAGTAGTAGTAGTAGTAGTCAGTCTAAGTAGTGAAGACAGCACTAATTACTGTAGTAGTGGTAAAAGTACTATTTCTAGTAGTACTGGCAGCAGCAATAGTAGTAGTAGAGTATGGATGTGGTGGGAATGTGATAATTTCTTTAGTAGTCTATAAAATATTACAGCTTACATGAAAATATAAAATGAAACACCTCACACCAATTTCAAGCTATTTTTTCTTATTTGGTTTCAGATGCAAATGATCTGCCTGTTCACTGAATGCTAATGCAGGCATGCAGCGTCTGTGAACGTCTGTAGTGTTTGGGATTGATTCTGGAGGATGATATAAGCCTCCCTCAGAGCGTCCTATTAAAATGTACACACAGGTTTTTAGTGAAAGCTCTCTGCTGCCCTTTCTTACTGTGCGGAACGCCGGGCTCTGACAAAATGCAAATACGCTCTGAGCCGCTGGACACGGCGCCATTAATCATCTCCAGTTGGGTGAATGTTAAGCGCTCAGCTGGGATGAGTTTCAGACGGCGTGACGCACAGTGCTGATGCGAGCGCTGTGTGACCTCTGACCTGCAGCCGGGGTACGCTTGTGTTAATCCAGAAGGTCAGTCTGTTTGCGTGCACTTCAGCTCTCTGAGCGTTCGGGTTTAATACATTTTAGACTCCTGATTTTTTATTGTTGGCTCAGAGGTGCCAGTGGCTTAAAGGCATAGAAGTTAACTGAAGAAGATTGACAGTTCTTGATGGATCCTACTGTACGTCAATGGACTGAGTTAAATCTAAAGTTGAGGCTGAAGTAAAATATACTAGTGCATCTCCAAAATTTTAACACCATTGAAAGGTTACTTTTATATTATATGGATGTATTAAATACATATAGTGATCTATTTTAAGCGTTTATTTCTTACAGCCAATGAAAACCCAAAAGTCAGTGTTTCAGAAAATTCTAATATTATATAAGACCAATTGCTCCTTTTGACAATGTGGGCAGTGTGCCAAATCCTGCTGGAAAATGAAATCTGCATCTCCATAAAAGTTGTCAGTAGCAGAGGGAAGCATGAAGTGCTGTAAGATTTTGTGAGAAAACAAAACTGCACTGAGTTTAGACTTGATAATAAAACACAGTGGATCAACACCAGCAGATGACATGTCTCTCCAAACCATCACTGATCATCAGTAAATTTTACATTTCATTTGTAAATTAAGGGAGCAGAGTCTGATTTAAAGTAAAAGTCTTTGATTTGAAGTAAAAGACTATGGTTTGAAGAAAAAGGTTTTGATTGGAAGAAAAAAAGTCTTTAATTTAAAGTAAAAGTTTTCGATTTGAAGTAAAAGTCTTTGGTTTGAATTAAAAGTCTTTGATTTAAAGTAAAAGTTTTTTTATTTAAAGTAAAAAAGTCATTGATTTGAAGAAAAGAGTATTTGATTTAATGTAAAAGTCTTTGATTTAAAGTAAAAAAAGTCTTTGATATCACGGAAAGGCTTGAATTTGATAGAGTGTTTGATTTAAAGTAAAAGTTTTTGATTTGAAGTAAAAGTTTTTGATTTAAAGTAAAAAAGTCTTTGATTTCAGGGAAAGGCTTTGATTTGATGTAAAGTCTTTGATTTAAAGTAACACTCTAATTTGAAGTAAAAAATTTTCATTTGATGTAATCGTCCTACCCTCAACAGTTAAAAAAATAATAAACAAAAAAATAAATTCACAATGCACTCCAGACACAACAAAATTAGCAACAAAAGGGTTACTGGACGCTCTGGCAGACATTTAAAGCAGCAGGATTGACGTCAGACGTTCCAGACGGTTACTCTGGATCGAACATTTCAAATACTGGATTGGGAACGGTTGACTGCAGACCCAGCCGAGAGTGTCACCCTTCAATCCAGTTATTAACCATTCTATCTTTCTGTTCCATCTCCCCCTGTCCCTCACTCCCTGTCTGTTCTCTGTCTTTCTTTCCCTCATCACCCCTTACCTCATCTCTCTTCCTGCTTTCAGTCCATCACTCCATCTCCTGAGGCAGCTCCATGCATCGCATTACCTCCATCCGTCATCGATTTGCTTTCACTTGTAGAGTGCTATTGATTGAAATACATGTGCTCCGGAGCTCTGGCACCGGCCACAGCCACTCAGAGCCTTCTTTCATCAATGTACACACTCACACACACACACACCCTATCCCATAATCCATCCTTCTAGACCTCTCTCTTGCACACTAGTGATATTGCAGTTGTGATATGGCTAAGACCTGCAGTGTCCTATACAAAAGTATCTAAAGTTATTTGCTAGCATGTCCTAAACAACTCAAATCCATCACTTTTTTTAAGTGATATCTGAAGTTTTTAGAAGGTTTTAGAATTTCAATTTTACAAATTGGTCCCGCTTCATAATAAGTGTCTGTAATAACTGTGTTTAGTTACAGATTAACAATCCATGTAACAACACTGTAACTACTGGTGAAGTGCACACTGTTACAGATGAATTACAGTTGTACAGGTTATGTAATCACACATATGTTAATGTCAGTTAGACACAGCTGAATATCTTGTCCATCTTCCCATAATAAAATCAGAATAATGATCAGAATTTGAATTTTAGTATTTCAAAAATAACCCTAGGTCTTATTACTTCTCCGCAAAAAAAATGTAAATGTAAATGCACACACAACTTATACCATACTAAAATTCACACAGAGCATGCCCTACTAAACCCAAGCCAAAATTAATGCTAACATGTGCAATTACATAACCTGTACAACTGTTATAAATCTGCAACAATGTGTACTTCACTAGTAGCAACTTTGGTTTGAAGTAAAAGTCTTTAATCTGAAATAAAAGTCTTTAATTTGAAGAAAAAGATTTTGATTTAAAGTAAAAGTTTTTGATGTGAAGAAAAAATGGTTTGAAGTAAAAGTCTTTGAATTAAAGTATAAGTCTTTGATTCATAGTAAAGTCTTTGATTTGACTTTAACATCAAACAAATCTTTGATTTAAAGTAAAATAATTTGGCTAAGGTCTTGAAGCATCTGGACCCTCACAGTTCCTGCTCTATCTATCTATCTATCTATCTATCTATCTATCTATCTATCTATCTATCTATCTATCTATCTACCTATCTACCTATCTACCTATCTATCTATCTATCTATCTATCTATCTATCTATCTATCTATCTATCTGCTGGTCTACCTGTCTAACTGTCGGCCTGTCTATGTCTGATTATCTTGATTTCTGTCCATCTTTCTTTCTCTCTCTCTCTTTCTCTATCTGTCTTTCTTTCTTTCTTTTGTCTATCTATCTATGTCTCTCTCTCTCTCTCTCTCTCTCTCTCTTTGGTCTCCTTCACTTGTGCCATTCCATTTACTCTCTCTCTCTCTATTTCTGTTTGTCTATCTCTCTGGTGGTCTATCTGTCTGTCTGTCAATCTATCTATATTTTGAGAATAGTATTTGAGAAAAGATGTAATGTATTGAGTTCAGTGTGTCCTCAGATGTCTGATGTTATGTATCTCCAGATGTAAGGGAGCAGAGTAGACGGATCGGTTCAGGATTGACCGCTTCAGGACTTAGACAACCTGGAGTCTGGCCAGAGAAATTTTAATTAGCAGAGCTAATGCAGAGTGGGCAGGAAATGTGTCTGGACATCACAGTGCCTCGTGGCCTGAGTGCTGGCAGCGGCGGCGCTGGTCACTGTGAGTGAAGGCTGTGAGGCTGCAGAATGTTAAACTACAGAAATGAACACTGATGTGAAGGGCTTTGTGTGATGAAGCACAGTGAACTTCCTTTTTAAACATTTTAAAGAGAATTCTTACAATTATGAATACTAAACACATTATGAATTATGGATCATTCTTTTGCTAAATGTTTACCTTTGCTGGCTACCTTTGCAACAACTTCTCTATATACTGGTCTGATTATCTCTGAGTCATCACATACAACAGGTGGTCACCCATAGTTCTATGCGAAACACTAACAGCTCAGTGATACAGTAAGTGCAGAACATCCTGCGAATACATGTGTTGCCTCTTAAGGCAGGGCTTTCATTTTTCAGCAGGATAATGCTCGCACACATGGTTCAAACACTTTTTAACCAATACATTTCCAAAATATTTTAATGACTTTTCCATGTCTTCAAGGCAAATTTTCATGACCATGGACAATGGTCAATAAAACCAAAAAACAACTAAAACTAAAATCAAAATTAATTCTATTAGGCCTAAAATGAATCTGATAAAAATGTTGACTCACCATCTTTAACCCTTGTGGTTTTCATTTTTCATCAAATGATACAAAAAAAATACAAATTTTCTAACTCAAACTCATTGGCATTGGCTAAATTTTTCTGAAAAACATATATCAAAACACATTTTCGATAAACACACACTGTACAACCCCCCCCCACACACACATTTATATTACATACAATATGTTTGGCCAAGGGCTAATAAACACTGCTTCATTTGTAAATTTGAAACTAAACAAATTTTCTACTCATATCTTGAGTTTAATTCATTTTCTTTTATATTTTATTAAAAAACTAATAAAAAAAGAGTAGCACTTTTTTAAAGAAATGTAACATAAGAAAGGTAAAGGGCAAATATTAACCATGTAAGCTGTTTATACTGCTTGCAATTTAGGTGAAGCAAGCATGTGTAAAGCATTTTAATGTAAAATTGCTTAATTTTGGTGAACTAAATACAAGTAACAAAGTAAACGAGTAACAAAAATATGAACACCACACAGGGGTTAAATAATAAAAAGTGTGTCAGATCCTGAGAGCTCCATTGTGTAGGGCTAAATTACTGAATTAACTCTTTTTTTTCAAAAACTTATCCAGGCCTGGAAACTGCTATTTTCAAATTTCATGACTTTTCCAGGATTTTCATGACCGTACAAACCCTGCCCACAGCAAAGGATTCAAAGGAAATTAATTAGCTGAATTAATGCAGAGATTTAATTCCATATTTCCGGGCACATTTTCCCATCTGACATTCAGTACCAGAGTCCGAGCCAAGTTCCATGTGTTTGTTATAAAGTTGCCATGTTCCAAATTATCATGCAAGTGATATTTTTTCTCAGATTTTCCTAAATAGTCAATGCAAATGGCAGTGAGTATAATTTCCAAGTCATGAGATGAGTGATCAGTCAGAAAGTTTCTATACTTTGCTGAGGTCACTTTCACAACTACAGGGACCCTCTCCACAGTACGATGATCACAATTCATTCATTTAGAAAAATCTGAGAAAAATATCACTTTCATAATAATTTGGAAAACAGTGTATATGGTACATTTAGTACATTTAATTTTGGCTTCGTACTGCAGTTTAATGACTGAGTGCACTAAAGCACTTTACTACATCCTGGAATCATCATTTATATGGACTGTGTCTCCTGCTTCCACATCAAAATCTGTCTTTCCTTTAATTTAATGTGTCTTAGGATTCAGAATAAGTGTAAAAAAATACACATAGATTAATTTTATTCCTCTTTATAAATAAAGGTTAATCTACAGTTACAGCAGATAGGGAAATCACCAAATTTCAACACATCAGTTTAACACTTTTTCTTCTTCTATTGATTAACAGGTGAAAAAAAAATGGCAGAAAATCGGAATCCAGATTATGGTTCAGTTAATTCAGATCAAAACCTCTTTTGGTCCCTTGATCCAGACTTTCTAATCTGGTTCTTCGCTTCTTTCACACCTACTATTTTGGTGTTAATATGTTATGTGTTAAATCACCCTGAGCGTCCTTTTAATATACTAATTCATATTTAGTCCTGCTATTATTTTGCCAGATTTAAACAACTCAATATTGTGACTTGCTAGAACATTGCCCTTCTCATTTAACTGCGCCTTTTTTAGTCGTCCAATAACATCAGTTTATCTTCTGATTTGCAATCTGCTGCCGCAATTTACGTTCGCCAATAATTTCCCACAATCAGCATTTTCAAATTGTACCTCCACTTTTAGAGCGAAAAGCAAATACACAGCGTGAGCAGGTGCGTTAAGTGCTTTCCTCTGCCTCTCTACTGCAGACAGCATTGACAAACCCGGCTCTTACGTGCTTGTAGATGCGTTCACGGATCAACGAGCCACTTATTTGTCATTAATTTTACAGCTCGCGGATAAATAATGGATCCGACTCCACGTTGCACTGTTAGTGAAGCTCCACAGAGAAAAGATACTGCTCTAAATGTACGCCGCCTGTCCACAGCATGAGGACACTGTCTTCCTTTCAAATTTCATTTCCAAACTGTTGTTCAAAGCACAGATTGAAACGGTGGTGTTAAAACTGAAGAAAAGGAAACTCAATTGTGAACAAAAGTGAACATATGGGTGCAGTATCACAATATAACAATCAAAAGAGGCGAGAAACTGCACTATAGTGAAAGTACAGAAACTGTATTATAGTCTAGCTCAACTAAAAAGAAGCAGAAAGAGTACCAAAGAGAAAATATGGGTATTTTCAAATGTGGATACTGGTAACTAACTTAATAGAAAAAAACTGTACTACAGTGAAGCTGTGTGTTAGTGTATCACAAAACAGTATAACTCAATTAATGGAATTGATAAACTGTAATACAGTGAAAATACAGGCACTACACCATAATCTAACTCAATTCAAAGAGAGGAAATTGTAGTTTAGTGAATTATGGGTGCTGTATCTCAATTTAACTCAATTAAAAGTGTAGAGAAACTGTATTGTACAAAACAAAAAAAATATGGATATTATATTACAAATTGAAAATGTTGCAGAAAGTGTACTATAGTAAAAGTATGCATCAAATATCATGGTCTAACTCAAAAGCACAACAAACTGCACTTTATTTACAATCTAACTCAATTAACGAAACAGAATCTGTACTATAGCAAAAGTAGGGGTAAAATATCATGGTCTAACTCAAAAGCAAATAAACAACAAAACAATCAAACTCGATTACAAGAGCAAAATCTGTAACCTGTACAGTAGTGAATGTATGGGTAGTATATCACAATCAAACTCAATTAAAAGAGCAAAGAAGCTCTACTTTAGTGAGCGAATGGGTACTCTATCACAATATAACTCAAATAAATGAGCAGAATGTGTACTCTAGTGAAAGTATGGGTAGTGTTTTACAATCTAACTCAATTAAAAGAGCACAGAAACTCCACTGTAGTGAAAATATTGGTTCTATATCACACTAACTCAATTAAAAGAGAAGGAACTGTACTATAGTGAAACTATGGGCACTATATCACAATCTAACTCAATTAAAAAAGAGCAGAAACTGCACTGTAGTCAGAGTGTGGGCAGTGCATCACAAATTAACTCAACTAAGAATGAGCAGGAACTGTAATATAGGGACGTTATGAGTATTTATAAGAGAAGAGACACTGTGCTATGGTGAAAGTATGGGACTTGTATGAGTAGAATCTAACTCAATTAACCCATTTATGCCCAATTTTTTTCCAGACATGCAAATATGCAAATCATGTGTAATAAGCAACCCTTTGAAATAATCAAGAATTATTTCCACCAAAAAAATGAGAAAAGTAGATGAAAAAGTTTGTTTTATTACTGGTCACAATTGTGACCGGTGGGATGATATGCGTATTCTCAATGAAAGGTTGTTGAAATAAGGGCCTTCTGACAGCAATCACTGAAACAGAATACTTGATCAGGAACTTGTGACCTTCCACACCTTAGGAACACTATGGAAAATATGTTCAAAATATCTTAATCTTGTTTGTTTATTTCAAATACAAATTGCAACAGCATCACTTTAGTGTAACTTGTATTGAAACATTTATTTGTAAACATTTTAAATTGTACTTTAGTGCAAAGTAATTAGTTATAGTTAGTAGTTACTTCTCTGAAAAGGAAACTGAGTTACTAACTGAGTTACTCCATTATAAAAGTAACTATTTACCAGTAAAAGTAACTAGTGCATTTCTTTTGTTACTCGCCCCTGAACACTGTTATTCCTACCGCTGTTATGGAATGTCAGACTGATTGTTGATCAACAGAATCAGGCACTTTGCTCTACCTTGTTACTGTATACCTGCCTATAATCTAATTACATTTAATTTTTGTTAAATTAGGTCGGTTAGAAAATAAAGTTAAAATATATGGTAGTCCATATCTGACCTATCACTATCACAATCACTTATAATAGAATCTTCTCATTTTGAGGAATGATAGCAATGTTGCATGCCTTGTCTGGGCCATCATCTATATGTCAAGGACTTTACTTACTCATCCTAAAATAAATAAAAAAATGTAGGTAAGATACAACAAGAATTTTGTTTGTATATTAAGTATGTGTGCATCTAGATACAACAATCTTTCCCACCGGTCACAATTGTGACTGTTTATATGTTTACTCATTCTGCAAACACACCAAAGATATTTGATTAATTACAAATGCATATATCATAACTAAACAACTTAGAGAGCATGTGTACAAAAATATTTGTTTCTATGTTTATTTAAACATATTTTAACAGCCTTTTATTTGGGAGCTTTGAGGCAGCCATCCTCTTCTCAAGATGCAACCAGGAAGTAAACAGCTCTGGTCATGTGACAATTTACTCAAGAAATTTGATACTGCCCACATTTAATTGAAACATTGTAATATTTCAATATTTCCTCATAGAGTATTGGGAAATTCACCAGTAAGATTTTTAGAGGCTTATAAATAATAAAAAAAAAATTCGGTCACAATTGTGACCGATGGGTCTAGCAGAGAATGTGTATTGTATCTGCAGTATATCTGAGTAGATTAGCTGTATTTATTGTAGACTGAACATAAAAACATTAATATATCTATATATATATATATATATATATATATATATATATATATATATATATATATATATATAGTATATATCTATAATTAATATATCTATATATATATATATCTATATTAATATATGTTCTTCCATTTCTATCAAGCAGTTGAACACACTTCTCTTGTACTCTCTCTCTCTCTCTCTCCACCTCAGTAAAGCCCTCGTGAGTGTGGCAGTGCTGACGTGTGAATGCGCGAGTGAGTGAGTGAGTGAGTGTGTGAGGTAGCGTTAAAGTTTAAGCACCATTAAATGTCCTGGAGGTCCAGACAGCAGTGCTAATGGATCCCACTGCGGCAAGACAAGGCACTGCAGGGTTTTAATTGAAATTAAAGAGGAGTTGGGAAAGACCGCTCAATTAACTCCACATGATTGGACGAGAGAAGCTGTGCTCTCGGTGAGGGCGCCGCAAATAAATAAATAAATAAATAAATATCAAAACAAGCAAATAAAGAAAAAGTTTGTTCCCATGAATAAAAGGCTGCTCTGAAAAGCTGTTATCATCTGTCATTTAGTTTCCATTAACTCGGTAAGATCAGTCGTGAAACCCGTTTAGAAATAAACAAATAAAGCGTCCGCAGCGGCGCATCATTTAGCGTAATTGGACACTTTGACAGAATCATTCGTCCGGGCCCGCAGCCGAACTGGAGGTGGGATGGCGCTGCTCGTGCTGCTGCTGCTGCTGCTGCTGCTGTGTTTTCCAGGAATCTAGCCTTATCTAATTATTTCATTTGTGTGTGTCTACTCTCTCACAGCACATAAACAAGTTTGTCTGGGGAATAATTTTTCATGATCTAGTTTGATGATATTGTATAATTTTGCACCTCGTGGACGTTTGTTGGATTATTGTTATTTTATACTCTGCTGTTTAGATGCACCAACAGACACCGTGTCGTCTGCAGTCTGAGGCACTTACTAACTTAATGTCGATACTCATTACGCCTCCGCTAAATGCTCGCATGGCAGCGTGACACTTATTGGACATCGGATTCAACATGGCATTTATAGGCATCCTCGCGGATGATGCATTGTGACACAATGGCCATTACGTTTCCTTCAAGTTAATGTATGTTTTCTTCCGCCTACTGGGAGACGTTTTCGACCGAAAGGCTGAAAAACAGCCTTGACATTTGTTGTGCGGCGCAAGTCCTTTAATTAAGACTTGTAAATAACGGCGAAGCGAAATTAAGCTTTTGCACAAATGGAAGGGAAAAAATGACCTTTCAGTCTTATGCATATTGCCTGATTACCTCTTTCTAGAAGCTTCTTCTGCTTCAGCACTTTTTCAGTGGATCTTCTTCTTTAAAGCTCTAATTTCATTGTTTTTCCATTCATTTAAAAATGTCCCATTAAAAAATGCCGCCCAGGCAGTTGGAACAAAATCCTGGGGTGGATTTTCACTTTTAACAAGTCTTAACAGAACTATTCTAAAATATACACCTAACTTCCTCAATTGTACTTCGCTGGTGATGTTCCATAGACAAATTCTAACCATTTTTTCTTAAGCTCTGAATTACTGGCTAAAGCATATAACACTGATGTGTTATTCGCACAAATAATACAGAAACTGCCATGCTGTTCCTAGTTGTGTGCCCACTTTTAAAGAATGCAAAAAAAACTTTCTTTTTTTTAAGAAATTAAGGAGGAACATGATAACCACATGTACATCTCTTTCTCCCAAATTCCAAAATAAATTATTGTCATTTAGAGCATTTATTTGCAGAAAATGAAAAATGGCTAAAATAGCAGAAAAGATGCAGAGCATTCTGATCAGCAACCACCAACCGTGTATGGTTAGTAGGGCCCTGTCTGCACCACACATGGTTCAAGGAGCTGTCCACCCTGCAGTGCTGACCGAACATCAGCACCATGGAGAGCACAGTACAGTAAAAATGCACATTTGTGCAGTTTTGATGTTTAATTTAACTGTAGTTACTTTCATACAGCTCTGGAAAAAAATAAGAGACCACTTAAACATGATCAGTTTCTTAGATTTTACCAAACTGAAAACCTCTGGAATATAATCAAGAGAAAGGTGGATGATCACAAGCCATCAAACCAAACTGAACTGCTTGAATGTTTGCACCAGGAGTAAAGGCATAAAGTTATCCAAAAGCAGTGTATAAGACTGGTGGAGGAGAACATGTCAAGCTGAATGAAAACGCTAACTAAAAAAAACAGGGTTATTTCACCAATTATTGATATCTAAACTCTTAAAACTTTATAAATATGAACTTTGTTTTTTTGCATTATCTGAAGTCTTTATTCTGTTATTTCAGCCATTTCTCATTTTCTGTAAATTAATGCTCTATTGACAATATTTTTATTTGGAATTTGGGAGAAATGTTGTCCGTAGTGTATAGAATAAAACAACAATGTTCATTTTATCCAAACATACACTTATAAATATCAAAATCTTAGAAACTGATTCATAAACTTATATATTTTTTCCAGAGCTGTATATTCCTAAATATACACTTTTATTTAGGACACACAAAGAAAACTATATACAAAAATGTATTTTTTTAGTCTAAATAAATTACAAAATAACTACTTAGTAAAAATGTGCAAGTAAAACAAAAACTATATAAAGTAGTGCGCACACCATACCTAGCTTTAGTTTGAGTAAAGCAGGTAGTTTCACACTTTTTCTGTGGACACTTTTGAGTCTTTATTTACTGATATTATTTGGTTTGAAACATCATATAAATATGTTTGAAGCACTAGAAGTGAAATTGCACGTTTTTATGTTGTTTTTGTCCTTTTTTTAACATTTTGTGGAATCAGTGGCAATGATGACGTCATGTGATTTACTCAGAGACCCGAGAGTGAATGTAAGTACAGCTAACAATTTGTTTTGAGCAAATAAATCATGTTATAATGGAAAAATAAAGCAAGAAACTTTAAAGGAGATCTTATTTTTTTGGTGTATTCTCAACAGATTTCTTGTAGACGCTTTACCGTTTTACAAAGTGTAAGTTCCGCCCTTTCTAACCATATATGGATTATTTTGATGTGTGAAAGGATTGCTGAGTAATTGAGCTGAGAACGCAAGGTGTGATTTTGGATGTAAAATCCGTCTGTAGGGGGTTCTAAGTGTTAAAGCAGAAGTTAAAGGAGACAGAGTTCTTCAGCTCCAGTATAAGTTGGTTTCTGATGGAGTTGATGACCTGTTGAAGCTGAAGCAGAGCTGACGGAGCAGGTAATGGGGGGACACCTCTCTGTTTTGCTCTCTTAAGCACTTTTGGAACGTGTCACGAGCTGAGCGTGACTCTGCGGAATCAAGCGTGTCAGAGGAGATAAAAGAAAAGAGGCTGCGTAGAGAACAGCAGCGGGCGCCGCCCGACATGCCTTTGTAGCTTTTGTTTAATCTCGTTTCTGATTTCTGTCCTGTCTCATCTGTAAAACCATCTTCCGGAAAGTTCCCCGGCGTTCCGACAGCCTCTGTCTGGCTCTCATTGTGTCTGACCCGTCTTATTTCCTGTAAACGCGCCGCCAGGCATTTATCTATTTTCCTCTTATTGTTTTCAGTCTTTCTTATTCGGAGAGTCTACTGGACGGACCGGGTAAGACGGCTCGGCTCTTCCAGGTCTGCTCTGTTCGTTTCTCACTAACTGAACATTTATTCTGTTCCGTTTATAAGTTTTAAGGAAAATGTAACATTGAATGTAATGGATTCTGGCTCTCATTTGTCTTGATAAGCTGATTGCAGTCTTGCTTTTATTCAGGTAACTCCTTCAACCCTAAAGGCCAATTCTGCTGCCAGGCATGAAATGGCATATTCTTCAACTCCAGCATGTAAAAGTGCATTAAATGATAAATCAGTGAAGGAGAGGACGGCAGTTTAAATATTTAAACCCCGTAATAAAATGCATGTGTGTTTTTAATAGTGGTTCACCACCTTCCTGAAGCTATTTCCAACAATAATAATTTGATTTACTGCACAATTTATTAGGAATGTGTGCCTTATGAGAGGAAACTATAGGTGTGTACTCTATATTCAAAAATAGGTAAAATATCATCCTAGAAATTATTGCATGAATGAATCAAAGATATAAGTGTTATTTTAAGTTTTAAGACAATTTAAATGCCATGAACATAATGGTAATAGAATAACAAAGCATTTATACCTGTATACCTCTAACACACTAACTACTCCTAAACTCATTTCCTTCTTCCCCTCCTTCACTTTTCTATCCCCTTACTTCCCTTCGACCTCCTTTAAGCCCTATCTAAACAATGTTTTACCTTTAACTTCTATTACTTTTGTACTTGACTATTGTAAGTCGCTTTGGACAAAAGCGTCTGCCAAATGTAATGTAATGTAATGTAAAATGTAATGTAAAGTACACAATTTTAATCAGTCATAGGTTGTGACCTACTCCAGTCAACACTGTGTGTATGGAGTCGCACTTAAGGGGCTTTATTGTACACCCTGGGTAAGTCATGTTGTGATGCTCATTGCTATCTTACACCTCGTCAGTCTTGGTGGTGGTAAATACAGGTGCACCACTGACTGATTAAAACCCTGACAACAGTCAATAGTCAGACGTCCAGTTCTACCTTATATCACCCTAGATCACTAAAATAGGGCCCATTGAATTACTGGTCATTTAGCATGACTGCCTAAATACCGTAAAGCACAAGTAAGCACTGAGCTTCAGCTAAGGTTAGATTGTGCATTTTAAGAATTCCCCAGCTAACAATCTTTGGTTAGAAGAACATTCTTTAAACGTTCAATCAGTAAACGTTTCTGGATGTTCTTAGAATGCTTTAATTGAAATGTTTTTAAACATTCTGGTAATGTGATTGCAACATGACTTCTGATTGTATTTACCTTTAGTTTTGGGAATGTTGCTTTTAATTCACCTAATGTGAGGGACATTCTCATAATTCAATAACATTGTGATGCAAAATATTATTACAACATATGTTTTCAGAATGTTCCTGTAAGAATATTTGGTAACATTTCCTATGAACCCTGTATTCATAATGCATTATAAATGCATTAATAATGCATTATATGACATGCATAATACCTTATAATGACTGTAATAAACCTGTATATTAACTCATAAGTATTTACATTGACAATCACAACACATTATAAAGTACTACTATAAGAGTTTAGAAAAATACCTTAAAGATTATTACAATGCCTTATAATATCTGTTCCTAAGAACATTGTACAATGTAGTAGTGCAATGCACTATAACACAGATTTGGTATATTTTGGTACAACACTACTTTGTATAATGTTCTTATGTACAGATATTATAAGGCATTATAAGCCCTTTCTTTATAAACCCTTATACTTGTAGTTCATAATGTGTTATGAAAGTAGCTGTAAGTACTTATGAGTTATTATACAGCCTTATTACAGTAATTAAAATGTATTATGCATGTCATAAAATGCATTATAAATGCATTCATAAGGCATTATGAATACAGGGTTCATATGTGTTTCTATAAAGTTACATCCTTACCTTTGTGGAACCTTTTCAAAACATTGCTATCTTATAGTTTTTTTATTGTTTTCTGATAGCTTGGTTATCTTTGAGTAATTTGAGGTATTAAGCTAGTTAACAGTTGGCATGAGTTTGTTTGTAATGTACTTGGCAACCAAGGTGAGCTTTGCTCCAATTGATAGAGTTTTTTTTTGTTGTTGTAGGGTTTTATTGTTTTGTTGTTGGGTTGGATTGGGTTTCTTTTATTTTCTGGTTTTAAATTTAATCCTCATCTGTTTAATTTAATACATTTTTACCAGTTTGATTTTGCACAGGACTTTTAGCTGTATTTAATATGCATAAAATGTGCTATATAATTAAAGTTAAAGTATTACTACTGTCATTTTTGAGGCATTTCTTTGCAGTAGTGTCAGTTTCAGTACGTATTAGCAGTGCACTGGTGCTGATTTCCAGTTTGAGCTCCGGGCTCCACACCCACATGCTGTAAACCTGTTGATGTGTATGGTGTCGTTTTGCCTCCAGCCCTTCATTTTCTTCCTGGTAGAAACGACACTGATAAACCCTCTCACACGGAGAGTCCGCTGTCAGAGGAGATAAACATACAAGTGTAGAAGAGCTCAGAACGTTCCCCGGAGGTGGAGTTAATGCTAAAACAGGCCGGAACGCCGAGGGAATCGTCTGATATCCGAACATGTGAACATATGCAGACATTCCTAGAGACACTGTATACATATCAAACTCTCGCTTAGCACAATAATAACTACCTCTAATGCATTCCTATAGTACCATATGAATTATTTCTTTGCGGTTTAAAAGGAACATCATTCATTTTTCATAAGCAAAGTGCCAACACGAGGGCTGCGTGTTTCATATCTCAGGAGCGCTGGGGAGTTGATAGGAAAACAGGAATGGGATAACAGTATATATGTCACTGGGGAAAGGACGCACACCAAATGACAAAATACTTTTTTTTTTTGGGGGGGGGGGGGGGGGGGGGGGGGTATTTTATTCCGATAGATCCCACCCCAGGGATTTTTATGAAATATAAAATGTATATTAATTATAAAACAAATATGAAATAAGAGCAAAATAAAGACAATCAGCACTTTCACTGGCTGAGCAGAAATATTATTCTCAGTGCACAACAACACTGCACCACCTATCTTTGACTTACTGCAACTGCAGTGTACAGATTTATAGACTATTATCAGAGCTGATTAAATTGTACTCAAAACTATAAAAATAAAAATGAATACACTGTAAAACCCTAGCTCAGAACACAGCACAGTATTTGGTAGTGGCACTAATTACAGAAAATAGATAAATAACATTAATACCACCTTAATACCATTAACAGAGCTCTTTTTATATTTGTTTTTAAGCTCACCTCGATTTACTCAGCTTTACTCAACAAGACTTGAGCATTTCATCATGAGAACTTGGACAAACAGCTTCTGTAACCCAGAAAAATACAAGGCTTGAACACGAGGAGCACACTACCCCACAGAAACAATGCCATCTGCCCGCATCTGGTTGTGATTCATTCAAAATACATGTTTAGAAAGGCAATATAGGCATCTACTACTGTTATAGGCCAACTCAACCTTATATTGTTCAGTATTTCCTGATTTTTACCTCTTATTTCATTAGGATGGCTCTGGATGGATCCTAAAATGGAGCACCACCATTCACTGCAGCTTGAGCCTCCTTCTCTACCATGCTCTTAGCTCCTCCCTTTCCTCTCTCAGGGTGACAACACTTCTGATTGTGTTTCTTAAAGTTACAGACACACATTTTAAAGGTGTATACTCAATTCACCACCTGGCTACATATATTAGCCGACTGCGTTCCTCCACGTCTCTCTGTTTATAGACCTGCGCACTGCTGGGGAAATTGGGCCACTTTTACATATTGTGTACTCTGAAATATTCAGCAGCGGAGTAATGTGGAGCGAGGAAGACGCTTTACTCCAGATAACATCAGCGCTGGATGCTAAATTAATGAGCCTGGATTAATGGCAGTGTGTGGGTGGTGGCTGATGTATCTGAGGGGTTTTGTAGACCAGCTATTCTTCTCAAAGAACGGTTTAAATAAGATTAATGAGAATATTGTCACACACGTTTTAACACAAATACTGTATGTGGGATAGACTTGTTTGTAGTAAGGCCACTGACGATCAGTGATGGTATAGTTACTTTGAAAAAGTAATCCGATTACTGATTACTGATTACTCCTTAAAAAAAGTAACTTAGTTACTTTATGGATTACTTGATTTTAAAAGTAACTAAGTTACTTTACAAGTTACTTTGTTAGTTACTTTCAGCAGCTGCAGACACCACCTCCCGCCGCCTTAACATAAAAATTATAACCAGTTTTGCCAATACTCTCTTTATTGGAAAATGCATTTTTAACAGCAACAATGAATCTCTAGACATTTAAAGTTGAACTATTTCCTGAAAAAATACGTTTTTTTTATAAAAATAAAAGACCATTTCTCTTGAATTAACTTAACATAAATAATTTTTTTTATAAAAAATAAAATATGGTCTTTCTTGATTTCACTTAACATAAATACTTGTTTTTATAAAAACATATAAAATAAAGAAAGTCTTTCTTGACCTGACATATTTAACACTGTAAAATTAAATATTAAACCTGTTGTTCTCTGCCGGGCAGCAAGGAGTGGTTTAATAAAACAGAACCGTGTATATGGTTGAGGTCAGGGATCATATATATGCGGACTGCGGTCCGGGTCCGGACCCAGACGTTGTCCAATGCGGACCCAAACCGATAAACTACTGATAAGGATTTAATTCTGAGAGTGTTTATTTAAAGCGTCAGAACTTTTCTTGTCTTAACGGTTTACGTGCTCTGCCGCACAGGAAACTTGCAGACCAATCACGTGTGGTGAAAAATCTTCAAACACTCTCCTCAGCCAATCAGATCTGTGCTGACCGCTGCCCTGGCTAGTGAATTGGGATGCGGCCGGGAAAAAACCCCCTTATAAAGAGATAGGGAGCCCGAGAACTGTCGGAAAAAGGAGAATGGGGGAAACTAAAGACACGCCCAGCGCGAGAGAGAGACAGGGGAGTGCGGTGAGTAAACCAATGGTTGTACCTCATTAACAGAAGCGAGACGCGTGTGATTATCTGTTTGTGTGTGTGTGAGTGAGGTGGAGAGAGAGAGAGAGTAACGTACAGTGACTTGGATAAGTAACTTTAATCTGATTACTGGATTGGAAATAGTAACGTGTTAGATTACTCGTTACTGAAAAAAAGGGTCAGATTACTAAGTAACGCGGCTGACATCACGGCTGATGATACAATCAATTATACTGTAAATAAGCAGGAATTAGGTCAAATTAGTTTTATTGATCTTTTGAGATTTATTGTAATGGTAGTAATGTCAGTTCCCAAAGCTACATCAAATAACTACATCAAAAAACTCATAAGTCTAACTATACATAGTTGTTTAGAATCTCAAACATAAAACGTTATAACACCACAGTGTAAAGCTTTATATTACAAAGTGATATAATGCATTATAATATATGTGTATTTGCTGTTCTTAACATTATTGGTCAGACCTGTTTCATAAAGCTTAATAGATGTTGAGTTCTACACTCACATAATGCTTTATCAAGATCCACAGTGATGCCTTCCCTCTAACTGCTATATGCTATATGTTATATGGAAATTGTTCCATAAATGCACATAACATAACATCTAATGAACACTTATAAGCGCTTTTCACAGACTTTAGGTAAAGTAATGAGTTATTCCACATTACCAAAGGGGTAACACTTTCTATGAATGAATAATCATCTTTATTAGACATTATAACCACATTCATAACATATTATAATGCATTCATAAGGCATTATAAACATGGCTATAAATATTTATAAAAATACATAACCCATTATAGCCATGTTTATTAAGCATTACGACCTGTGATCATAATACATTATAAGCTTTAGTAAATAGTATATCTCTATCAATAATAATCTAGTCCTACAATGAAAGTCTGGCACTTTACTTAGAGCGCACAAAGACCTGTTATAATACATTATAATTGACTATAACTAATATTATATTCAAGACAAGAATAATTTATGAGTGGTTAAAACTATATTTATAGAATTATTAAGGGTGTGTTTATAAGTTGGAAGCTTTTTTAGTCATGATACAGTCTGCACACTGCACTGACTTTCTTGGTATTGATGTATAATATGTTATAAACACAGCTATTAATGCATTATAATCACAGTTCATGATGCACAATAAACATGGCTATGATGAATTATACATTGTTATATATATATATATATATATATATATATATATATATATATATATATATATATATATATATATATATATATATGTATAGCCATGTTTTTAATGCCTTATGAATGCAGTATAACATGTTATGAGTATGTTTATAGAGTCTTATAGATATGACATTCATAGAAAGTGTTACCACCAAAGGTATATAACATAATATAATGATAAAGTTTCATAAGCGCTTTATAATTTGTTACATGCCTATAGTAATGTAGAATAACATCACTTTTTTCACAAGTCTGTGAAAAGCGCTTATAAGTGTTCATTAGATGTTATGTTGTGTGCATTTACGGAACAATTTTCATATAACATATAGCATATAGCAGTTAGAGGGAAGGCATCACTGTGGATCTTGATAAAGCATTATGTGAGTGTAGAACTCAACATCTATTAAGCTTTATGAAACAGGTGTGACCAATAATGTTAAGAACAGCAAATACACATATATTATAATGCATTATATCGCTTTGTGATATAAAGCTTTACACTGTGGTGTTATAACGTTTTATGTTTGAGATTATAAACATTTTTATGTATAGTTAGGAATGCTTATGTCAAGTGTTATAAAGCATTATAAGTGGTTTATGAAGCTTTACGAATGCATTTTTTTTATTGATCAATTTCAATGTTACATTAACAAACATTCTTTTTTTTTTACCCCTAAAATCACCCCCCCCCCCCCCTTCCAAGCTATCTAACCCCCTTCGCTGAGCCCCCTATATGAATGCATTTATAATGCTATATAGATACCTGATTTATAGAAAGTGTTACCAGCACTTTCTTTGGTTTTGTTCAGTTTTAGAGTCCTGGGTTGGACTGAAACTCTGCAGGAACAGAGGATCTGGTCAGGGAACACTTTCACGGCCAGAGTTCTCCGGATCATCATCAGACAGATGAATATAGAAAGATAAGGTTTTCATTATTAAATGAGGATGTGAAATCAATAGCTGCTGTTAGAAGTGGAGATTGAAGCAGAAAGCGGTTGAAATCCCCTCGGTCTGAGCGTGGGACGGGTGATGGAGGTGGCGATGGGCTCTGGGATTAGCTGTTAGTGATGTGGTAAGTGGAGAGTGATAGGTTAATTCGTGATTGTGTGAGGATAAGGAGGACAAAACGCTCTCCGAGGACCAGAGGCTTTCACTCACACTCTTTCCCTGAGCGAGAGTCGACACCTTCACAACACTGCGCTTTTATTCCCTCACCCGCTGAAACTAGATTTACCTCAGCTGCCATTTCTGTTTGGACTTTGGGCTGAAGAGAGAAGATTAAAGCGGTTAATCTGACAAAGTGAAATAAACAGCTGAAACTAGACTGGAGAAATACTGTGATCTGAAAAAGTTACAGATAAAAAACGACCAGCATTTAAAAATAAAGTCATTTATTAACTTAAAGTCATTTAAAAAAACAAAAAAAAACAAAACTCAACCTTATAAAATGCATTTTTGGAAACATTTAACCCTTGTGTGGTGTTCGGGTCTGTGGGACCTGTTCTCATTTTTCATCAAATGATACAAAAAAAAAATATTTTTTCTAACTCAAACTCATTGGCATTGGCTCATTTTTTGTGAAAAACATATATCAAAACACATTTTCCATAAACACACACTGTACACCCCCCCCCCCCACACACACACACACATTTATATTACATACAGTATGTTTGGCCAAGGGCTAATAAACATTGCTTCATTTGTAAATTTGAAACTAAACAAATTTTCTTCTCATATCTTGAGTTTAATTCATTTTCTTTTACATTTTATTAAAAAACTAATAAAAAAAGAGTAGCACTTTTTTAAAGAAATGTAACATAAGAAAGGTAAAGGGCAAATATTAACCATGTAAGCTGTTTATATTGCTTGCAATTTAGGTGAAGGAAGCATGTGTAAAGCATTTTAATGTAGAATTGCTTAATTTTGCTGAATTAAATACAAGTAACAAAGTAAACGAGTAACAAAAATATGAACACCACACAAGGGTTAAATAATAAAAAGTGTGTCAGATCCTGAGAGCTCCATTGCGTAGGGCTAAATTACTGAATTAACTCTTTTTTTTTCAAAAACTTATCCAGGCCTGGAAATTGCTATTTTCAAATTTCATGACCGTACAAACCCTGCCCACAGCAAAGGATTCAAAGGAAATTAATTAGCTGAATTAATGCAGAGATTTAATTCCATATTTCCGGGCACATTTTCCCATCTGACATTCAGTACCAGAGTCCGAGCCAAGTTCCATGTGTTTGTTTTAAAGTTGCCATGTTCACAAAAGTTGGAATGTTCACAAACTTCACTTTCAATACAATTTAATCAACATCAGTGTCTCTGTGCTGAATTTGTTGAGAAAAATACACCTGAAATCAGTTCTTCAACATAGTTTGAGGAAATACTCTGACCTTACAGACAATAGAACCAGAACAACTTGAAGAATCTTTTAAATGTTGATTATTTTTCTAATAAAAGGAAGAATTGTTTTATTAATCACAAATCGAAGAACCTTGTAGATGCTTAGATGGTTCTTTGCCTGTTTAAAAGGTTCATTTATTTGGGTTGAAGCGTTTTGTAGATGGTTTTAAATGATTCGATATAGCTGCAAAATTGGTTCTGTCATTGGTCAAAAACCCTATTTTATGACTTTCATTCCTTTCACAGATGGAAACGAGATTTCCTTCAGCTGCCTTTTCTCTTTAGAGATTGACGTTGACAAAGTAAAATATACTAGTAACACTATACAAGAGAAGTAGTGTAATCTGTGTAAAACACAGGCAGGTGTAAAGCTCTGGAAAAAATAAGAGACAACTTCAGTTTCTAAATCAGTTTCTCTGATTTTGCTATTTATAGGTTTATGTTTGAGTAAAATGAACATTGTTGTTTTATTCTATAAACTACAGACAACATTTCTCCCAAATTCCAAATAAAAATATTGTCATTTAGAGCATTTATTTGCAGAAATTGAGAAATGGCTGAAATAACAAAAAAGATGCAGAGCTTTCAGACCTCAAATAATGCAAAGAAAACAAGTTAATATTCATAAAGTTTTAAGAGTTCATAAATCAATATTTGGTGGAATAACCCTGGTTTTAATCACAGTTTTTTCATGCATCTTGGCATCATGTTCTCCTCCACCAGTCTTACACACTGCTTTTGAATAACTTTATGCCTTTACTCCTGGTGCAAAAATTCAAGCAGTTCAGTTTGGTGGTTTGATGACTTGTGATCATCCATCTTCCTCTTGATTATATTCCAGAGGATTCAAATAAACTCATAATTTTTAAATGTTCTTTTTTGTATTTTCCAGTTTCTTCACACACACATACACACCACATACACAGTACCAGCCAAAAGTTTGGACACACCTTCTCATTCAATGTTTTCTTTCTTTATTGTATTTTCTACATCGTAGATTAATATTAAAGACATGAAAACAATTAAGGGACACATATGGATTTTTGTAGTAAACAGTAAAAAAATGTTATTCCTCTACATTAATCCTCTGATCTAAACCTGATGAACTGAGATGGTGATTTGAGGTGATTTAATTGGGATGAAGGAAAAGCAGCAACTCTTGTTCAGCACCTCCAGAAACTCCTTCCTTCAAGATGCTGAAAAAACTATTCCAGGTGACTCTCCCTCATGAAGACACTGAGATTAAAATACCAAGAATGTTCAGATCTGTCCTCAAAGACACATGTGATAAGAATCTAAAGTTTAACACTTTTAATTTACAGAGTAATTCCGCATGTGTTCCTTAAATGTGTATAGCTTTAATATAGTCTTCATATATTTAATATTAAATTTACAACATATAAAATAAATCATAAAAAGAAAAAAACAAACACATGATGTTTCCAAATGTTTGACTGGTACTGTATTTAAAAACCAGCATTCACACACTCCTGTTAACAAGCCCAGATAGAGCAGTTAGATCCTGGAAATTTCTAATATTACAACCTGCTGCTCTACACGCACGTCTGAAATTAATGTTTAATGAAATATGACTAAAGTGCTCCTCGACTGTGGTGGAATTAATTAGTTTGATTTATTTTCAGGTGGTACCCTCAGGTGATTTTTCCCTTTTTTCCTCCCATTTCGAGGTCAGTTTATGAATATTTGATAGGAAGAATTATGGTCTCGTTTTAAATTAGGTATCCTCTAATAATAACATTGTTTTGCATGATAATACACCACCCCACTGACCAGCATTCACTACAGTGAGATTCACTAAAGTGTCATGTTCACATTTGTAACCATTAAGAGAGAAATATATTAAACAACACATATCTGTTTTACTTTCTCTTAATGACTGAAGAGCAAATAGTTAAATAAGCAAGTTAGCTTTACAGCTTTATAATTTAATAAAGCCTGACCTAAAGCCTGAAGGAATAGTTTACACTTGGTACTGGCTCTAGGCAAATGAGGAACTTTTATTAACCCTTTATTTGTTCCACCCTAAACCAGATAAGCTAATCGTTCTGAGCAACATGCCTTAAACAGTGGAATGAAAATGTATTTGCCCCCTACAGATTTCACAGGTTTTTGCTTTTTTGTCATACTAATATTTTTCAAATGATCAAACAAACTTTAATATCATACAAAAATAACCTAAGTAAATATAAAAAGCTTGATTGATAACTGGCAACGAGTCTCTCTCATCTCTGTGGAGGAATTTTGTTCCACTCTTCTTTACAGAATTGCTGTAATTCAGACATACATATTGGAGGATTTTCCAGAATAAATGTACTGTTTAAGATCATCTACAGCATCTCAATCAGACTTTGATTAGGCCAAAAACTGCAAAATATTTAATTTTTTAAAGCCATTCAAAGATTAACTTGTTTGTGTGCTTTGGGTCATTGTCCTGCTGCAGAACCCAAGTACTCCTGAGCTTGAGGTCACGAACAGATGGCCAGACATTCTCCTTTGGGATTGTCTGTTAAACAGCAGAATTCCTGCTTCCATCTATTACAGCATGTTATCCAGCAACCCCGGACCACCATCACACTAATCACACTACCACCACCATGTTTTACTACATTCAGTATGATGTTCTTTTACTGAAATGATGTGTTAGTTTTACATCAGATGTAAAGGGACACACGCCTTTTCCAAAACATCCACTTTTGTTTTGTCAGTCCAGGTCCTGGAGATCTTTAAGATATTTGTTGGTAAATGTGAGATGGGTGGTTGTTGTGTTCTATTTGGTCAGCAGTGTTTTTTATCTTGGATTCTCTCATGGAGACCATTTTCACCCAGTCTCTTTCTTATTACTGAATTATTAACACTGACCTTAACTGAGGCGAGTGAGATCCTGCAGTTCTTTAAATAAATGTTGTTCTTGGTTCTTTTGAGACCTCCTGGATGAGTTGTTCATGCCCTTTTGGAGTAATTTTGTCGGCCGGTCATTCTTAGGAAGGTTCACTAGTGTTCCATGTTTGACTTTGTAACATTTTCCAGACTGATAGATGATTCATAACATTGTCTTCGCATAGGTTTTTGAATTTCTTCAGATCGGAGCATAATAATGTGTTGCTTTTTGAGATGTTTTATCATTTATGTTGTCAGACAGGTTCTATTGAAGTAATGTCTTGAGTAATTAGGCCTGACTCTGGATAGTAGTGAAATTAATCTCAGCTTTCCAAAGTGGCAAACCCTTTTTCACATAGGGCTAGATTGGTTTGGATTTGAAATTTTATTCCCCTTAATAAATGAAATCATCATCAAAATGAAAAATTTTATTTACATTTACATTTACATTTATTACATCTGAAATATAAGAACGGCAAAAATGCAAAAACAAAAGAAATCTTTAAGTAGGCAAATACTTTTTTATGATACTGTATGTAATCTTGCTTCCCCTGCTTCCCCCTTCCTCTCAGCGGCTACACTTTGGCTACTGTAAAAGTAACACACATCATCCCTACAGTAAAACATGCTGGTGGTAGTTTTGGTCTGGTCATGGGGTCTGGGGCTGTTTTGCTGCTTCAAGACCTGGACAACTTGCTGTGATAAATAAATTCTTCTGTCTACTAAAAAATCCTGAAGAAGAATGTCCAACCATCTGTTTGTGACCTCAAGCTGAAACGAACTTAGGTTCTGCAGCAGGACAATGATCCAAAACTCAACAGCAAGTCCACCTCTGAGACTTTGGAGTGGCCTAGTCAATGTCCTGAGTCCTACTGAGATTGTGTGGCATGACCTTAGAAATGTGATTCATGCTGGAAAACCCTCCAATGTGGTGGAATTACAACAATTCTGTAATAATAAGAACCTCCATAGAGATGTGAAAGGCTCATTGCCAGTTACCACATTAAGTCTGACTGCAGTTGTTCCAAACACTTTTTCACACCACTGTATATACAATGTACAGACAATGAAACTGAAACACCTGTCATTTTAGTGTGGGAGGTTTCATGGCTAAATTGGAGCAGCCTGGTGGCCAATCTTCATTAATTGCACATTGCACCAGTAAGAACAGAGTGTGAAGGTTCAATTAACAGGGTAAGAGCACAGTTCTGCTCTAAATATTGCAATGCACACAACATTATGGGTGACATACCAGAGTTCAAAAGAGGACAAATTGTTGGTGCACGTCTTGCTGGAGCATCTGTGACCAAGACAGCAAGTCTTTCTGATGTATCAAGAGCCATGGTATCCAGGGTAATGTCAGCATACCACCAAGAAGGACCAACCACATCCAACAGGATTAACTGTGGACGCAACTGAGGAAGCTGTCTGACAGGGATGATCAGGTGCAAACCCACGGCAGAATTCAATGTGCGCCTCAACTCTCCTGTTTCCACCAGAACTGTCTGTTGAGACAATAAATTATTGTGGTCTAAAACCAGGTGTTTCAGTTTTATTGTCCAACTCCTGTATACCATTATTATATTCACACATATAATAAAGTTTCATTCCTTTAAATGGTCAGGCTTGCCAAACAAAATATAGTATCTTAGAATTTTCTACTGAAATGCTGGTCTTTCAACACACCGTTCTGCTTATATGTTGTATTTCCCCAAAGATATGTTACATCATGCATGTAAAAACATATTTATCATGTGAAAATGAATAGGTTCTACAGCTAGACATGCTTCTGCAGTCTGAGCTCTCCCATGAGGTGCTGTCCCATGCTTCTCTTTGGTCACTGACTCTCTCAGTTTCTGGCTCACCTTTAAATTCTCCCACATTCATTTGTGCACTTCGCCGCAGTGCATCACACCCTCAAATCACTGCAATAATGGATAAATGCACTGCTTTAACAACATCACTGGATCATGAAATTAACAGAATTAAAACCGTGTGAAACCTGGATCAGAATCACCCTGTGAAACACTGCAGTTATTCCGTTCCATTCACTCTTCAACAACACCAGCAGCTCTGGGCCTCGGTCCAGCTCCACCGACACGAGTCAGAGAACAACAGCAACAGACTGACCACTCCAAACAAACAGAGAGAGAAAAAAAACGAGAGGAAATAACAGAAAAAGAGAAGAGAAAAGAATGGTTTGAATACATAAGCTGATTTAGTGTATTTATTACATTTTTAGCTGCAAAAAACACTAAATTAATCATGTTTCCATCTGCCACGAATATGCAAATTAACTGTAGATGAGGTAATCCACCATGATAAGGAGCAGCATCAAGCAGAATGGAGATTTAACTCTGTTTGTTTCTCGTGAAATCATTTTCACAGCAATACACAATCGTTTTTTGTTTTGGCTGTCACTGGGCAGGATAAGCAGTGCCCACCTAATGAGGGCTGAAATCTCTGTGCCACCCTTATGACTTCCACCATACATCTGGGTGCACAAAACGCCAGAGAAGTTCTGGTAGAGGAGTGCAAGATCCATTTTTCAAACCAGCTTTGCATTTAGCATAGAGTATGATAGGGAGTATAGGGTGGTATAGGGCAGTACGGGGTAGTATAGAGGGTACAGGGTAGAATGGAGAGAATAGGGTAGTAAAGGAATTATAGGGTTGTGCAAGGGAGTATTAAATACTATAATGCAGTATAAGAGAGTATAGGGTAATAATAGACAGTCATATATGGCATTTATGGAAGTATTGGGTTGTATAAGAGAGTGTAAGGTATAATAAGAGAGTATGATGGAGTATAATGTAGTATAAGATATTATACGGTAATAATGGATATTGTAGGGTAATGTATGGCATATAGGGAAATATAGGGTATTATAATAGAATATAAGGAAGTATATGGTATTATAAGAGAGTACAAGATAATACAGGTTAATAGTGGACAGTGTAGTGTAGTGTAGGACATAAAGGGAGGTATAGGGCAGTATAGAGTATAAGGGAGCATAAAAAATGTATAATAGAGTTTTAGAGAGGTATAGGGTAGTATAAGGGAGTATAATGTATCATAAGGTGAATAATAAGGTAGTATAAGGGAGTAGAAGAGAGTACAGGTTAATAATAGACAGTGTAAGGTAGTGTAGGACATATAGGGAAGTATAGGCAGTATAAGAGATTATAATGGAGCATGAGAAATTATAAGAGAGTATTAGAGAGTATCGGATATTAATGAACATGGAAATATAGGTTGCATAGGAGGTATAGGGTAGTATAAGGGAGTATAATGTATCATAAGGTGAATTATAAGGTAGTAAAAGGGAGTAGAAGAGAGTACAGGTTAATGATAGACAGTGTAAGGTAGTGTAGGACATATATGGAAGTATAGTGTAGTATAAGGAGGTATAAAGGAGTATAAGACATTATAAGAGAATATTAGGGACTATAAGGAAGTATAAGAGAGTATATGGTAATAATGGGCAGTGTATAACAGTGTAGCACATATAGGGAAGTATAGGGTAGTATAAGTAAGTATAAGGGTGTATAAGGTGGTATATGAGAGTATAAGGGAATATAGAGTATGATGAACAGTGTAGTGGAGTATAAGAGAGTGTAAGGGAGTATAAGGTATTATATACTAGAGTATAAGGGAGTATATAGGAGGAGTATAAGAGTATAGGGTAATAATGGGCAGTCTAGAGTAGTATCAGGAGGTATAAGATATCACAAGGGAGTATAAGGAAGTATGAGAGAGTATATGGTAATAATGGGCAGTGTATAGTAGTGTAGCACATATAGGGAAGTATAGGGTAGTATAAGTAAGTATAAGGGTGTATAAGGTAGTATTTGAGAGTATAAGGGAATATAGGGTAATAATGAACAGTGTAGAGGAGTATAAGAGAGTGTAAGGGAGTATAAGGTATTATATAAGAGAGTATAAGGGAGTATATAGGAGTATAAGAGAGTATAGGGTAATAATGGGCAGTCTAGAGTAGTATAAGGAGGTATAAGAGAGTATAAGGGAGTATAAGATATCACAAGGGAGTATACGGAAGTATAAGAGAGTATATAGTAATAATGGGCAGTGTATAGTAGTGTAGCACATATAGGGAAGTATAGGGTAGTATAAGTAAGTATAAGGGTGTATAAGGTCGTATATGAGAGTATAAGGGAATATAGGGTATGATTAACAGCGTCGTTGAATATAAGAGAGAGCAAGGGAGTATAAGGTACTATATAAGAGAGTATAAGGGAGTATATAGGAGTATAAGAGAGTATAGGGTAATGATGGGCAGTCTAGGGTAGTGTACGGCATATAGGGAACTTTAGGGTAGTATAAAGGGGTATAGGGTAAAAATAGACAGAGTAGGACATATAGGGAAGTATGGTAGTATAAGATAGTGTAGGACATATATGGAAGTACAGGGTTAGTATAAGGGAGTATAATGTATTATAAGGTGAATTATAAGGTAGTGTAAGGGAGTAGAAGAGAGTATAGTTTAATGATAGACAATGTAAGGTAGTCTAGGACATATATGGAAGTATAGGGTAGTATAAGGAGGTATAAGAGAGTATACGGGAGTATAAGATATTATAAGGGAGTACTAGGGAGTATAAGAGAGTATATGGTAATAATGGGCAGTGTATAGTAGTGTAGCACATATAGGGAAGTATATGGTAGTATAAGGGTGTATAAGGTAGTATATGAGAGTATAAGGGAATATAGGGTATGATGAACAGTGTAGGGGAGTATTAGACAGTGTAAGGGAGTATAAGGTATTATAAGAGAGTATAAGGGAGTATATAGGAGGAGTATAAGAGATTATAGGGTAATAATGGGCAGTCTAGGGTAGTGTAGGGCATATAGGGAACTATAGGGTAGTATAAAGGGGTATATGGTAAAATGGACAGAGTATGGCATATAGTGAAATATGGTAGTATAAGGTAGTGTAGGGAGTATAGATTGGTATGTGGTACTTTACAGTAGTATAGAGTACTATAGGGAGCTTAGGGCAGTGTAGGGTAGTATAGGGAGGTATAAGTAATATAGAATAGTATAAGAAGTATAGAATAGTATACAGAGTATAGGGTAGTATAAGTAAGTATAAGGGTGTATAAGGTAGTATTTGAGAGTATAAGGGTATATATATATATATATATATATATAGGGTAATAATGAACAGTGTATTGGAATATAAGAGAGTGTAAGGGAGTAAAAGGTATTATATAAGAGAGTATAAGGGAGTATAGGGTAATAATAGGGAGTCTAGGGTAGTGTAGGGCATATAGGGAATTTTAGGGTAGTATAAAGGGGTATAGGGTAAAAATGGACAGAGTAGGGAAGTAAGGTAGTGTAGGGAGTATAGATTGGTATATGGTACTTTACAGTAGTATAGGCTACTATAGGGAGCTTAGGGCAGTGTAGGGTAGTATAGGGAAGTATAAGTCATATAGAATAGTATAAGAAGTATAGAATAGTATACAGAGTATAGGGTAGAAATTTGCTAAAAATAAATCTTAATTGGTTGTTATTCCCACTAGAGGAGTAAAAGAGTAAGAAAAGGAGACAGACAATAAATAAAAAAGATAGAAGGGAATAGAAAAGAGGTATAGAAAATAAGAACGGGGTGTGTGAGAGCTACAGCAATAGAAAGCAGGAGAAAATAAAGAGGGAGGGACAAAGAAAGAAAAGAAAGATTTTGTGATTGTGTGCATGTGTGTGTGTGTGTGTGTGTGTGATGCTCTGTTCTGAAGGTCAGTGTATGGCATTGACTGTAGTGTGTCAGCATTGTTTAAAGCTGCTCTGTCCCGCTGGGCTGCTCTGGGCTTTACTGACCGATCCTCTGACCGATCCTCTACAGCTCAGGATGAAAACAACCTTTATCAGACCACCAGTGGACAAACAACAGTGTGCACACGTCTCATTTCTGCAAAAAAATACCTGAAATCTCATTAGATTTCTCTTAAAACAGAGATAAGAAGAACCAAATCAAACAATCCGACAAATATTAGACTTACTTAATTGTTTTTTTATTGAAGAAAATCTATCTATCTATCTATCTATCTATCTATCTATCTATCTATCTATCTATCTATCTATCTATCTATCTATCTATCTATCTATCTATCTATCTATCTATCTATCTATCTATCTATCTATCTATCTATCTAAAGTTTTAAGAGTTCAAAAATCAATATTTGGTGGAATAACCCTGTTTTTTTGCAGTCACAGTTTTCATGGCATCATGTTCTCCTCCACCAGTCTTACACACTGCTTTTGGATAACTCTATGCCTTACGCTCCTGGTGCAAAAAATCAAGCAGTTTAGTTTAGTTTGATGGCTTGTGATCATCCACCGTCCTCTTGATTATATTCAAGAGGTTTGCAATTTGGTAAAATCAAAGAAATTAATATTTGTATGTGGTCAGTGAGGATGAGGATAATTCAGAGAAGAACCGATAGATAGCATCCAGATAAGAAACTCCCAAAAACCTGTAGGCCGGTGTATCACCATTCATGCCCGCCCTGCTCTGAAGCCTGTTCCTCTATAAGCTTTATGGTGTGTGTTATGTCTAGCTGGCCCAGCTCTGCTACGAATCATAACGAGAGTGTAATTGTCTCATTAAATAAGTCTGCTGTGGAATGAATGGCTGTCAGATGAGAGCGAGGTCACATTTAGCCTTTTATGAATCCCTACACACACAATGTTTATCTCAGAGCTCAGGTCAGAAATCAACACTTTTACATGTATCTATAAAAATGCTTTGCTCCACACACAAAGCATGCAGTGTGTGTGCAGGTATATCACTGCTATTGTTTAATTGGTCCCACTTTATAATAAGTGTCCCTAAGTACTATGTAGTTACATGGTACCAATCCATGTAACTACAGTGTATCTACTGATGAAGTACACATTGTTACAGATTAATTACAGAGGTACAGGTTATGTAAATACACACGTGTATTAAGGTTCATTTTGACTTGTGTAAGTACACATGTGTACCAGGGTGAATGTACTTACACATGTAATAGAGCAAGTGTACTTACACATGTGTAACAATCTGTGTGTATCAGCCCTAATTACATACTAGACAATAGCTGTTGGATAAGTTTATACTCAACTTATCACACACACACTATTACATATATGTAAGTACACACACATTGTTACACATGTGTAAGTACACTTGCTCTATTACATGTGTAAGTACACTCACCCTGGTACACATGCGTACTTACACAAGTCAAAATTAACCTTAATACATATGTGTAATTACATAACCTGTACCTCTGTAGTTAATCTGTAACAATGTGTACTTCATCAGTAGTTACACTGTAGTTACATGGATTGGTACCGTGTAACTACATAGTACTTAGGGACACGTATTATAAAGTGGGACCGTTTAATTAAATCCACACCTATTTACACTGTTACCATGTTTAAAAATACTATTACTACGAGCAATGTTACTATTACTACTACTACTACCAACAATTTTACTTCTACTATCAAATCCAAAACCTTTAAACAAACACAAAACGACAAGAAGAGGCAGCCAATCGACTGCAGAACATTCTTAACCGGAAACATCCGCACAGCCATCAGGTAGAGTTATCCATCTCTGAGCATACAGCATATAAGCATTCATTTATTTATTTATTCATATTCAGTTTTAGAGTTAACACTTCTAGAGGGGAACCCACACAGACATGGAGAGAACATGGAAGCTCCACCCAGATAGGGACTTGAACCCAAGACCATGTTAACAATCAAGTCACCTTGTCGTCCATTGGTATTACTCCCACTACCAATGCTACTAATACTGTTGTAATTATTACTACTACTATTACTACAATTACCAATGATTCTAGCAATACTCTAACAATTAAAACTACTAGTACCACTACTTATGCTACTAGTACCACTACTTATGCTACTATATAAATATAACCACTACTACTACTACTACTACTACTACTACTACTACTACTACAACCACTACTACTGTTAATATAACCACTAATACTACTACTGCTATTCCTATTACTGTTGCTATAACTACTACTACTACTGTTACCATAACCACCACCAACACCACCACTACTACTACAACCTTTGCTACTGCTGCCTCCATTATTACTACTGCTACTACAAACACTACAGCTGCTACTGCTGTCATTATTACTACTTCTACTACCACGATTACTATTATTGTTACTAAATTTACTACTACTACTTTTACCATTATCACTATTACTATAACTATTACCACTATAATTATACTATTATGCTGCTTTTACTATTACTATTTTTAATACTAAAACAACAACTACTACTATCATTATCTCTACTGCTACAACAACAACTACTACTATTATTACTTCTACAACAACTACTACTATTATTACTTCTACTGCTACAACAACTACTACTGCTGCTACTTCCAGTACTATAAGTTATAAACATTTACTACAGTTACTACTAATCATAATATAAGTAATAATAATAATATTACTAACATTTATTAAAGTTTTATGAACCAGTACTACTACTAGTACTACTACTACTACTGTTATCTTAACCACCACCACTACTACTTCTACTACTACTGTTCCCATAACCACCACCACCACGACTTCCACTACTACTACTATAACCCTTACTACTACTACTATTCATATTACTGTTACTATAACCACTACTACTACTACTACTACTATAACCATTACTACTACTACTACTACTGTTCCCATAACCACCACCACCATGACTTCCACTACCACTACTATTCATATTACTGTTACTATAACCACTGCTGCTACTACTACTACAACTGCTACTATGCTACTTCACTTCACTACTGCTACGACAACTACTACTGCTGCTACTTCCAGTACTATAAGTTATAAACTTTTACTACAATTACTACTAATCATAATAGAAGTAATAATATTAACATTTATTAAAGTTTTAGGATCCAATTCTACTACTACTACTACTGTTATCTTAACCACCACAACTACTACTTCTACTACTACTATAACCATTACTACTACTGCTACTGTTCCCATAACCACCACCACCACGACTTCCACTACTACTACTATAACCATTACTACTACTACTACTATTCATATTACTGTTACTATAACCACTACTACTACTCCTGCTACTATGCTACTACTTCACTACTGCTACGACAACTACTATTGCTGATACTTCCAGTACTGTAAGTTATAAACTTTTACTACAATTACTACTAATCATAATAGAAGTAATATTAATATTAATAACATTTATTAAAGTTTTATGAACCAGTACTACTACTACTACTACTGTTATCTTAACCACCACCACCACTACTACTTCTACTACTACTATAACCATTACTACTACTACTGCTTTCTTAACCACCACCACCACTACTACTTCTACTACTACTATAACCATTACTACTACTACTGTTATCTTAACCACCACCACCACTACTACTTCTACTACTACTACTATAACCATTACTACTACTACTACTATTCATATTACTGTTATTATAACCACTACTACTACTACTACTACTACTTCTACTGCTACTATGCTACTTCACTTCACTACTGCTACGACAACTACTACTGCTGCTACTTCCAATACTCTTACCAATACACTTTTACTACAATTACTACTACTACTAATAAAAATAATAGTAAATTTAACGACATTCATTCATTAAAGTGGTAAAATGAGTGAAAATCCAAGAACAACCTGGACAATAGGTGTATTTGTATGTAAAATAATTGAGAGATACATTGTGTATGAGTGTGTATTTGTGTGTATGAGTGTGTATACGTGTGTGTGTGTGTTTGGCTGGTGTAATGAATGTGCAGGTGGACAGTCCAGGCTCGGGGCAGGATTTGACCGTGACACACTGGATCACAGGTTCCAGGCCTGAGGAGAAACACTAACAGGTGTTGCACATGGTAAGAACATGCCAGCTAATTACAGTAAGAGAAAGCACACGTAATGACGATGCCCCGCGGCCGTGGGCGGCCATGCCAGCCTCTCCATCTGCCCGTTCTCCATCCTGTGAGGTCGCAGGTGGGAAACAGAAGCAGGATAACGGGGTTAATCAGTCAGTAATCTATCAGTAATCTATCAGTTTGGCTTTAAATCAGCTCCTGCACTGTACTAAAACACATCACTGCTGCATGCTGGAAGCAGTCAGAAGAGCCTGTTACTCCAAAACTGTGTTTGCTTTTGACATTTTCCTTTAGAGCACAACAACAAATACTGAAGGACCTGCAAATCCCCTTCCGACTCAGTCAGGATAATCACTCAAAATCCAGACGCTGTTCAGAGAGTTCTGAGCTTCAGTGGATGTAAACTATTAACAGCGGCTTTTCAGAACAGGGGAAGCTGGAGATCCGCCATAAAAAAAACAAGGAAAAGCTGAAAATAAGCCATAATTAGCTTAGTTTTATTAACAAGTTTAAAACCAAGTTTTATTAATCCAACCTTTTGTTGGATTTACTTATGAATGGAGTTGCTGCCCACTTATGTCTGGATGTAGAAGGATTCACATTAGGGTGTAGAGATTTAGTTGGTAATCTAGTTGGTACACATTGGTTTTATTTAGTCTGGTTAGTTTTGGTTTTGCACTGCAATTTAGAGACTAAGCACATTAATAATAGACCTTTATTACATCCAGTGTTCATCACCAGCGTGGGCAGAGTCTCACGATACTTCACACTGATTGGTTTAAAAAATGTTTAGTTTGTAAACTTGTTGAGTTTTTTTTTTTACAGATGTTGTACATATTGTAAAAAGTAGGTTGGATTATGATCAGCATACAAAATGATGTGTAATTTCTAAGTAGTTCAAATTGTCAGGGGGAAAATTATAAAAATTAGAAAACTGGAAAAATAAATGAAAACTCAATCACTTATTTTCTATACTAAATAAAACATAAATAAATAAATAAATAAAGCTCTACACCTAATTTCAACTATCAAATTTAGCCTCAAACAATCAGAAAAGTGAACTGAAAAACAAAATACTGACTTTTCTGTCAATTTGGCCCATAAGTGACAACAGAGGATTCAAAGGATAACATACACAAAAAATTACTTTAATCAAAAATGATTTGTTTTTGTTTAAGTTTTGTAAATTAAACTTATGACCTTTAAGGGATTAAACTAAATACATATTTAAAAAAAAAATTACAATCAAAAATATATAATTTTAATCTATTTCGGATTGTTAGAAATGGCTGAACACAAGTCATTATGACCTGGTAGCATTACTGCTGTTAATTACAGCTCAACATAACAGGAGGGTTAATGGTTAATTAAAGTATTTACTACCTAATTCATAACCATTAGCATACTTCTTTATAAACCATTAATGAAGGAGCCTTACTTTAAAAAAGTGGTATTGGTTTGAGTCCAAAATAATATCAAGTATCAAATCTGAGTAAATATTCTATTGCGGTCAAGACAAGCTAAAGTCTAAATATTTAATACTATCAGGTCAATGCAAGTACAGCTCTGGGAAAAAAATTAAGAGGTCACTTCAGTTTCTAAATCAGTTTCTCTGATTCTCAGTTTCTTTGCTATTTATAGGTTTATGTTTGAGTAAAATGAACATTGTTGTTTTATTCAATAAACTACAGAAATGGCTGGAATAAAAAAAAGATGCAGAGCTTTCAGACTTTAAATAATGCAAAGAAAACAAGTTCATATTCATAAAGTTTTTAAAGAGTTCAGAAATCAATAATTGGTGGAATAACCCTGGTTTTAATTCACAGATTTCCAAATTTCATGCATCTTGGCATGTTTTCCTCCACCAGTCTTACACACTGCTTTTGAATAACTTTATGCCACTCACTCCTGGTGCAAAAAATCAAGCAGTTTGGTTTTAGCTTGGTTTCATGACTTATGATCATTCATTTTTCTCTTGATTATATTCCAGAGGATTTTAATTTGGTAGAATCAAAGTAACTCATCCTTTTTTAGTGGTCTCTTATTTTTTCCAGAGCTGTATATTTGAGTCTTGAGTCTTGAGTCAGCATTATTATTATTAAACAGGGTCCTCAAACTGGATCCATCCCTTGTAATGTTCTTTAGAGAGGCAAAAAACAAAACAAAATGGACATTCTATTCCTACAATCATTCTGAAATTGCTCTTGTGGCAGCTTTATGTCTAACACTGCATTTTTTAGTCTTATCGCTGTACGCGCAGTCGCTTGTCGTATCTTTGAATGTTTAAATGCACAGTGGCTGTTGCACACTCCAGTGAATGAACAGTGACGGATTAACCTTTCTGCAGTAGATCCGTCCTGCAGGCTGAAGCTGCTGGTTTGTAATTCTCCTGTCAGGCGGCTTCAAATGTTCTCCATGCGTTTATGTGTTTGGACAGGCGTCTTCGTTTACCCGAGGGATTTTCTACAAGAGCGGTTTCAGGAGGACGTCCGCCGCCACCGTCCCTGTCCAACACTCTTTCAGTGTCCCGGCGAGCGAGAAGACATTTACAAAAGACAGGCTGTCATTTCGCAGACTGAGTTTTCACTTCAGGCTTACCGTAAGCTGCTGGGATCTCCTGCCCGTGGCGTTTATTCCTGTACGGCGCAGCTCAGTGTACAGCGCCACAATGCAGAGGCACGGGCTGGAGGAGCAGATCTGCTGACTGAGGGCTTTGACCTTGATTTTTTGAGGTGTTTTCTGTGTTTTCGTTGGATGCTGGGATGTGGGCTGGCCTGCGGAGGGCAGTGTGGAGCTGGGGAAGAGCTGCGGCTGCGGATCCACAGCTGGACACCGAGGAGCCCGTTTTCCTTTAGCATAATCTGGAGAGAGGATTCTGTTTTTATTGTATTGCCGACTTGCAGAGCTGAATAATTGATGGGCTTCTCATGGGTATCACTTTGTAGTGTGTGTGAGTAAGAGAGAGAGAGAGAGAGAGAGATCGAGAAAGAGAGAGAGGTCAAGAGAGAGAGAGAGAGAGAGAGAGAGAGAGAGAAAAAGAGAGAGAGAGAGCTCGAGAAAGAGAGGTCAAGAGCAAGAGAGAGAGAGAGAGAGAGAGAAATCGAGAAAGAGAGAGAGAAATTGAGAAAGAGAGAGAGTTCAAGAGAGAGAGAGAGAAAAGGAGAGAGAGAGATCAAGAGAGACAAAAAGAGAGACAGAGATTGAGAAAGAGAGAGAGACAAAAAGAGAGAGAACGAGAAAGAAATAGAGGTCAAGAGCGAGAGGGAGAGAGAGATCGAGAGAGACAAAAAGAGAGAGATCGAGAGATCGAGAAAGAGAGAGAGGTCAAGAGCGAGAGAGAGAGAGAGAGAAAGAGAGAGAGAGATCGAGAGAGACAAAAAGAGAGAGAGATCGAGAAAGAGAGAGAGGTCAAGAGCGAGAGAGAGAGACGAAAAGAGAGAGAGAGAGATCGAGAGAGGCAAAAAGAGAGAGAGATTGAGAAAGAGAGAGAGATCAAGAGCGAGAGAGAGAGAGAAAGAGAGAGAGAGAGATCGAGAGAGACAAAGAGAGAGAGAGATTGAGAAAGAGTGTCATTGTGGGTTGTGCTGTTGTCACGATTGAGTAGGACGAACATAAGTGCAGATATAAGATTTGTTCAAACAAACAAGCCATACAAAATAAAACCTAAGAAAACAAACACAGGTAACTCAAAAACTCAAGAATGGGATAGTTACTTTAACTTGAGATAAGAACTTAACTAAGACTAGGCAAAACTAATAATACAAGAAACTCTATAGCTGGAACAAAACTGGAGTCTATACTCCACTAAACTTAACATGCAAACATAGAGTCTATAAAACTAAGAACAAAAAAATACAAAGAACTAAAGGTACGAGGAACCCAAAACACTTGAAAAGGAAACTCTCAAACACAGGGGCTTTTAAACACGAGGAGAGTGAGGAACACCTGGGGATAGAAAACAAGGGGGCGGGGTTACAACCAAGACACAAGGTGACAACACTAATGGCTAGGGTGGGGCTAAGGCAGAGACAGGACAATAACAAAGCAAAACCATGTGCTCCAGGAGCACATGGGGAGGTAAACAAAACAAGGGAACACTCAAGACAGACACAGGCTAAGGTGTGAAAACTTTGTGTACTAGTGGATCAGATACAGCAGTGCTGCTGGAGTTTTTAAACACCTCAAAGTCACTGCTGCACTGAGAATAGTCCACTGACCGTGTCTTTTGGGCAGCATCCTGTGATCAGTGACAAATGACCAACACTGTAAACTGTGCAGCAACAGATTCAGAGCCTCTAAAGTCTCTGACTTTACTTTATCTACAGGGTGTAGAAGCTGTAGGTAGGAGTGTGTAATAGAGTGGAGGACAGTGAGAGATTAAACACAGTGTTTAAAAACTCCAGCAGCAATGTTGCATCTCATCCACTCACTGTACCAGTAGGACTTTGTAGTATTATGTATTAGGTATTTGACTGATTAGTAATTATTAAAATACATTAACATCTCTATACAGACTTATTTACATATCGACCAATAGGAATTGGGCTTGTTTTGGGCGTAACGTGAAATAAAACAATTGATGTGTCACTTGCCATTCACTTTAAGTTCCAGGTGTGCTCTGACTTTGGCGGATTGCTACTTCAGGGGCGCTTCTCAGCAGAGGAAACTGACCCAGAGGCAAGCATTCAAAACTAACAGCTTTGATTTATTAATAGTATTAACAATGTATTAGGAAACAATTTATGTAAAGTTAGTCTATGGCATAGGGCCCTGTCGTCGACCCAAGTATGCAGCATTTGGACCCTCGCAGATCCTGCCATATGTAGGAGGCATGGATGCTCACAAGCCATTAAACCAAGCTGAACTGCTTGAATTTTTGCACCAGGAGTAAAGCAGCATAAAGTTATCCAAAGCAGTGTGTAAGACTGGTGGAGGAGAACAAGATGCCAAGATGCATTAAAACTGTGATTAAAAACCAGGGTTATTCCAACAAATACTGATTTCTGAACTCTTAAACCTTTATGAATATAAACTTGTTTTCTTTGCATTATTTGAGGTCTGAAAGCTCTGCATCTTTTTTGTTATTTCAGCCATTTCTCATTTTCTGCAAATAAATGCTCTAAATGCCAATATTTTTATTTGGAATTTGGGAGAATTGTTGTCCGTAGTTTATAGAATAAAACAACAATGTTAATTTTACCCTAACATATACCTATAAATAGCAAAATCAGAGAAACTGATTCAGAAACTAAAGTGGTCTCTTATTTTTTTTTTCCAGTTGTTAGCTGGGTAGGTATCAGTAGGACCAGGTAAGTATGTACTGATTCATACAAAGACGTTACACCATAAGTTACAGTCAATTGTAATGGTTGATTACTAGAAGTTACACTACTCTAATATGTGGGCTGTATTATATTAGAAAATGTTATTGTATGTGTGTGTATATATATGAGTGGGATCTCGGTCAATCACACATCGGCTGCCGCTACCCATTAGACAACCATGCATACACACACCCACACACATCCTGCTGCAAACACACATCAAACACACATCTTTTTGATTCAGGCTTAACCCTCGCTCTAAGCCGCGCATAAATCCATGCCGTCTGCCAACAGCCTCCCCCCATGCCTGCTTTCAAGTCCTACAAAAGGCTGGAGTCCAATCTGAATGAGAGTCAGCGGAGAGGCAGCAGCCCGGGGCGAGCGTCGCACCACAAACCGCAGACCTGAGTCTTTTCCTCCTTAATTACACACTCTTACACAACACATTAAGTGTCTGTTAGTCACACTGCTGTTTACTGCCTGCACAAGCACAGCACACGCTGTTAGCCTCGGCTGCTAGCGCCCGCTCTCGCGCCTGCACTCGCGCTGACCTGCACAACTGTGGAGAGAGTTAAGTCACTTACCTTCGAGTGCACATCAAGTGTCAAGTCAACAGATTCTCACAGAGTGTCGAGTGTAGCGTTTACACATTTTCATCCTATAATTCCAACAATGCAGAGCTAATTAATGCTGCTGTTTTACTGCTGGGCATTTAACAGCACTTCTGTGAACCAATAGAAATGCTCTAAAATAAACAATCTAATCTTTTCCCCCATTGACTTCTATTGAAATTTAAAAACATTTTTGCTTGACATAATGGGCCCTTTTGTGCATCCTATGCAAGGTACAAGGTCTCGATGCTCATTGCTATCTTGAACCTCAATGTTAAAATAGCGTCTATACAGAGTTTAGGAATAATTCTACCCTGATGGATGTGGTGATCTAAAAGTGAGGTGTGTTCAGGTAAATTCCTGTTGTGTTTCAATCTCAATCTTTGTAGTGGGAAATACAGGTACACCACTGACTGATTAAAACCCTGACAACAGTCAGTTGTCCAGTCCAATATCTTAGTCATGCAGTAGCTCCATGTGATTTGCACCGCTCAGTGTGTTCACAAATCCAGCTTTGACATCAACAATAAACAGAATAAAGAATAAAATATCATGTTTCCTTAAATGAGCTGCTGGTGTATCTTCACAATGTGAACTCGCAGGTCAGTATCCTCTGCTGAGATGCACAAAAGCTCAGCGCTGTTAAGATACAAACGTGCCAAAGTCAGAGCTCACCTGCCTCTTAAAGGGAATGACGACTGGCACACTGATTGGTTTATTTAACGTTACATCCAAAACACACCCATGAATAATTAAGAGAATTAGTACCGTATTTTTCGGACTATAAGGCGGACCGTATTATAAGACGCACTATCAAAGAACGCCTATTTTCTGCTATTTTTCCATACATAGGGCGCATCGCATTATAAGGCGCGTTAAGTGACACTAGAAAGGGTGCCTATATCAAAGTGAACAGGGGTGGCGCCATGTTTCCCTTCCCCCACCGGGGGTGGTCGCTTGCCGGTGGAGCGTCTCAGTAAACAAAATATAGCTCTTTCAAAGTCAAACGAGTGCTGGATATTAATCTACACAGATTCCTCTCCTGAAAACTGTTTATTTGGGTGAGTAACGTGCTTCAGTTTATTTACAGTAAGCTTAGATTTCCAGATGTCCACTAAGGCTTGCTGCACCAGCGTTAACATAGCTATCCGCTAGCACGCTAGCTAGTCACCTAAACTAGTAAAGTTAACCCAAACTTAAACGACAGCGTTACACTGAGTAATCCTGCGTGTTCTGGTAAGACAGTGAGATATTAGCTAGCGATTCGTCCCCCGTAGCTTGTTTTAACACGGTAAACAAGCAGATTACAGGCTGATAAAACTCACCTCTGAGAGAGTTAGCGCTTAGCATCTAGCTAATGCTAGCCAGGCAAAGCAGCACAGACTTACAGGCCGATAACTCACCTCTGAACGGTGAACGCTTAGCGATTAGCATCTAACTCTAATAATACTGCTCCAGCAGTATTAAAAGTGCTAAATTTAGAAAATACTGATCTCTGAACAGTGAAAAAGCTAGCTAGCTAAGCGGTTAGCATCTAGCTAATGCTATTGCTGCTCCAGCCTCGGAGCGGCACGGCTCTGCACGGAGTGTGTGTTTACTGCTCCTTACACCTGACGGGTAAAATTTAGATAATACTGATCTCTGAACAGTGAATAAGCTAGCTAATGCTATTTGCTGCTCCAGCCTCGGAGCTGCACGGCTCTGGACTCTGTATAGCACTGAAACTCTCTATAACGCTGCACGGAGTGTGTGTTTACTGCTCCTTACAACCTGACGAGTAAAATTTAGATAATACTGATCTCAGTGAATAAGCTAGCTAGCTTAGCGGTTAGCATCTAGCTAATGCTATTGCTGCTCAGCCTCGGAGCTGCACGGCTCTGGACTCTGTATAGCACTGAAACTCTCTATAACGCTGCACGGAGTGTGTGTTTACTGCTCCTTACAACCTGACGAGTAAAATCCATACAAAAGGCGCACCGTATTATAAGATGCACTGTCAATTTTTGTGAAAATTAAACGTTTTTAAGTGCGCCTTATAGTCCGAAAAATACGGTACATTAGTGCCTTTTGTGTGTTTTTTTTTCATATTTTTTGTGCCTTTTTTGCTGACTTTTTAAAATGTGTTTTAAAAGTTTGAACACATCTTAAATTTATTATTTTTAAAATTATTTTAAAAGGTCCTACCCTGTAGATTAATACTAAAGTCATCCAAACTATGAAGATTTCTTTAATTACCAAAAAAGTGTCAAACAAACCAGAATTTGTTTTATATTTTAGATTCTTCAAAAAGTAGCACTTTTTTTCTTAGATGACAGTTTTGCACATCTTGGCTGGATTTTACATGATACATTGTGCTTTAACTACTGTGCTTTGAACTGCTGTAACAGCAGGTTTTAACAAACTTTGCTAAAAATGTACAAAAGTATATTTAGAAATAAGTATTTAAGATATTTAAGATATAAGTATTTAAAATAAAAGTGTACTTCATAGTAGTCTATTTATTTAAAACACACTATATTGTACTTTGATATTTTAAATATATTTTAAATCTGACATTTCTCAACATGTATCAAGTACAATTAAAAAATATATATAAAAAATTTCAAGGAATTTTAAAAATTTAATTATAACCAACCTTTTTCATTTTATGCAATAAATAAATGTTTAAATTGTAAAAACTGTATCAGTTTTAGTGAATAAAAACACATACTGTAAATAAATGAAACTAACAGTCATACTGGATATATTCCCTTTAAAAAAACAGTATTCCTCTACCTACATATGAAATATAGATAGTGAAATGTGGTTGGGGAAAACCGATACTATGATACAGAGTAAAGCTGCATTGAATTTCTTCTCCCTGAAATAAAGTTGACTCAAAAATACCCTCACCGGCTCAACGCCTGACCCTAAGGAAATAATATGAACCTTATTTTTTTTAAGCTGAAGAAGTCCAGACAGATCTGCCTGAGGGTATAACAGGTACTGCCCCAGGCGACAAGTGTTACACATCTACAACTCTCTGCTTTCTTTTCCTGAGCGTGTACACACCGTCTCAAGTGCGCTGTCCAACTGTTTCAAATCAGCTCTGCTTACATCAGGAAAATCACAAGATCCGAATATACAGAGACCTTTCATAAGCATAAGCATCAAATACAACACCAATGACCAGCTGCTGCTAATGCTCTGTGCTTTATTGAGGCCTGTATTTGATCAATACTGTACGAAACACTGTAAAAATCACTCCTAGGGTGATGTCTGCAGCACAGGGCATCTGTGAGCTGATGTATCGGAACCAAGTTGCTGCGCTTTCCTCCGAGCGTCGTGATGCTGCTCGGCAATGCTACATCAGCAGCAGCTCGAAAAGAAGCGTGTCTGACTTCACATGTATCGGAGGAAGCATGTGCTAGTCTTCAGCCTCCTGGTGTGTTGGGGCATCACTAGTGATAGGGGGAGTCCTAATGAGTGGGTTGGGTAATTGGCCGTGTAAATTGGGGTGAAAATGGGAAAAATTATAAATAAAATTATAAAAAAAAACAACAAAAAAAAAACCACTGTGCCATGTACAGTATGTAGTGCGCAGACAAAAATTAGCTAGAAAGTCTCTTCGAAATATAGTACTGGATTTTAATTTTAATTTAATTTTAATATTTATACTTTATAAATGGTAAATGCATCATATACTGTATAATAAACCCAGATAGAAAAAAAAATTAACACTATACTTTTCGCACTAGAAGGCGCACCGGATTATAAGACACACCATCAATAAATGTCTATTTTCTGGTTATAGACATATTAGCTAGCGGCTAATGCTAATACTGCTCCAGCAGTGCTAGCCAGGGTTAGCAGCAGGCTACAGGCTGATAATACTCACCTCTGTGAATGGCACCTCTGAAAGAGTTAGTGCTTAGCGCAATTAGCAGCTAATGCTAATGTTGCTCCAGCAGTGCTAGCCGAGGTTAGCAGCAGTCTACAGGCTGATAATACTCACCTCTGTGAATGGCACCTCTGAAAGAGGTAGTGCTATGAGTAGCTAATGCTAATACTGCTCCAGCAGTGCTAGCCAGGGTTAGCAGCAGGCTACAGGCTGATAATACTCACCTCTGTGAATGGCACCTCTGAAAGAGCTAGTGCTTAGCGCAATTAGCAGCTAATGCTAATGCTGCTTCAGCAGTGCTAGCCGAGGTTAGCAGCAGGTAAGAGGCCAATATTACTCACCTCTGAATGGCAAAAGAGCTAAAGCTTAGTGCGGTTAGCAGCTAATGCTAATACTGCTACAGTCTCGGTGCTGGAGAACTAAACTGAACCTCCTCTATAACTCTTATATAAGATTGGATTTACTAGAAAATTAAAGAACTCTAAGTGCACCTTATAGCGCAAAAAATATTAAAAAAATATAAGTATGCCTTAAAACATTACTTTCTCTCATTGGGATTGACATTTTATTAAATATATTTTTGGTAACACTTTACAATAAGGGTGCTTTAATTACGACAGTAATACACATTACTAAAATGTTAAGTTATGTCTTAATTAATTAATAATTGACATGTTTTAAGACATTTTAAGCATTTTTAAGCATTACTGTTCAACTAAAATCTTAATGCATTATTAATCAACAGTATCCACAACATTCTTAAACATTAGCAAATGGTTAAGTAAATATCTTGGTTAATTATTAATGGTACAAAAAAACCTACTGTTTTCAATTAATAATTAAGACATTACTTAACATTTAGTAATGTTTTTACTGTCATAAATATTGTTAATTAAATGTACCCTAATTGTAAAATAACCGTATTCAACCGTACTCAACGTTGATTTAATATTTTAACATTACATTATACAGGGGTTGAACAATGAAACTGAAACACCTGTCATTTTAGTGTGGGAGGTTTCATGGCTAAATTGGAGCAGCCTGGTGTTAAATCTTCATTACTTGCACGTTGAAAGTAAGAGCAGAGTGTGAAGGTTCAATTAGCAGGGTAAGAGCACAGTTCTGCTCAAAATATTGCAATGCACACAACATTATGAGTGACATACCAGAGTTCAAAAGAGGACAAATTGTTGGTGCACGTCTTGCTGGCGCATCTGTGACCAAGACAGCAAGTCTTTGTGATGCATCAAGAGCCACGGTATCCAGGGTAATGTCAGCATACCATGAAGAAGGACCAACCACATCCAACAGGATTAACTGTGGATGCTGCAAGAGGAAGCTGTCTGAAAGGGATGTTCGGGTGCTAACCCGGATTGTATCCAAAAAACATAAAACCTTGGCTGCCCAAATCACGGCAGAATTCAATGTGCTCCTCAACTCTCCTGTTTCCACCAGAACTGTCCATCAGGAAAATAAATTATTGTGGTCTAAAACCAGGTGTTTCAGTTTTATTGTCCAACCCCTGTATGTATTCCTTGTTATAAAGTTTTCTTACAGTAAATATGTATATCTTGCTTGTTTTTTACTGTCAATGACTTGTACTGTGGTCTTGCTGTGTAAGGAAAGGAAGAGCAAGAGTTTCCTCTGTTGTACCGCAAGTTAACAGCTCCCCAGATAAGAGCATTTTGGTTTGTTTAACACTTTTAAGTTACTGCATAATTCCTTATATGTGCCTTCACAGTCTGGATGACTTCAGTATAACTATATGACTATATTTCAACATGCTGTATAGCAGGTTTACAGTAATAACTGATTTATTATACAGTAATAATGCTGTATAAATACATTAATTTGTATAACAGTGTACTTTAAAAGAGTTAGCATGAAAAACGACAACATAATTAGCGTGATCCGATTATTCCAGATCCATTCATGAGCAGTCACACCTGGAGAGGACGGGGTTGCACCTTCCGGCATCCTTAATCAATGAATTGTTTCTATGCCGGCTTTGTTAATAAAGCATTCAGAGTTTTAATTAAGAGTCTCTTGGTAATTACACAATCGGAAAGTAATTAGCAAAGGGTGGATGATAAAAGTTAGGCAGCCTAATAAGGGATTAGTGAAGATGCACCAGAACCACGGCCGCCTATGAAACCATGCTGCTGCTGCTCCATGCTAATTTACTGTTTGACTGACTAATTGACTAATTGCCTCACAGACCAAAGGAAAGAGAACCATGGAGACTCAAGCAATTGCTTAATGTGGGATTTTCATTCCAAGACAGTCTTTTATAAAGTGGCATTTTAGGAAATACACAACCCAACAAACCTCACCACCAAGTGGCATCCACTGAAGCCATATAATTAAATATGAATAAATCTGAGGTGTGCATTAAAAAATTACTTTTTTGAATTCTACAAAAGTATTGGAGCAGTGAGTTCAATCACTTTATTTCTCCTGTAGGCTGAAAACAACTGAATTCGACATTAAAATATTACTATAAGACAAAAGATCAAAATATTCAGCTTGTATTTTCTAGGTAGTTACATCTGGATTTTAGATACTGTAGCACCTTCTGTCTGAACCCACCCATTTTGCATGTGAGCAAAAGTATTGAAACATGATTGATACATTCTATATTATTTAAACTATATTTATAAACATTGCTTAGTTTCAGATTTGGGTTTTATCTGTGCAGACTGTGCATTTAAAGTTAGAGAAGTAACCAACATGAAAACCAGAAAGCTATGAGAGTCTGTGGATGAAAAACAAGCAGCTGTGAAGTTAAGAGAAGATGTAAAATCAATCAGAACCATTAGATCACAAATATTGTCCATAGCCAGAACAACTGTTTGGAAAGTCCTGAAGAAGAAAGTCGTCACTGGTGTACTACATAATAGATGATAAAGAGGTAGACCATGGAAAACCACAGCAGTTGATGACAAATATTTTTAGTTCTGTATAGAAAAACCCTAAAACAACAAGGTATCACAATCTACTGTTCACAAAACTACAGGGGCTTCACCAGAAGATTTAAAAAAACACTAATAATAAGGTGAATAGGAAGACCAGGCTGGGATTTACCACAAAGTAGAGAATCAGGCTGGACTGATTTTGGACTGATGAGACATATATTATATGATGCAAACAATATGATGGAAAAACAAACATTTGTGTTCTTATTCTACCCTGACATCAAAGAACATTGAATAAGTGTTCATTTTTTGGTTGCATTACATAATTTAATGTTGATGATGGACAAATAAAAAAACACCTAAACTTACCTAAACAACCTTTTTTAACATTGCTAGTAGGCAAGTGTTAAAGGCTGATATTGAATCAACATTTATTGTAAGGCTTTAAATAGTTGGAGCTCTTACACACGTATAATTAATGGTTTAAGGCATTATTTTATTTAAAATATATATTTCTTTCTACACTGCAAGAACATGATTTAGGCTTTAAGAAAATAATACAACCAAGAAAATGTTGTATCCAAAAGATGAATCCAATGTGCATATAATAAATACAATAAATCCATTCTGACATCTGAAATCAATTTTGTTTATTGCAATAGAAATTAAAATTGAACACTGATTTAATTTACATTCATACTAACTCTTCACAAACTTTCCAGTTGAAAGATACATTGAGCTGTACAGGACTAGGATAGTAATGTTAGTAATGATCTAAAGTAGCTTCAGCATTTGTTTGCTTACCAAAAGACCAACAACCTTTGTCTGTGTTCATTTCACTCACATGAGACTCGAGTAGCACTACTGAGGTAAATTTAAGACTAAAGTTGCTGCACTGCTGAGGTAAATGTGTTACTGGAGTAACACTACTGAAATAAATATAGAAATAAGTATAGCCCTGCTAAGTGTCTTCGTTGGCATGAAGAGCATATTTTTCCTAAGATATGATACTTTTTTGCTCTAAATAAACATGCCTAGTCTTTAATTCTTTAAGTTATTAACAAATGTTATTAACAAAAAACATGGTTATCTGTATCAAAACACATTTGATAAGCTTTATATTCAAAACTTTATGATAGACAGTATATTCTATAGTCACTATAAATGCATCTGAAGCTTCATCTGTCTAGTTAATGCCGGGAACATCCCCCAGATTTGACCTCAGACTCTCTAAAGCAGTTAGAGGCAACCTCCTCACATCACTCACACAAAGAACTGTGATCTTTTCTTGATGGGGAGTGTGTATTCCTAACCCACCTGAAACAAAGCCTATAAATCACATTTCGTAATTACAGCGGCGAGATCTGTAATTGCAGCTCAGAGATGCAGCGGTGGAGTCGGGTTGTCATGACGAGAGGTTTCACCTATTAATTATAGCATGAAACTCATTGCCAGGTTATTCAGAGGAATTACCCAAATGAAAAGGTTTCAATTCAGTTCATGTTCTTCTCAAACAGCCTTTCATATGCAGCGGCTGTTGTGTTCTCAGGCAATAAAATGGTATAGAACATATCGAAAAGTTCAAAAGTGTAGCTACAAGTGAATTTAGATACTTTTTAAATCACAGGGCATGCAAACTCACCATGTTTAAAGTACAGTGCCCTCAAAAAGTTTTGAAACAGTGAGGTTAATCCATTTATTTCTATTATAGTCTGAAAAAAAAGCTTTTATTTCCAGGTATTTACATCTTGATCTGATACACAGTTTAGAAGATATCACCTCCTTTCTGAACCCACCCATTTTTCGTATAAACTCTCTTGAAAACCTTTAGTATATGACTGGTTTGAATGATTTAACTCTATTAAAGAACTTTGGGATTTGACCCAATGATTCAACTCTACTGAAGAACTTTTGGATATGACTGAATGATTACACTCTAGAGACGAACTTTGGGATAGTAGTGAATGATTAAACTCTACTGAAGAACTTTTGGATATGACTGAATGATTACACTCTAGAGACGAACTTTGGGATATTAGTGAATGATTAAACTAAATTGAAGAAGTTTGGGATATGACTGAATGATTAAACTCTACTAAAGAATTTTGGGATTTGACCTGATGCTTAAACTCTATTGAATAAGTTTTGGATAGGACTGAATTCTGAACTCTATTAACTAACTAGGATAAGATTGGGATTTTACCCAATGATTAAACTCTACTGAACAACTCTGGGATTAGAGTGAGTGATTAAATACTACTGAAGAACTTTGATAGATAGATAGATAGATAGATAGATAGATAGATAGATAGATAGATAGATAGATAGATAGATAGATAGATAGATAGACAGACAGACAGACAGACAGACAGACAGACAGACAGACAGACAGAGAGACAGATACTTTATTTATCCCGAAGGAAATTTAGGACCTAATTATTAAACTCTATTGAAGAAGTTTGAGATATGACCAAATACTGAAGAATTTTTGAATGAGAGTGATTAATTAAACTCTACTGATGATTTTTGGGATAGAACTAATTAAGTAAACTCTATTGAAGAACTTTAGGATTTGACCCAATGATTAAACTCTGTTGAAAAACTTTGGGATAGGATTGGATGATTACACTCTTTTAAAAAACCTTGGAATAGAACTGGTTGATTCAACTCTATTGAAGAACATTTGGATATAATCAAAAAAAAAAAAAACCTCTACTGAAGAACTTGTGGTTAGAACTGAATTATTGCATTATACTGAGGAACATTGGGATAAGACTGAATGATTAAGCTCTATCAAAGAACTTTGGGATTTGACCTAATGATTAAACTATTGAAGAACTTTGGGATAAGAGTGAATAATTAAAATCTATTGAGGGACTTTGGGATTTGACCCAATGAGTTAACTCTATTGAAGAACTTTAGGATATTACTTACTGGTTCAAATCTACTAAAGAACGTTGGGATTTAAAACAATGATTAAACTCTATTGAAGAACTTTGGGATAAGACAGCATGATTAAACTCAACTATAGAACTTTGAGATAGGACTGAATGATTAAACTCTACTGAAGAACTTTGGGATATGACTGAAAGACAAACCTTCATCGAAGAACCTTGGGATAAGACAAAACCTTACTAAACAACTTTTGAGGAAAGTTTCATTGATGAAACACATTAAAGAACTCTATCATAAGTGAGAGTAAAACTCCACTGAATACTTATTCATACTCCACTGAATACATCTGTATGGAAAAGCTTGAATAAAATACTTTGGAATATGTCTGTATGAAAAATCGCACTATTATGTCACTATACCACTAATAAAGAAATTCAACCACTGATCCTGTCTATTTTCCTGTCTACTTGCACCAATTTCAATTTTCTCTTCTTTTTTTTTAAATAAAAGTCACAAAAAATTGAATCTGACTGTCCATGCAGAGTTACATTGCTGCAAATTGGAAATCAGATCAGATTTCAGTTTTACAAATTAAATTGACACTAGATTGTCATCTATGTCATGAAAAAAAAACATATTTGGACCAATTTTACTTACTGTGCAAAGGTAGCCTAAAAAACACATTTACCTTAAATTGCTGACAAATCTTAAATCATACAAGAATTTTGTGTGGGAAATATTTAGAGTTAGAGAGGTTTTATTTTGACAGTGATGAAAATATTGCTGTGTTTATTCCTCCCGCCACCCGCCTGCTCTCTCCTTTCTCTTCTCGTACTTCCCGGTTTTGCTCCTGTGATACGAGGCTGAGGCGTCTTGCTGAGGAAGTCACATGGCTCTGCTGGGACTCATGTCATACGACACAAGATTAATCAGAGTTTCTCCACAGCGCTGTGGAGCACAAACCAACAGAGCTTTTTTATTCCCATCTACCTGTTCCTTCACTGACGTCTCTCTCTCTCTCTCTTCTCCTTCCAGCTGTGCCTCTTTCCATCCATCTCTCAGACGGTTCAAATTCCCCCTTCTTTCAGCTTCTTTCTTTCAAAGCTTTTCTGCTCCATCTCACTGCAGATCTTTCTTTCCATCTCTTCTTCCACACTTGCCAGCTTGTCTTGTTCGTAGCAGATTGTTTCAGATCTTTCAGAATTAAAATCACTAAAGTCGCTCTCTTCTTTCTCTTCTTGTTCCTGTGCTTATGAAATGTTTTTGGAGATGAGTCGGCAAGACATCTGAAGATATCAGTCATCCATTATCTTCATTCTGGAACCTTCTTCTACCTAATCAGCTTTGAAACCCACCTCTGCGTCATCACCATGTTCAGCTATTTCACTCCAGACTGATTCATCACTTATCCACGTTATGTACACTGCCAGATCTTAACCCCATTGAGACTCTATGGGATGTGCTGGATAAGACTTTTCACAGTGCTCCAAATCTTCCATTATCAACACAAGATCTAAGGGGGAAAAAAATATTCAACTCTAGACATAAATAAAAGGTGCGCCACTGATGAATTAAAACCCTGACAACAGTCGACAGTCACCCGCCTTACCCTTTTTTTTACACTTGCGAACTGTGCACCCCCAGGCGTGCGTTCACCCCTGTTCGTTAAAAACACACACACATGCATGATGATTTTACATCCACAATAAACAGAATAAAGAATAAAATAACACTGCTTTTCCCTTAAATGAGCTGCTGGTGTATCTTCACAGCGTGAACACACAGGTTAAAATACAAACGCGCCAAAGTCAGAGCTCACCTGACTCTTAAAGGGAATTACAAGCAAAACACTGATTGGTTTATTTCACATTACGCCCAAAATTAAACACACCCTTTGTTAATTAAGAGAATTAGTACATACAGCACCTTTTGCATGTTTTGAACCAAGGAATATGTATTTTTTTGCCCCCTCACAATACCAAAGAAACACAGACACACCCTAAATCCAGCTGTGCCATGTGTAATTGACAGATGAGCTACAGATCAATGAAATAAGGCCCTTAGGGAGGTTCCCCGTCGGAATTTTTAACATCCCTTCTCATTCTTGGTATAAGTTTACTTACGTAGTTAGAAATTAGAACTTTTTCACACACTGGTTCGTTTTCTAGTTGCGAGATATGAGCTGTACAGGGCTAGAAGAGTACTCTTAGCTGAGGTAACTTAGCGTTAGCATTTGTTTGATTTCCAAAAGACCTTTCTACGTTTCTCTGTGTAGATTTCACTCTCATGTGATCTACTGTGCACGCCATTTAATTACATTTTTGTGACTTGCTGAGGAAGTCAAGAAGCGCCTATATGCCCTATAACAGGGATGTCCAAACTACGGCCGGCGGGCCATTTGCGGCCCGTTTCCTTTTTTGGAGCGGCCCACGAGGTATTTTAGAAATAGAATGAAAGTTGGCCCGCTGTTAAGCAGGTTTTTATAATATGAGATTCAAAGTTTGAATGCTAGGTGTCAGAAATGGGCCAAAGAGTCGGAGAGGGTGCGCATTCCTAGAGCAGAAAAACGGGGCAAAAGAGTCTAAAAGCGGAGAGAGTGCGCAATTCTAGTGCAAAAAAACGGGGCAAAGAGTCTAAAAGCGGAGAGAGTGCGCAATTCTAGTGCAAAAAAACGGGGCAAAAGAGTCTAAAAGCGGAGAGAGTGCGCAATTCTAGTGCAAAAAAACGGGGCAAAGAGTCTAAAAGCGGAGAGAGTGCGCAATTCTAGTGCAAAAAAAAGGGAAAAGAGTTTAAAAGCGGAGAGAGTGCGCATTTTTAGTGCAAAAAAACGGGCCAAAGAGTCTAAAAGCGGAGAGAGTGTACATTCCTAGAGCAGAAAAACGGGGTAAAAGAGTCTAAAAGCGGAGAGAGTGCGCATTTCTAGCGCAGAAAAACTGGCCAAAGAGTCTAAAAGCGGAGAGAGTGCGCATTTCTAGCGCAGAAAAACTGGGTAAAAGAGTCTAAAAGCGGAGAGAGTGCACATTTCTAGTGCAAAAAAACGGGCCAAAGAGTATAAAAGCGGAGAGAGTGTGCATTCCTAGAGCAGAAAAACTGTCCAAAGAGTCTAAAAGTTGCCGTAATTAAGGAGTTTAATATTAAGAAACATCATGAAATTAAACATCAGTTCGAAAAAACTTAGTTTACACAACACTGTCAAAGATAAAGAGAGTTAGTCAAGTAAAATGGTGTGTAAATGAAATAATCAGGAAAAAAAATATTATTTAAAGTGGTATATTTAATTATTTGTTTTATTACAGTGTCTTTGGCCCGTGACTTCAAATATATTTCTCCTTCTGGCCCCCAACAAAAAAAGTTTGGACACCCCTGCCCTAGAATGATTGGATGCAGTGCAGCAGGTCTGGTGTGATGGGATTTAAATATTAAGTGAATGTTTTTTACACTGTAAAACATATCTAGATTAATATAAGCTACTGTAATACCTACATAAGCTACTTGTCCTTTTTCTACTTCTTGTTAGACTATTAGATTCTTCTTATATGGTTTGCCATTACATGTCCGCTTCCTGTGGTTCTGTGGTTTTAAAATAAAAGTCTTCTGCAGAGGTTTGTTACTGAGCTTTAATGACATTTCATTACATTTGATAAAATTCTGACGCTACACAGGCACTGAGTAAAAATCATATAATGTAGTGGAAACACAGCTCTCTAATTATTTATACAAATACTTTAGTAATTATATAAATACATTTAAATATCTATCATTTTGGCTTCTTAGTTAAGAGACAGTTTATTGTTTCCTCTTTTATGTTCCTTTGCTATAAAAACTGATTCCTTTCTCTTTCCCGGCCGACAGACACATGTTTAATAATAATACACGTGCATTTCTGGACGACTAGTCTTAAAGCGTTTAACATTCTGACTCGTTTGAGATAGCAGCTCATCTTCTGTCTGTTTTCTCACTGGATTAATGGTCACATCATCCGGAATGGCCGTCCTAATGCGCTGGTTGTTATTGTGATCGCTTTTATGAGGAGGAAATCATACTTCCTCATGCCGAAAATGCCACCACAGCTTACCAGCTGACGAGGAATTATGGATGGCATTTTAACTGGTGTCATAAAGGAGGTGTTGAGCGGAAGAAGGGATTTTCATATAAACTCATATCTCTCGCTCTCTCTCCCTCTCTCTCTTTCTCCCTCTATCTCTCACTTGTTCCCACTCTCGCTCGATTATTTGTCTTCTCTCTGGTTCCCTTGCTGTACCTCTCTTTTTCTCTCTCTCCCTCTGCCTTTCTCTCTCATCATCCACACTACAGCTGCTATCACTCACTTTCTTTTAATATTGACTCTCTGAGCTGAAGACTGAACTCTCCTTCTCCCTCTCCCAATCTCTCTCTCTCCCAATCTCTCCCTCTCTCTTTCTCTCTCTCCCTCTCTCTCCCTCTCTCTCCCTCTCTCTCCCAATCTCTCCCAATCTCTCTCTCCCAATCTCTCTCCCAATCTCTCCCTCTCTCTCCCTCTCTCTCCCAATCTCTTTCTCTCTCCCAATCTCTCTCTCCCCCAATCTCTCTCTCTCATTCTCTCTCTCTCCCAATCTCTTTCTCTCTCCCAATCTCTCTCTCCCCCAATCTCTCTCTCCCCCAATCTCTCTCTCTCATTCTCTCTCTCTCATTCTCTCTCTCTCTCCCAATCTCTTTCTCTCTCCCAATCTCTCTCTCCCCCAATCTCTCTCTCTCAATCTCTCTCTCAATCTCTCTCTCTCCCAATCTCTCACTCTCTCTCCCAATCTCTCTCTCCCCCAATCTCTCTCTCCCCCAATCTCTCTCTCTCTCCCAATCTCTCACTCTCTCTCCCAATCTCTTTCTCTTTCTCTCTCTCCCAATCTCTCTCTCTCTCAATCTCTCTCTCTCAATCTCTCTCTCTCAATCTCTCACTCTCTCACTCTCTCAATCTCTCAATCTCTCACTCTCTCAATCTCTCAATCTCTCACTCTCTCAATCTCTCACTCTCTCACTCTCTCAATCTCTCACTCTCTCTCTCTCCCAATCTCTCTCTCCCTCTTCCAATCTCTCTCTTCCAATCTCTCGCTTCCAATCTCTCTCTTTTTCTTTAGTAAGGAAGTAAGCTTTATTTATAAAGCACTTTTTACACAGTTTACACTGTCCAAAGTGCTGTACATAAAGTCTAATGACTACACATAAATACATACAACCAAAACATAGATAAAATAAATAACTTAATAAATAACCAATCAAAATAATAGCCCAACATAAAACAGAAATAAAATAAATAAAAAGTGCTAAAAAACAAATAAACAACAAGAAATATAGGATAAATCGACCACTAAATTACCCCAATAACTCACTGTTCAAAACCAAGTTTGTATAGGTACATTTTTATACCTGATTTAAAAACCGAGACAGATATAAAAAGGGTTAATCTACAGCTACAATAGATACAGGAATCACTAAAGTAACCAGAAGGGTAAAAAAATTTTTTTTTCTTCTATTGCTTAATAATATCCTGCATCAGCTTCCTGTAATTGGCCTGTAAAAGTCTGAAACATCTAGAAAAGTGTTTTGGTTGGGGCTGATTCAAACCAAGACTACCTCTTTTGTTTATTTTGGTCCAGACTGAGCTTTTTAAACCAGATGGTGGTTGTTCTATTTCTATCTTTGCGGTGGGAAACACAGGTGCACCACTGACTGATTTAAACCCTGACAACAGTCAACAGTCAGCCGCCCAATCCTATCTTAACCATGGAGGCGTGAGCGCTGCACAATCTCAGCACGTGTAGACCCCAGCTTGTTATACACACACATATGGATGCAAATACAGCTTTTACACCAACAATAAACAGAATAAAGAATTTAATAACATGGCTGTTCCCTTAAATGAACGCCGTATCTTTACAGCATGAACTCACACTTCAGTATACTCGTTTTAAATGTCAGGGCTCTCCGGATTCTAGCAATGAGGTGTGGAGCTACTTTGAGCTGGATAACGGTGGAAAAGGCGATTTATCGGGGCAAATTATGCCCCGTGTCACCCAGTCTGAAGGGTGTTTGGATCTCTGAACGCTGTGGGAGAACGGGGGTGAGCTATTCATCAAAGGTAAGTACTTTTTTATCATGTTTTACTACAGCAAAAGTCCATTTTACACCAGAGTTCTCCTTTAAGACAGAAAGAGTTTCTCATAGAGCTTATTGCACCAAGACTGAGAAAAATGACGGACTAAGATCATTGGTGTGTGGTCCTCAGATCGTTCTCCAGTACATTATAGATCAGAATTAAATCAGAAAAGCGATTCACACCTCTAATCACATTCTCTCTCTCGCTCTTGCTGTCTGATCCATGCTGTCGCAGCTCCTATAGATGGGTGCTGTGAGGGTTGGCTGGGTGCTGTGTGTGTTCTGCATGATAAAAGCTCTACAGATCGGTCACCTTCACTTCTACAGCACACACACACTCAACTAACTCAGCCAAAAGATTGCGTCTACAGACCACCAGTGCACCTGTTGGAATCTGTACTGTATGTTTTTTCATAGCTACTTTCATGCTACTGTTCTAAAATTCTCACCCAAAAAGGGTCTCTTTTTGGGTAGAGTTCCCCTTGGTGAGAGATCGTTGACTGTCAGACATGCCTCTATGATGTACTCAAAGACATTTTGGGCCCAAATATTTACAAGGTCCGTCACAATGCTCATTGCTATCTTATACAGGGGGTGGAAAATGAAACTGAAACACCTGTCATTTTAGTGTGGGAGGTTTCATGGCTAAATTGGAGCAGCCTGGTGGCTGTGAGGGTTCAATTAGCAGGGTAAGAGCACAGTTTTGTTCTAAATATTGCAATGCACACAACATTACGGGGGACATACTAGAGTTCAAAAGAGGACAAATTGTTGGTGCACATCTTGCTGGAGCATCTGTGACCAAGACAGCAAGTCTTTGTGATGTATCAAGAGCCACTATATCCAGGATAATGTCAGCATACCACCAAAAAGGACCAACCACATCCAACAGGATTAACTGTGGATGCTGTAAGAGGAAGCTGTCTGAAAGGGATGTTCGGGTGCTAACCCGGATTGTATCCGAAAAACATAAAACCACGGTTGCCCAAATCACGGCAGAATTCAATGTGCACCTCAACTCTCCTGTTTCCACCAGAACTGTCCATCACCACATTAAATTATTGTGGTCTAAAACCAGGTGTTTCAGTTTCATTGTCCAACCCCTGTACCTCAGGAGCGCCACTGATTGATTTAAATCCTGACAACAGTCAACAGTCAGCCACGCATTTTCCCCCTCATTGCACACACATATAGACACAAATCCAGCTTTTACATCAACAATAAACAGAATAAAGAATAAAATAACATAGATTTTTCCTTAAATAAGCTGCTGGCATACATTTACAGTGTAAATACACAGGTCAGTATCCTCTGCTGAGACTCACAATAGCTCCACGAACGCGCCAAAGTTAAGATACGAATGCGCCAAAGTCAGAGCTCACCTGCCTCTTAAAGGGAATGACAACTGACACACTGATTGGTTTATTTCACGTTACACCCAAATTAATTAAGAGAATTAGTATATGCCTTTTGTGAACCTTTGAGCTGTACAAGGCGTATTTTTTGCACCCTTACAATACAAAAGACACAATGACACGAACTAAACGCAGCTGTGCAATCCGCAGTTGATATTATATATAACGATCTAAATGTAGGTATTGTGATATTAAACACTGAGAGGAGGGGCTATAATCTCTCATTAGAGTAAATATATATTAATAGCACTCTAAATGTAGGTATTGTGATATTAAACACTGAGAAGCAGGAGGAGCTACAGTCTCTCATTAGCGTGAATATATATTAATATTAATAACACCCTAAATGTAGGTATTGCAATATTAAACACTGGGGAGGAGGAGCTACAGCCTCTCATTAGGGTGAATATATATTTCTATTAATAACACTCTAAATGTAGGTATTGTGATATTAAACACTGAGGAGGAGGAGCTACAGTCTCTCATTAGGTTACACACAATTCAAATGACCGGTTCTGCAGCTACAGAAGAACTCATTAGTGGGCGGAGTCTTGCCTTAGAGCATTTTTCATGCGCTGCATTTCTTGCAGAAGGCTTTCAGCTCCATCCTCTTGGCCTCCATTGGTATGGAGAGTGAGTAGGTAGTCCAGGGAACGGGAGGTTGAAGGACAGAGACGGAGAGCAGCAGAACTGGAACAGGTCCTGATCGCACCCGTCGACTTCAGCCCAATTAATATGTAAAGGGCATTTCCCCAGTTTGAATGCACACACATAGGCCTACACACACACGCACACACACACACACACTCCACCCCCCCCCCCCCCCACACACACACACACACTGTGAATCAAAGGCTTTCTTCTCCTTTGGAATGTAAATGCAGGATGTTCTCGTGACAGAACAAAGGTGATGGAATTGCGGCTATTGAACTAATCCAGTCTGTGTCAAGTTGACTTGATTTTTTTTCCCCTCACTTTTTAAAGGGTAAATGAAAAAGACAATTGTGTTGCAGTTCCAGATTGAGAAAGAAAGAGAGAGAGAACGAGAGACAGTGGATATTACATCCCATGCATGACTTAAAAGGTTGAATACTCACTATTCAAAATCGTCCGGGCTAATTACACTGGGAGACCCGTGCATTGTGGTCTTTTTGAGTCCCTGTGTCTCCCCATATTCCAATTACCTTTCGATACTTTAATTAGATAAATCTCTAGTCCATTAAAGAGCACAGAACAACCTCAAAGCGCTCCCCTCCGTAATTCATTTGTTCTGATTCCACACTGCCGTGAGCACCGATGTCACACAGCTCCTTTTTGTACTTGAGGAAACTAAAGACGGAGATCGGAAACAAGGGCAAAAGAGACTAAGTGAAAAAGCTGTGGGTTACGTGGAGCTGACAATGAAGCATGGCTTTGTTTTTCTCTTAACACAATTTGGGTTTATGAATCTCTCGTTCTGCAAAGACAAAATATATCCTTGTGGAGCTGCTGGAGTTTGGCATTAAACTGAAGCTCTGGAAAGCTCTGGAAGGGCCTATGTAGAGATAACTGAAAGGGGTACAAAGCATGATGCAGCAGATTGAGTGCATGAGTTTAAGACCTGGTTTTAGACCACAATAATTTATTGTTCTGACTGACAGTTCTGGTGGAAAAAGGAGAGTTGAGGTGCACATTGAATTCTGCCATGATTTAATCAGCCGTAGTTTTATGTTTTTTGGATACAATCCGGGTTAGCACCCGAACATCTCTTTCAGACAGCTTCCTCTTACAGCATCCACAGTTAATCCTGTTGGATGTGGTTGGTCCTTCTTGGTGGTATGCTGACATTACCCTGGATACCGTGGCTCTTGATGCATCACAAAGACTTGCTGTCTTGGTCACAGATGCTCCAGCAAGATGTGCACCAACAATTTATCCTCTTTTGAACTCTGGTATGTCACCCATAATGTTGTGTGCATTGCAATATTTCGAGCAAAACTGTGCTCTTGCCCTGCTAATTAAACCTTCACACTCTGCTCTTACTGGTGCAATGTGCAATTAATGAAGATTGGCCACCAGGCTGCTCCAATTTATCCATTAAACCTCCCACACTAAAATGACAGGTGTTTCAGTTTCATTGTCCAACCCCTGTATGTCACTATGCTTGTTGCTCCGTCAACAGTACATTTTTACGCCTTGCACCTACACCATTAAAATAGCGCCAGAGTTTATGATTAAATATCTACGCAGATAGGCGTGATAGTTTGGAAGAAAAGTGTGTTCAGATACATTTCTGACACATTTCCATCTTGTTGGCAGGTAATACAGGTGTGCCACTGATTGATTAAAACCCTGACAACAGTCAGCCGCCCAATCTTATCTTAGCCATGCATGAGCACATATACACCACCATTACCCACATTACACAGACATATGGATGCAAAACCAGCTTTTTACGTCAACAACAAACAGAACAAAGAAAAAAAATAATGATTTTCTGTTCTCTTAAATTACCTACTGGTGTGTCTTCAAAGCGGGAACATGAAGGTCACTATCCTCTGCTGAGACACACAAAAGCACCAAGCTGTTAAGATATGAATGTGCCAAAGTCAGAGCTCACCTGCCTCTTAACCCTTGAATGCTAACGCTAACGGGTGATTTTTACCCACACAATTCCCTTTATGTGATTTTTATTGTGTTGCTGCTGTCTGAGTTGAATGGGACTTCCCTCCTCCCATCTAGGTTTTTTCAAGAGGCATGCGTTCAGGTGATTTTCATCCAATATTTTTGATTTTTTTTTGTTAGGACATTACCTGTTAAGAATTACCTGATTTTACAATAGTTTTTTTGCTTTTCATAGGATCATCCATGGCACCTTTTTTATTTTATGTGATGTTGTATGTTGTAAAATTAAAGAAGTGTTCCAAAACGTGCCAACGTTAGTGATGATGTTACTAATTAATTCATTAATAAATTCATTAATAAATGAGTGTTAACAAGTTCCATCCCTTTTTGCTAGACAAAGGGACAATAAATAATCTCTACCATTGGTTGGGACTCCATCAATGGTAGAAATGAAGACATCACTTGTCAGAAAAACAACCAACACAACTCTGAACTGACAGAGAAATCAACTCTCAAACGTTACGAGTGTGGTCGTAATAGTGTGCCCAGCTTCTTCCAAATAAATAAATTCTTTGAGTTATAGTGTTCGTTACGCTTCATTACACTTTACTGAACTGATCCTGAAAGATCCATACACCTCACACTACATCTCAATTCAACAACCCCCCCCCCCCCATAGCTACGCACCTTCTGATATATTCCCCTCTGAGGTGATGCCCTAGATTAGCACACTACAAGCTCCACACTACACAAATCAAAAATGGCTTTATTTTGAACATTTCCCCTCGACATAATCCAGTGGGTAAATGTGTGTGTGATGCAATTCTGTGATTACAGCTCTTATCCACTCCAGACAGGTTGAGCTGCTCTGCAGAGATCTCTCTCTCTCTCTCCGTGGGGAATCTCTGGAGCAGGTGAGGCAATGAAAGACTAAATTAAATTAGGGGAAGACACTAGTTAAAGTGGGGATGGGGAGAGCGGCCCTGTGCTCAGCGGGGGCCGAGCGCCGCTCCGCCATTCATAAATAGCAGTCCCGCAAACGGACCATTAAATTCAGACAGGCCCGAGGGCCATGTCAAATTAAAACATGGCTCCAATCCCCAGGAGCTTCAGGTGTGTCTGCAGACATGCTGCCACATGCCCCCCCTTACCGTTTCAGACTCAAATAAAACCTTACTTTTTAAATCAGCCTCTTTTTAACCATCGTTTTAAAGCATCAGAGGCTTTATAGGCTGCTTTTGTAAAGGAACTGAACCTCCATTCCCGACATTTCGCCTTCAATGATGAAAAACGTTAATTCAATTCCCTCGGATCCCTCCTACTCCGCCCAGTATGATCTACAGTGCCACGCCTCCCCCACACATGTGTTCAACACGGAAATGGCCTGGCACAGGCCCATAAGTTAACATGTCAAAGATCACTTAACCCTGAGTTGTTTATGAGTGCCTCCACAGTCAGGCTCCTGTATGATCTATTACCGAGGTCCGGGTGTGGGTAAGCTGTCAGAAGTGCACTTATTTAGTGAGAGTACAGTGGTTTACTTGGTCACCATGGCAAGATTTGCTATCATGCAGCATTTCTGCTATAAACCATGCTACATGCCCTACTTGCGGGCATTTCTTTACAGCTGACTATTAATAAAAGTGAATTTAACCGCGTTTACACTGCAAAAAATCCATTGGCAAAAACTAGACACAATATATGCAAATCTATGTATATTAAGCCAAAAAATCTGCGAATGGGGTAAGCAAAATTGTCTTAGTAGGATTTCTTACAAAAAACAGTGGTAAAGTCTCAAAATGAGTGAAGTAACACCTAAATCAAGCAAAAATGTCACTGTTTTTGGACACAAGAATCAGAATAACTTGATTGCTCCTTGATTGTGCTTATTTTGAGTTCAAATTACTTAAAATAAGGTACAAATTCTAAGTAAGAATGATTAAGATAATTATCCCTAAAATGAGCAAAATAATCTAACACTTACACAATGCTTAGTGAGACAAAAGGTCTTATCTGAGAAGAAAATAAGATTTATTGCCTTAAATTTAGAAAATTTCGTTTTTTGCAGAGTAGACTACATTAATGTTGATTCCATTAGAACTCATTTCACTTCTCCAACAAATACCATCACACTTCACCAAACACAACCATTTTCCATCAGATACATCACTATCTGCCATACATTATTCTTTACCAAACATCATTATCTATATTCCCCATTAAACACAACCAAACACAACACTTTCCCTCCAAACACCACCAATTCCAACCAAATATATTCTTCTTCACCAAACACCACCAATATCTGCTATTGATTCCATCAGACCTCATTACTCTCTACCACACATCCTTATTTACCAACAAATGCCATAACACTTTACCACACACAACCATTTTCCATCAGATACAATCACCATCTGCCATTCTTCAACATTTTTCACCAAACATCATTACCTATATTCCCCATTAAACACAACCATCCCCACTAATTACCACCATTTTTACTCACCAAACACAAAACATTCCCCCTAAACAACACCATTTCCCCAACAAATACATTATTCTTCACCAAACACCACCAATATCTGCCATTGATTCCAACAGACCTCATTACTCTCTACCACATATCCTTATTTACCAACAAATACCATAGCACTGTACCAAACACAACCATTTTCCATCAGATACAATCACCTTCTGCCATTTTTCACCATTCTTCACCAAACATCATTATCTATATTCCCCATTAAACACAACCATCCCCCACCACAAACTATTGCCCACAAACACCATTTTTACTCACCAAACACAACACCTTCCCTCTAAACACTGCCAATTCCAATATTCTCCACCAAACAAATTCTCAATACACTCAACAACACATCATTCAGTGTCCACATAACATAATGAATCACAGATTCACTCTCAACCACATAGAACCACTATACCACAAATCACACGTCACCATTATGTTATTTTTAACCCAACACATCCATTCTCCACCAAACAGATTCAGTCTCAACCACACATAATGCTCCAAACAATGTTATTCTTCACCAAGAGCCAACATTCTCCTCCAAAACCAGCCTTCTCCACAAAATAAATTAACTTTCAACCACAAATAATCTTCTAACACATAACTTCTCCTCAAACAATATTATTATTTACCAAACACCAGGGGTGCGTTTCCTGTACAACGACGGAGCCTAGCATTGAAGTAACGTGGTACGATGCATCGTTAAACTAACTAACATCTGAAGTACGACCGTTTCCCGAAACCATCGTACTTTGTTGGTACCACAGAAGTCTGAACTATGTTGGTTTGAACCACCGTGGTCTTAACTAAGGTGTTTCCAGATGTGTTCGGCCAGACTTTCCCAGCAGAAAACGTGCAAAACTCACAATCTTTAAAATATTATGCCAAAAATATGTTTCTAATGTATCATTTTGGCTATTTATATTGTAATTATCACCAGAACATAACGGACAACAATACTATTAATAAAATAACAATGAACTGCAAGTAAAATGTAGACAATAATTGCTATATATTCATTATTATTTGTAACAGACAGTGTTACTTAAAAAAAACATACACATATTTGCTATTGCAATATTTTTTTTAAAATAAAATAATCACCATTCTGAAGAAGTCTTATTAAAATGAGACATGAGAAATGTGTTACTCAGTGGTTCAGCAGAGCGCCTACGACGTGCAGCGCGCGGTGTTCTGTCGAATTGTGCAACCCATCGAGATGTGCTTCTCAACACCAGCGCCCATGCGTGGAAACATTTTTTATTTATTTATTGTTTTTTATGGTAATTCTGTTCTTTTTGGTTGCATTAAACAACCAGAAACCCCTTGCCATTATTTCTGAGTATTACAAATGCGTAAATGACAGCTGATGATAATGAAAGTAATAATAAGTTAGCAATAATAAAAAAATAAGGTTTATAATCACCCTAATAACTCTAAACTGTCTCCTGATATTTTGATTCAGGCTTTCCAAATATTCTACCGAAAGCATGTTTAAATATGGGGCTTTTTCTAGCAATTTTATATTTAAAAATTAAATATGCACTAGGATAATACGGTTTGACAGGGTAGCAAAACTCGACAGACACTAGATGGAAGCCTAGTTCGAATCCCAGTCGTGGTTTTATTCTCTTAATGTTTTTTTTTTCATAATGGCAATTAATGTTATTATTTTTTACATATATATTAATGTAGCCTACATATTTCTACGTATTTCCTGTAATATATTATTTAACAAATACTAATTGATAACATTTGTATAGGCCTAGAAACACGTTGTATTGGCTAAATAATAAATTTTCTTTATTCACACTCTGTCTGGCCCTGTTACCTCCGGAGGATAATTAGGTAATTCAAAACACCTGCTTATTGCATATCTTATTCACAGAGTGCATATAGCACAATGGGTTTAAAAAAAATAATTATTAACTATTTCATAAATGTTCACAGCACAAGTTATCTTTACTCAAGAGATGCCTGCTTGAATAATTAACATACATCTTTCCAAGACTGTAAAATACATTTTAGCTAAAGAGCACTTCTCTTTTCACTACACTGAATTCATGTTTGCCAAATAAAGCTAAATGTTAAAGACATACATTAAAAAAAGGACTGAATTTTATTATTTTACCTGGGCGCACATTGGTAAAAGTGAAGTGGCTCAATTAATGTAATTAACACAAACATTAAAAAAAATAGGTACACTTGATATCTTAAATCCTCGTGCAGCAATATTAATGTGATTTATCAGCTTTCTGAATCCTACCGTCCATCGTCTGCACTAACCACCAGGAACTAAGCTCCTAACGACAGGTCTAGAGCTGTAGTTGGAACGAAGCAGCTGAACCACGGTAGTTGCGAACATTCGCTGGAACCACGGTTCTGGGAAACACCTGGGTAGCTTAACTAAGGTTCGCACTATGCAAGTTACTAACGTGGTTACCTCCATAGTTCCAACCACGCTTTTGGGAAACACCTGCGTCGCAGCTGCATCGTCCAGACTATGTAAGTTGCTAACGTAGTTAGCAACTACGCTTTTGGGAAACGTACCCCAGATTTATCCACCTAACACAATCACTCTCCATCAAACACATTCACTCCTGACTGCACTGTAACTCAGAAGTCATATAAAAGCAAAAATATCTTTTGCTAAAACCCAAATTCATCAAACACAAACATTACAAAAATAAAAACTAATATCTACAACTCACTGATTTATAAATACACAAAACAGTCCCCAAAAAATCATTTTCTCCAGTCTTTCCTCAAAAAAGAATATGATAATTCTTACCAGTTCTGGCAGAAATAGTCCTTAGAAGTCCATAGAAATCCTTAGTAATGTAGTCAAACAGTGAAGAAATAATCCAGCTTTGTTTTGGCCATGAAGAAGCTTCAGTGAATTTGTTGTTGATGGTTAAAAGATTTGTCCATAGAAGTCCTTATGAGTAAATTGACAGAGTGCAAATAAATAATCTTAGAACAAAAAAACTTTATGTTCCTCTTCCTCTAAACCTCCATTCTTACCACATGACTTCCATTTTTGTCTGGCTTGTAATCTGGGATAAAAAAAAAGTACTGCCCCCAAAGGTCAGAGTAGGAATTACAACTACAAAACATGTGACTGCTGTTACAACACATCATTCTCTACCACATATCACTCCTCACCAAACAATTTTATTCTTAACCAAACACCATAATTCATTACCAAACACCTTCACTCTCCATCACACATCATTCCTTACCATATAATGTTATGCTCCACCAAACACATTCACTCTCAACCACACATCATCCTCTACCACACATCACTCCTCACCAAACAATGTTATTCTTCACCAAACACTATCATTTACCACCGAACACCATCATCCTCCAACATACACCATCAATCATCACCAAACTCCAACATTCTCCACCAAACATATTCATTCTCAACCACACATCATCCTTCACCAAACAAGGTTAGTCTTCTCCTAGTCTTTGCTCACAACCCCATTTCATTCTTCACCAGATACCATCATTTTCCACCAAACACATTCACTCTCAACCACACATCATTTTCCACCAAACACATCATTCTCCACCAAAAAAAACATTCTCTCTCAACCACACAATGTTCTCCACCAAACACCCTCATTCTCCACCAAACACATTCACTCACAACCCCATTTCATTCTTCACCAAACACCATCATTCTCCACCACATTCACTCACAACCCCATTTAATTCTTTACCAAACACCATCATTCTCCACCAAACACATTCACTCTCAACCACACATCATACTGTACCACACATCATCATTCACCAAACAACGTTAGTCTTCACCAAACACCAACATTTTCCACCAAACACCATCATTCTCTACCAAACACATTCAATCACAACCCCATTTCATTCTTCACCAAACACAACATTCTCCACCAAACACATTCACTCTCAACCACACATCATACTGTACCACACATCATCATTCACCAAACAACGTTAGTCTTCACCAAACACCAACATTTTCCACCAAACACCATCATTCTCTACCAAACACATTCACTCACAACCCCATTTCATTCTTCACCAAACACCATCATTCTCTACCAAACACATTCACTCACAACCCCATTTAATTCTTTACCAAACACCATAATGTTCCACTAAACACAAAATTCTCCACCAAAAACATTCACTCTTAACTACATTTCATTCTATAATAAATACCATGATTCTCTACAAAACACATACGCTCCTAACCACACATCCTTCTTTACCAAACACCATACTTTTCTATTATATATCATTCTCTATCAAACTCATTGCCTACTACACACTGCCATTTTCCCACTAAACACCATCATTCCTCACCAGTAGTCAGACAAATCTTTCTGAAGGTATTTTGCATCACACCACACACGCCACCATTCATCAACTACTCTCATTTAATAGCAAAACTTCATAAAGTTCTACACAGAACAACATCAACAACCAGCGATCAAGCAATGTTTATTTTAACACAGCCTCTAAACAGGCTTTTTAAATGCAGGCGATTTACAGATTAGCATGATATTGATAGAGATGCTGTTGTGATAATTGAGGACATGTAATCAAACGTTAAATCTTCAATAGGGCATCGAACTCAGGTAATGGAGGCCCAGAGCAAAATCAGAGTTTAGCAAATAATCTTGTTAGAAGTGTATAAACAAGCTTTTCCACTCAAGGAGAGATTAGTGATCTGCTGATGAGGAATCTGTGTGTTTAATCAGGGAAAAAACAGCAGGGCATCCTGGGACGCCCGGCTGGAACGTTAGGGAAAGTCACGTGACGGGAGGAGTCTTTAATGGTGTAGAAATTCGTAGATCATGAGGCGTGTAAAGGTCTTTACTGGAATCCTCCGTCAGCAGATATGAGAGGAATTCACCTCCATTGTGAATTCAGGGCAGAAGCTTGTTCTTCTCGTCGAGCACAAACAAGTGAATGTGTACTTTTTTTTTTTTTATCTTGTTTGTTTTTGAAGGAGCTCAGCTGGACACGATGCACATTCTTCCCGGTGTTATTTACAATTATTCCATCGTGCATATTCATTACACGCTTATTTGCACACTCATGCATATTTATGGCGGTGCGGTCCGGCGTTCGTTCGCACACGCAGAGCTTCATGTAGCCTCCTCTGGAGTACGCTGGCTCAGAGCGTGCGAGAGGCGCGCGAGAGGCGTGCAGCTTTCAAGGATTTAGCAGGGCATCGATTTCCAGAGCAAATCAAAAGTCGTATTGGATCGAAAATGCTTTACGTCTAATCAATTGCTCGTTTCGTGGAAACATTCCAGAGACTCGCTCGCTCCCATCTGCTCAAGGACCGCGCTTTGCTTATTATTCATGAAACGACTGAGAAATCAAAATCATCACACCTGTCAGAAACAAAATTAATATACTTTGGTGAAATCCATGTTCCTCAGTTTGGCAGCAGCTGCGCTCTCTTAAATCTAATGGTGCTGCAAGCGGTTCTTTGAGGGAAACCGTAAAGAAACCAGTTTTACCACTTTTGTAAAAGAGAAATGTGTGCGAGGAACATTTTTAAATGTTTAACCCTTTGAGGCATGATGTTCACTGTAAGAATTCTTAGTAACACTTTCTATGAATTAGTCTATGATTAGACTATTAGACTCTATGAACATACTCATAACCAGAGGTGGAAAAAGTACTTAAAAATTGTAATTAAGTAAAAGTACCTTTACTTTGCTAAAATGGGTAAAAGAACCCATCTAAAAATCTACTCGAGTAAAAGTAAAAAAGTACTCAATTTAAAATGTGATTTGAGTAAAAGTTACATAGTTACTTTTATTTATTTGATGTAAAAAAGTACAACAAATCATAAATTAAATAAATATTAAATTAAATAAATTGGACCTTTCATTTTGTATTTGTTCAGACCACCACATAAAACTTTTTCAAGAACAAGTGTTATAGGTTTCTATGATCCATTTTTTTCTTTACTGATAAAAAGTTAAAAAGTTATGGTCATATAGGTGACTATAAACCGTATTTTTATAGTTTTACAGTTTATTATTATTATTTTTTTACTGCTATTTACATGTTTTTTTAACATTCAAGCAGATGTTCCTAATAAAACCTTAAGGAATTATCATTAAAAACATATCGATGGGAAGCACAACTCGACAGAACACCGGTTCCCCCGAGCCCCGCTCACAGACCCCAGGCTACACAGCTGATTCACACAGCGTCTCTCCCGCTAACCGTAATAATAAACACTGCTGGGAAAAGTTAAGCTGCGCTGCCATGGAGAACAAAACTTTCCCCCAGCATTTAATTATTTACTCAGTAATAGGCAATTTTTCAATGTAGTGAAGTAAATTACTTGTGTCAAAATGTACTTGAGTAAAAGTAAAATTACCTAATTTAAAAACTACTTTAAAAATGACAAATTACTCATAAAATCTACTCAATTACAGTAATGTGAGTAAATGTAATTAGTTACTTTCCACCTCTGCTCATAACACATTATAATGTGTTCATAAAGCATTATGAACATGGGAATACATATTAACAAAAATGTATCAGACGTTAGACACTGAAAACAAAGGAAACATGTAACCTGACTGACCTAAACACAAACAACCCTGGACAGGGGAAAGCAGGTACAAGGGGACTACTTATACACATGGACAAGGACAGGAAACGGGAAACACCTGGAACCTTAACAAGGGGGCGGAGCTACAAACGAACAGGTGAGCAGCAGGTGCGGAGAAACGCTATAAACACAGAGCACGAGCAGAGGAGGGTAAATGTATAAAACATGTCATACATTAAAAATAAAATTATAGGAAGTTTATAATGCCTTTTTAATGCATTATAATGTCTCATGACTATGTTTTTTTAGCTTTACAGGCATGACATTTATAGAAAATGTGACCGAATTATCTTCCTTTGACTATCATTTTGACTGATCTGCCTTTTCTCTCTCTCTTTTTCTCTTTCTTTCTTTCTTTCTTTCTTTCTTTTTTTTCTGCCATAATCGGCTCTTCTCATATTGTATTAAATTATTTCTTAATATACTTTAGAAATAATTATACTTATAAAAAAATCTAAAAAAGAGCTAAGAAGCTGAAGAGAAAATGCAAAATTAGAAATTACTCATTCTAATTGTGATTCTGATTATATATGTATACGTATATATATATATATATATATATATATATATATATATATATATATATATATATATATATATTTACATAATAAATCAGACTTAATATTTATTATAGACTTAATATTTATAAGAAATGTTTTTTCTAATGTCTTTCTTTCTTTCTTTCTTTCTTTCTTTCTTTTTTCCTTACTTTTTTCCTCTCTTTTTTCTGCCATAAAAGATTTGTCTTATATTGTATTAAACTATTTCTTAATTTACTTTAGAAATAATTATACTTAGAAAAAAAAGCTGAGAAGCTGAACAGAAAATGCAAAATTCGAAATCACTGATTCTGATTGTGATTCTGACTTTTTAAAGAAGAAATAATTTATATGATTTTTTGACATTAAAAATGGAAGAACAGACAGCATTCTTTATTTTTCTTTCATTCTTTTTCTCTCTTTATTTTTTACTCTTCCTTTCTCTCTCTCTCTCTCTCTCTCTCTCTCTAAAACCCAAACCGCAGACCTTTGTATTTAACACACGCCAAAGCCAAACTGGATTACAGCATCTGACAGATTTTCTCCAGGCCCTCTTAGCCTTTTTCTATTACTCTCATTCCAACTGCCAGGACAAGATTAGATATTGCTTCCTGTTCTGGGGGACGTTAGTCGAATAGGACATGTCCATGTCGTATTATAAAGAAAAAAGGAAAAGGCATGCCTAGCCTTTGCTCCAAGTCACTTTCTCATCTGCCGCTCTGAGTCTCTCAGCGTGTTTTAGCTTTACTTCACATTTTCCTCACATTCCTCACGTCCATTCCAGCTGATTGCGTTCAGTTTGTATTTATCTCGTATGAACTGATGCAGTGCTGCTGTAAAGAGGCTCTTCTGGCCTTGTGTTCAATCATGTCTGAGGAGCAGAAACCTTATCATGGCACATGACCCTTTAAATAAAAAAATGGGAGTAAAAAATAGTATTCTTCACTAAAAGCATTTGATTGTACAGTATATAGAACTATTAAAATGCTTACCTGGTTCTTTTCCTCATTAAATTGCTCTCTAAATCCAAATACTACAGTGCATATAAAAATTATTCCACTCATGTTATGAGTCAACAAACAGTATTACTGTAGCTACTGTACATATGCTACTTAAAATAACGTATTCTCCACTGGAAGCTGTTTGAGGAGAATTTTTAAGCATCTCCTTTATTTAAAAAAAAATGAAAAGCTAAACAGAAAACATGTACATTTAAACATGACAAAAAATTACAGTAAAAACGGAGGGAGTATTTACCCTGTGATTAAATATGTTACTTTTTGAAGAGTTACATAAATAAAAGAAACATTGATTTTTAAAAGATACTGGGACTGTAAAACTAATGTAAAATAAAGAAAAATAAAAGTATACATTTTTATTATTTCATCCTTTCACCCGCAAGCTGTTCTCTGTGCCACTGGCTACACAGCACAACCCTCCAGATTAACAGTTGCATAGGTGCTCTTTTCTGATGAGAGCCAGTTCCATCATAACCTTTTATGTTATTTGAGACTAGACTTTGAGAAAAAAGCACTGAATTTAAGCTTTGTCCAAATTTGACTGGTACTGCATAGATTGTTGTTTTCTAGTTTTCTTATTGTGAGAAGCAGCAGTTGTTTTTTGGAAGTGACAGCTGTGTGTAAATCGAGTAGCCACTCCCATCTCAGTTATTTATACTGAGATTTCATGCCCTGTGTAAATCGATTATAAATGTAACAGATATCCTATAGTAAATACTAAAAAAATACAGTTTTCCGCTTACACTTGTAAAACTAACCTGATACAAAAAGGCTTTAAGGGCGTTTTCACACCTGTAGTTTGTTTCTCTGGTCCGAATGAGTTGATGAGTTCGTTTACTTGGAGCGTTTTCTCCCTCTGTTTAGTCTGGTTTCACTCAGGCGTGTGCATGGTGCGTGCATGGACACAGCGTTTGTTCTTAGCTGTGGTAATTAGCGTTATCTGGCTAATATATCAGTTTAGACTGCGTCTAATCAGCCGTTTAGCTCAAATAAATGGACTACATTTAATAGCTGGGTCGGATCGAGACCGGATCATGTTCTCACCAAAGCGAACCGCTCCAGAGTTCGTTTGGTACCGGACCGAGACCACCTCCACTAGCTGGTCTCGGTCCGGTTCTTTTGATCTGCACTCGAGTGTGATTACTGTTTTCACACCTGCTCAGTCGAACCGCACTAAAGTTACAAACGGACCAGAGTTCCTTTTAACCGGACCAAATAGTGCTGGTGTGAAGACGCCCTAAAACACAAAACCTAAAAACTATTTTAAAAAATACACCAATCTTGTATCAAATGTTCCCTCACTCTTGAACAAGATCCTGAGATACTGGAACTCCTCGACTTAAAACTCATAAAAACTCATTCCCAACCTGGAAAAGGGCACTCCACCCTTTTCCGACTGAGAAAACTAAACTAAACTTACTGAACTATTAATGGATATGTAGTTTTGGGTATGAAACCAGCTGAATACAGAATCAGGTTCAGCATCATTTGAGGTTCAGTCTGCAGACAAATCTCTCATATTTATCTCCTTTATTCAACTAATAAAAGGTCTAGTCTAGTCTCGTCTATTCTTTCCGTGCTCTGGTTGTGCTCTGGTTGTTTGGGTCATTCAGCATTAAAATAGCCTGTAATTTGGGTACTTTCTAAATGTTCACTAATAGTCTCTCTGTTGCTGTGAACCCTATCTCACACTCGCTGCCCGGCTGAGGAACAGCAGCTCATTGTTCATCTGTCAGGTTAATACGCTTAGAGAGAGAACACACAGATCTGTACAGGGCTATTATATCATTATAACAACAAAATAACGCTATTGGTGGATGAGAGGGCAGCCTAGTCAAGGGTGCATCATTATTCTACTTCCCAGCATCAGCATGGGAGGAAATCAAGAGGGTAGGAGATATTCAGGGAGGCAAATAAACTGGTAACATTTTTAATTCACACAGCAAAAACTAGAGAGTTGAAATTTTTAGTTTAGAGTTTTTGATTTTCACTCTCAAAGTGTCATTTTAACTCATTTATATAGATTTAAACGATGTTGAGAGTGAGGGCTCTGTGATAAACTTAAAGATATTAATTTAAATATACCTATAAATATGAAAACAATTGCATATGCATACAGGAAATGGCTTAAATAAAGTGGAAACTCTGAGATCCTGGTCTGGAGATCAATGAATTCTAAGAACTTAAGAACATAAGGATCTCTAATTACTTGATTAAAGTACACGGAACTCTTATAATTCAAGGAATTGTAATTGGAAATATACAAAAGTATATATTTTATAAATACACTACTTATTTATTTTTTATTAAACTCTTTTTTTATGTTTTACAAAGTATGATCAAAGTTTACTTTAAAATATGTGATGAAAGCATAATATTGATGTTGTAACGTGGAAGAGGAGGCAGGATGCACACGCAAGTCACATTTATTTTTCCATAATGAAAATAAACAAAACACGAGAGACAAACTAAAAAGAATAAGGTTACTTTAACAAACTCTATAAAACAGGATAAACTAAAAGACTTAAACAAACAAGCAAAATCATCAAACAAAGAAACAAACTAAAGAAAACAAACCAGAACACTGTAGACAAAAAACACAGCAGGTCTGTGGCTAAACAAAACAGATAAACAAAATCCGGACAGAGTAACAGGACAAGATCAGACAAAAAGCGCGACAAACAACAAAGGAGCACATGGGGTATTTATACACAGGCACACACTAGGGATACCTGTGGAGGTAATGAGGGGGCGGAGTAACAAATGAAACAGGAGGGGTTACATATGACAAGGCGGGGCTAAGGCGGAGACAGGACCAAAACACAACAGTAGCACATGGCTGGGAAACATGACAGGTAAACAAAACAAGAGAACAGAAGACAGGAGCAGGAAGGAACCAAAAAAGGAAAGACACTGGACAGACACAGGCTAAGGTGTAACAGATGTATTTTTAATACAGTAAGTACATAAATCTGTTAGTATATTTACAGAATATTTTTTAATACATTTCTTAATATGTTTTAAGTACAATAAAGTATTTTAATAATGAAGTTTTTCACCAGGGATATATATATGGAAACGTTTAAAGTATGGTTGTGTAAAATTGAATTATGGCTGTTTTGAATGAATGTTTTTTTTTTTTTAGAGAGAAAAATGTAGCGTTCAGAGTTCTAGGAGTACTGATGATTCAGAAAACCTACCATGACATAATTCATCACAGTAATGATAACATGTCGCCATATTGGCCCCTCCCCGACAGTTGTCTTCTGTGCATTAAAATCTCTGTCCTTTTCCATCTACCTTTTGTGACAACTTTGTGAAAAATGCTTTCGCTCTTCATGGTGTCGCGGCTTTGCCTTGAAAATTCAATCATGTCGCAGAACCTTCAATGAACTGCGATCTGTCTCTGCTCTCTTTCCAGCTGGGGGATTTTTAAACCGGCTCCAAACTACGGCAGCAGCTCGTTATTCAGACAACAGACGCCACGTATGGATCTGCATGACAATCAAAACAGACAACAGACGCAGAATTACGATTTAGGATTTATATCAGAGCTAATGAATCTTTCATCCTTCAAACTTTTCAAACTTTCATACACTTTCAATACTGATTAGAGGAGAGGGTATTAGAGGAGTGTGAAGTAGCTGAAAAACATCCTTCAGTAAAAGTATCAATACTTTAGTAAAACAGTGAAACAAGAACAAGTTTAAATACCCAAAATGTACAACATGTACAAAAAGTATTAATAAACGTATTGATAAAAGTATCGATACTTTAGTAAAACTGATACAAGAACAAGTTAAAATACCTAAATATGTACATGTACAAAAAATATTAATAAAAGTATCAATACTTTAGTAGAACTGATACAAGAACAAGTTCAAATACCATAAATGTACAACATGTACAAAAAGTATTAATAAAAGTATCAATACTTTAGTAGAACTGATACAAGAACAAGTTAAAATACCTAAAATGTACAAAAAGTATCAATAAAAGTATTGATAAATGTATCAATACTTTAGTAAAACTGATACAAGAACAAGTGAAAATACCAAAAAGGTACAAAATGTACAAAAAAGTATTAATAAAAGTATTAATAAAAAGTATTAATACTTTAGTAAAACTGATTAAAAAACAAATTCAAATACCTAACATGTACAAAATGTACAAAAGGTATCAATAAAAGTATTAATAAAAGTATCAATACTTTTGTAAAACAGTGATACAAGAACAAGTTTAAATACCTAAAATGTACAAAAAGTATCAATAAAAGTGTCAATACTTTAGTAAAACTGATTAAAAAACAAGTTCAAATACCTAAAATGTCCAAAATGTACAATAAATGTACAATACAATAAAAATATTAATATAAGTAAAAGTAACTTCTTTAAGTAAGTCATTTTAATTCGTTACTGTTTTCTTTCTTCATCTACTAGTTGAATGAAATAAAAAAGAAGACTAAATACAAATCTACAATTTTTATTCACCTGCCCATCACATTCAAAGTAGATTTTTTTTACAAAGCAATTGATATAAAAAAAAAAAAATATATATATATATATATATATATATATATATATATATATATATATATATATATATATATATATATATATATTAACTTGGCGGAAATTATATTAATAATTATGTATTTCTTACTAAAACCAATGTAGTATACAGTACTTGATTAAATAAAATATATAAGCTCTGGAAAATCCTAATTGTAAATATATGTATTGTCACGCGGCCGTGTTCTCCTTCCACGCTACCTGACTCCATTTCCCAAGATCCCATGAACAGTAACGTCAACAACTCACGCTCACCTTCACCCAATCATGTTACGCTCCGACGCTCAGACTCACCTGTGTTCTGAGTTAGTTCCGGTTCATTTCCCTCTAGCTTCCTGTATTTAAGGCGGCCGCTTGTAAACAAACTCCGCGAGGTATTGTTAACTCATGTTACATACTAAGCGTTTCCCTGTGTATTGTTTTTGCCTTCTCGTTACGACCCTATTTTCGGATTATCGGTTTATGTCTTTTGTTTTGCCCTTTCTGGATTTGATGTATGGTTGGACTGTTTCTCGGTTACGAACTCGGACTGTATTTTTGACTACGTCTTCTGTCATCGGTGAGATCTTTGTTTGCCTGGCTATTCTGTTAGCAGTATCTGTTAGCTTTACTGCTAATAAACCTGTTTGTATTTCTAACTCGGCTCGCGTCACTCCTCACTACCTGGCGTCACAGAATACCTCGCCTGAAGTGATGGCCGAGTTTAATGATCTCCAGCAGGCAGTCGGGAACCAGGGGAGGGTTCTCGAACAGCATAGCCAGCTTTTTGAGAGCCTTGCTAACACCGTTACTGCTCTTACTACCCAGCAGTCAGATCAACACTCTCAGCTAGCTCAGATAACTGCTAGCCTTCAGGATATCGCTACTCAGCTTGCCCAGCTGAGAGTGGCCACTCCAGCTAGCCTAGCCTCTGCTAACCAGGCCCCGGTTAGCTCTCCTGCTATCGCTCCCTCGACAGCCGCTTTTCCGGTAAGCAAACCTGACAAATATGATGGTTCTCCAGATTTATGCAGAGGCTTTCTCTTGCAGATGTCACTATTTTTTGCTAATTCAGCAGTTAGTGCCGACGCTGCGCGTATTTCGTTTTTTATATCTCGTCTCACCGGCAAGGCTTTGGATTGGGCTACTGCTATTTGGCCTAGTATTGAAAATAGCCCATACGAGCATTTCCTCAGGGAATTTAAGTTGGTTTTTGATCACCCGCATCACGGACAATCTCAGGGAGAGTTATTGGTTCAGTTACGTCAAGGAAACCGACCCGTGTCTGATTTCGCTCTCGAATTCCGTACTTTGGCTGCTGGTAGTGGTTGGAATGAACCAGCTCTACGCGTGATGTTTCGAAATGGACTCAGGGCTGATGTTTTGGCCGAATTAGCTTGCAAGGATGATGGGCTGCCTTTGGATGAACTTATATCTTTAGCCATCAGACTTGATCAGCTCAAACAGAGCTCAGTACCTGGCCGTAGAGCTGCTGCTACTTCTCCTCGTTTTGCTACGCCACGCGCATCTGGATTTACTCCACGGACCACACTCAGGGATGAGGAACCCATGCAAGTAGACGCTACCCGTTTGTCAAAAGAAGAAAGAAAGCGACGATTTCAAGCTGGATTATGCTTCTATTGTGGCAGTGCAGATCATGTGTTGCGAGATTGTCAGCTTTGCCCCTCCCGAGTTCAACGCCAAGATACTTCAGGCTCGTCCTACGGTGGGCTCTCCCATGGTTATCATGGCAACCCGGACCGTCCATATGAGCCATCTGCTACTAACTCGGGAAAGCGTGTGGAGAGGATTCCACACGCTAAAGGGGTAAGCCGACTTAGTCCTGATATGTTTTCAAGATCTTTTATTATTTCTGTTGTTCTGTTCTGCCAGTCTTCTTCATTTGTGTTTCCAGCCCTGATTGATTCCGGTGCCGAGGGGAACTTTATACACGAGCAGCTGACCAGACAACTCCAGATTCCGTTCGAACAATTGGAAAATCCTATGAGACTGTCTGCGGTGGATGGGACCCCAGTTGGCCGAGGAGCTGTTTCCCACACCACCACACCTGTCAAGCTCAACGTCAGCGCTCTGCACTCAGAAGAGATCAGGTTTTTTGTGATGAAGGACACTAATTATCAAATTATATTAGGACTTCCATGGTTGAAAAAACATAATCCTCTGATTTCTTGGTCTAACTGTGAAATTATTTCTTGGTCTCCATACTGTCATGATCACTGCATTACTGTTCCTAAATTAATGATCCAATCTACTACTGTAGAGAGTCCTGGCCTGGAGTCACTTGCACATATTCCTCCTTATTACTCTGATCTGAATGAAGTTTTTAGCAAGTCACGTGCTACTCAACTTCCCCCACATCGCTCCTATGACTGTGCTATAGAGCTTATAGACAATCAGATACCTCCCAAGTCACGTATATATCCTTTAACTCAAACTGAGGAACGTGCTATGGAGGAGTATGTGCAGGAGGCTCTATCTCAGGGGTTCATTCGTCATTCCACCTCTCCTGTAGCTGCATCCTTTTTCTTTGTCAAAAAAAAGGATGGAGGTCTGCGCCCATGTATCGACTATCGACAACTAAATGCAGTTACCAAAACTTATCCCTATCCTCTCCCTTTAGTACCTGTAGCGCTTGAACAACTACGCGGAGCTTCCATCTTCACTAAATTAGATCTCCGCAGTGCTTATAACTTGGTGAGAATTAGAGAGGGTGATGAGTGGAAGACTGCCTTTTTCACCACTAGGGGGCACTATGAATACTTAGTTATGCCGTTTGGTCTCAAGAACGCCCCGTCCGTATTCCAATCTTTCATAAACGATGTACTCCGTGACATGCTAGGAAAATTTGTCATAGCTTTTATAGACGACATTCTAATTTATTCATCTGACTTGACTACACACATTTCCCATGTTCGTGCGGTATTGACCCGTCTTCTCCAAAACCAGCTTTTCGTTAAAGCGGAAAAATGTGAATTTAATCTGTCTACCATTTCCTTTTTGGGTTATGTTATTAGTGCCAGAGGCATTACTATGGATGATAGGAAGATTCAGGCTGTAGTTAACTGGCCTACCCCTAGATCAGTAAAGGAACTACAAAGATTTCTTGGTTTCGCAAACTTTTATAGAAGATTTATTCGTAATTATAGTTCTGTAGCTGCTCCACTGACCAATCTATTGAAACGGAATGCTAGAAAGTTGATCTGGTCTGAAGAAGCATCAAATGCTTTCTCTTCTCTCAAAGAGGTGTTTACTTCAGCTCCCTTGTTAAAACATCCAGATCCTAAGGAGCCCTTTGTTGTTGAGGTAGATGCATCCAGTGTTGGAGTAGGTGCTGTCCTCTCCCAAAATATTGGATCTCCCAGTAAGATGCACCCTGTAGCCTACTTCTCCCACAAACTCTCCCCTGCTGAACGGAACTATGGTATTGGTGATCGTGAACTATTGGCCATTAAATTAGCTTTAGAAGAATGGAGACACTGGTTAGAGGGAGCACTACATCCTTTCGTGGTAATAACTGATCACAGAAATTTAGAATTCTTGAGATCTATGAAAAGTATGAATTCACGTCAAGCACGTTGGTCTGTCTTCTTTGCTCGTTTCAATTTTGTAATCACTTATCGACCTGGCTCCAGAAACACCAAGGCAGATGCCCTCTCACGAATTTATGAGGAAGATAATGTAGAAACCTCAGAACCCTCTACAATTCTAAAACCAGGTATAGTTCTAGCTCCTATCAGATGGGACATCTCGGAGGAGATTAATCTAATTAACTCTACATCCCCTCCTCCTTTGCAGTGCCCCCCAGACAAATCTTATGTACCAGACCAGTGCAGAGATAGACTCATTACTTGGGCACACACTTCTCCTACTTCAGGACATCCTGGCGAGACTCGCACTTTTCAATTATTAGAGAGTCGTTTCTGGTGGGAAAATATGCGATCTGACATCCACAATTTTGTAGCCTCCTGTACTGTGTGTGCTCAGAGTAAAACTCCCCGTACTCTACCTGCCGGTAAATTAGTACCTCTGCCTGTTCCTGCTCGGCCTTGGTCTCACTTAGCTGTCGATTTTGTTTCTGATCTTCCTGAATCTATGGGTCACACAGTTATCATGACAGTTATAGACCGTTTCTCTCGCGGAGTTAGGTTCATTCCTTTTAGTAAAATGCCTACGGCCCTAGAAACTGCTGAAGCCATTTTTATTCATGTTTTTCGTGTTTTTGGTATCCCTGAAGATATTGTCTCTGATCGTGGTCCCCAATTTATTTCTCAAGTTTGGTCTGCCTTTATGAGTAGTTTGGGTATATCTGTTAGTTTATCTTCTGGCTATCACCCTCAAAGCAATGGACAATGTGAGAGAATGAATCAGGAGCTAGGAAAGTTTTTGAGAATCTATTGTTCTAACAATGTCCATGATTGGGCCAAATTTCTCCCTTGGGCGGAACTAGCTCAGAACTCACTGATCAGTTCCACTACTAAAATGACACCTTTTCAATGCTTTTTAGGATATCAACCACCCATCATGCCCTGGTCAGCCGAACCTTCTAATATTCCTGCGGTAGACGATTGGATGCGTCGGAGCGAGGAAGTGTGGGAGGAGACTCACAGACGCATTGAGGCTGTTTTACAACGGCAGAAACAACAGGCTGATCGCCTACGCCGTGAGACCCCCCTTTACTCTCCTGGTGATCGGGTTTGGCTATCTACCAGGGATTTCCGGCAACCAGATGCTAATAAGAAACTTTCAGTTAAGTATATTGGCCCTTTCAAAGTCATTAAGAGAATTAATGAAGTTACCTACCGTCTCGATCTACCCTCTCACTACCGTGTATGCCCTTCTTTTCATGTGTCTTTATTAAAGCCGGTTATCCCTGGTCCGTTGGATGAGACATCGCTTGGGGCGTCTCCTCCTCCTCCGGTGGCTATGGACGGTGGCCCGGTTTATGCGGTAGAACGACTTTTGGACTCCAGGAGGAGAAGGGGAGCCCTGGAGTATCTGGTGGACTGGAAGGGCTACGGACCTGAGGAAAGAAGTTGGGTTCCGGCAACTGATGTCCTGGATCCTTTAATGGTGGATGACTTTCACCGGTCTCATCCATCCCGTCCTGCACCACGCCCCAGAGGTCGCCCTAGGAGAAGGTCTCCAGGTCCAAGAAGGGGTAGACGCGGTGGTTCTGTCTCTGTCCGGTCCCTCAGTTCGGTCCGCAGTCCCAGGAGGGGTCGTCCCAGGTCCAGGGCTTCCATCCATTCCGTTCCCGTTTCTGGGCCACCTGTTCAGGACTCCGCTGAGGTTGGGGGGGCTGTCTCCTTGTGTCGTCCTCATCCTTCGGATTATTCGGACTCTTTGGAGGGGGGTACTGTCACGCGGCCGTGTTCTCCTTCCACGCTACCTGACTCCATTTCCCAAGATCCCATGAACAGTAACGTCAACAACTCACGCTCACCTTCACCCAATCATGTTACGCTCCGACGCTCAGACTCACCTGTGTTCTGAGTTAGTTCCGGTTCATTTCCCTCTAGCTTCCTGTATTTAAGGCGGCCGCTTGTAAACAAACTCCGCGAGGTATTGTTAACTCATGTTACATACTAAGCGTTTCCCTGTGTATTGTTTTTGCCTTCTCGTTACGACCCTATTTTCGGATTATCGGTTTATGTCTTTTGTTTTGCCCTTTCTGGATTTGATGTATGGTTGGACTGTTTCTCGGTTACGAACTCGGACTGTATTTTTGACTACGTCTTCTGTCATCGGTGAGATCTTTGTTTGCCTGGCTATTCTGTTAGCAGTATCTGTTAGCTTTACTGCTAATAAACCTGTTTGTATTTCTAACTCGGCTCGCGTCACTCCTCACTACCTGGCGTCACATGTATGTGTATTTGATAAGTTCACTGTACTTATTAATGTACTAAATAAATTATATACATGAATTTAAAATGTATTAGGTGAGTTTAGTGAACTAATTCGGTTTTACAGTGTGTCTTTTTTTTCACCAAATAACACCAGAAGAGCTTTCTTTATGAATAAAGGAATTCTGTTGTCCTTGCCTCTTTCCTTCTTTTTTCTGTCCCTTTCTCTTTATTTCTGCTGTAAAGATTAATATTGTAAAGCATCCTTGAGATTATAAAAGGCTCTACAGTATATAAATAAGCAACAATCGTTCTGTTATTCAGGGAAGTGAGTGAATGGAGCTGGTTTACTAGTTTATCTCTGGCTGTGGTCATTAGGGGCGGGGTCACTGGAGTTGGTTAAAGCTCTCACTCTCCTCCTCAGGCAGGAATCAATAAATGTACTTGCCCTCACGATTGTCCAAATGACTTCACGGATAAAAGGCTGACTCAGACCCTCCACACCGCCTACGGCGGACGACATTACTGCACTCAGAGTGTGTATCTGATCTCCCCACAGGCCAGCACACACACACCTTTATGTTCAGTGATAGGAACTGAATTGGTTTTTTACCCATTTAAAAGTTCCCCATATCCTTAACCCTCCTATTATCTTTGGGGTCAATTTGATCCCATTCAACGTTTAAAGTCTCTGAAAAAATGATTGATATTAGTTTGTTATTTAAGCAATAGAACATGAGAGGGAGTGTGTTATCACTACCTTTTACCTTTTTGAGGCACAACTACCCTGTAAGCAAGGTGCAACATTGTACATATAACTCTGTGAATGAGTCTTCAACTTTTTGCGTTCCAAATGTTTTATTAGGAGCAAGGTACAAAACAAATTAATCAAAAAATAAACAAAGCAAAACAAAATCTATTCACAAAAAAAAACACCCTAAATCAACGAATTAATTTCCCTTGACCTAATCAACCATACCATACTTCTGACACAATTGGAAATTAAGTCCTAAATCAGCCAACACTGGTCTACCCAACCCAGCCGAAACCATGTATTTTCCTCTGCAGGGGAATAAACTCATAAACTACAAACAAATCATAGTAATAATCAAAATAATTACTGTACACACCATAGGCAAAAACCCTATTTAGTAAACATAAGAAAATATAATAAAAGAATATTTTAAAATATTTTAAACCCTAAAGTACTCCCCTCTAAATGGTCTGTCCCAAAGTGGGTCCTACTGAGCATGCCTCATTTTGCTCAGGCACTTTTAATTATTTTAATTATTATAAGACAGAAAAGAAGGCATTTAAAAGCTGGGACACATTTAAAATCCGCTGATGTTTGGTGAATCGTCATGTGATCTGTGTGTAGCTCTGAGGGTAGAGTCGACTCGTTGAGTGAATCTATTTACAAATCAATGATCAATGATACAAAACATACAATACATTTACAAGCCCATGCATTGATATCACGCTCAGACCTCGTGTATAAACATCCGCAGAGAAACTCAGAGATACACACTGGGTTATATGTCAGAATGTGAGTTTGTGACTAAAAACAGACAAATAAAGCAATAAACCAGTTACAGAAAGTTGCTCTTAAAGAAACTTTGAAGCAGTAGACAAATACTGTATTTGCTTTATTCTGATGTGCTGAGGCATTCTAGGGTTATTAAGCTGTAAAAAGTCAATGTGTGATTTTAGTGTCCAGTTCTCTAGTCATTCTTTGGTGCGGGTTATACAGTGTTGGCTAGGCAACTCCAGAAAAGTATTCAAATAAATAAAGTCATGCTGTTTTCTTTAGAAGCAACAGTTTTTAAACACATCTTACAGTGAGGACTTGCTTGGTCTGTGTCCGTCACCGCAAAAGTAATTCACACAAGGTTCGGTATGGCGTCACATCAATGTCAAAAGTTGGGGACCCAAAAATAGCAGGTGAAAAATGTAAGCAGCGTGTTTTATCTTTTTTTGTGTTTGTAAATTAACTAAATCGTGTGCGCGCTGAACAAAATATAGCTCTTAACCTTCATTTTTCTTGCTCTTGAGTGTTTTTTTCCCTCTCGAATTCACAGTTCTCCTCGATTGCTATAAGAATAAACTTTGGCTGCTGTTTTTGTTTGAGTGTAGAAAGGGGTGATTTTAACCGTTTGGGGGCGGGGTCAGAGTCACCTCCCTCAGCGAATGCTACACTCTACACTCGAGCACAAAAAAGACACTTGAGCAAAAACAGCTGCTGCAGGTAATTCGCATAGCACGCGAGGAGAACTGTGAATTTAAGAGGGAAAATGATGGTCAAGAGCAATATTTTGTTCAGCATGCACACAATTCCCTTTTTTAATTTAATTAAAAGTTTAAACACGCTGGTTATTGTTTTTTACCTGGTATTTTTGCACCCCCGACTTTTGACATTGATGTGACGCCATAGTCTGGCTTTCCCCATGTCACTGTGGTGTTGTTTGTGTGTATGTGTGTGTGTGTGTGTGTGTGTGAGGAGGGTCACTCTGAACTATGGGAGCCCAAAGAGAGAGTAGGTAGCAGAAGTCTAAACTGAGAGAAAACTGATGTTCATAATAACATGCCGCCCTTAACTGTAAATTTGACTTAATTGATAAAATCAATTTATCGCCCAGCTCTACTTTTGTGTTTTATGTAATTTGGGCTGTGGTTATTTTTAAATACTAATTTTTACTCATTTTTATTATAGTAAGACAGACACCATATTCTGCTATGTCTAATTGAGCTTTTTACACATATGTAATTACATAACCTGTGCAACTTTAATTAATCTGTAACAGTATGTACTTCACTAGTAGTTGCACTGTTAACATATGTATTGTAAATGTGTAATTACACAGTTATTACAGACACTTATCATACTTATCATAAAGTTGGACCATTTTAAAATTATTTTTTTGTCTTGACTACTCCTCATAATGAGTGTATGCATTACCTCTCCTCTGTAGAGCACCTACATGGATGGACAGATGGAGGAACACTCAGAGTACCTGCATATTTTCGCTGTGCCCACATGTGAGAAATTGTCACTTTCACTTCCTAATATCATGCATCTCTCTCTCGGTAAACAGCTTGTGCTGTTCGGTGGCCAATTTAAAGCAGAATGCAGCCTCTGTAGAAAATGCTTGAGAAATGCTTGTTACCTTTTTTAATGACGAAATAATGAACTGAGGAAGTGTCTGAAAGAACAGTTTAACTAATCAGAAGCTTATTTTGCATTTATATGAATATTATTAAACCCTATTGACACTAGATCATGTACATCTATCATCCCACAATTCCTTTAATCATTCCTGTATCAGCGATGTCATCATTTCCTTGTCATAAAAGGGCTATGAATATTTTCAGGTGGAACAAATTGCCTTTAAGGATGCTTCAATTTAGATCACGGCTAAAAATGCTTAGTCGCCATTTAAAGCAGCTATTTAGCATCGTTGGCTTTGGAACGTGATGGTTTATGTGCTGTTCTGGGCAGGGGAAGGTAGTCAGCTAAGTGAGAGGACGAGAACATCTGTCATTTACTGCTTATATCATTACTGATGCTGTCCGTGATGACTGGATTATAATGTAGAATCAGCTTCCCAGACATCAAACCAGAACATTGTAGTTTGGCTCTAATGACTTATAATGACTCAAATAAAGAACCTGAGCAACAACACACAATTACCAATAAGAGCCAGGCATAGGTAGAGGGGCATAATGGATGTTCATTGCTATCTTACACCCTCTCAACAGTCTATATAGTCTCTTTAACAGTCTTAATAGCAACTATGAGGTGTGTTCAGGTACATTTCTGGTGTATTGTTTCTGTATCTTGGCAACAGAAAACACAGGTGCACCACTGACTGAGTACAACCTAGACAAACATCAACAGTCAGACGTTTATTGCTATCTTGGATTTGAAATGTTAACACAGACACATGTCCAACGTGTGTCCACCTCCACTTATTACTCACACATGGACAGAATACAAAATAAAAGAACATCAAACACATCTTAATTGCATGAATGACCAGGTTAGTTTCCTCTGCCCAAAAGTGCTAGACACATCCAGGTACCTGCGCCATTAAAATAGCAATCCGTCAAAGTCAGAACTTATCTGGTTCTTAAAGGGTGACATGTAAGTGACATGCTGATGGGTTTATTGCATGTAATGCCCCAAACACACCCATGATTAATTAAGAGTTTTAGTACATGCCTTTTGCACATTTGGAGCTACACAAGGTTGACAACTCGCCTAAAGATCTCTAAAACAGGACCCTATTCGTTTTCAAGTCTACTACAGTAAGTTTAGGTTTGAGATGCAGATTGATACATTTTAACTAATTCTTTTATAGTATTATTTGTTCAAACTGTTTGGTTTTTGCTTTTCTAGGTTATCTTGCTAATTTGTGAATATCGAATATCGCTGTCCAATAAAAAACATGTATCTCCAAAACAGCATTTTTACAGGAGAGAGAGAAAGCCTTTATTGCTTTTAATGGAAGTCAATGTAAAAAAATAGTTTATTTTAAATTATTTAGGAGAATTTCTGTTGGTCTGTTGATCAAGAAATGTTAAGACAGTTTGTACTGTATGTACTGTATGTAGTAAATTAAAAATTGGCAAAAATGGAGAAACTTCGTTTTTCATTGGACATCGACAATATTCACTAGAGTTGTTCTATATTGTAGCATCACTAGATGTGGAGTAATGAGGCCAGGCCATTGTACTGTAGATGGATGGATGGAGCTGAATACAGTACCATTCTGAAATAAAACCTGTTGGAGTCTTCAAAAGACCTGTGAAGAGACTGGGATGGAGATTTATTTTCCAACAAGACAATGATCCAAAATCTGCAATTGAAAGGTTCACAAATAAACGTATCCAGGTGTTAGAATGAAGTCCAGTCAAAGCCCAGACCTGAGTCCAATCCAGAATCTGTGGAAAGAGCTGAAAACTGCTGTTCACAAACCAACACTGCCTCACTGAGCTCTAGCTGTTTTGGAAGGAAGAATGGGCAAAAATGTCAGTCTCTTAATGTGCAAAACTGATAGAGACATACATACCCCAAGCGACTTGCACCTGTAATCACAGCAAAAAGTGGCGCTACAAAGTATTAATGCAAGGGGGCTGAATAATAGTGCACGCTCCACTTTTCAGGCTTTTATTTATAAAAAAAGGTTTAAAATATCCAATAAATTTTGTTCCACTTCACAATTGTGTCCCACTTGTTGTTACAGTAATTCTTCACAAAAAAATTACAATTTCATATCTTTATGTTTGAAGCCTGAAATGTGGCAAAAGGTTGAAAAGTTCAAATGGGCCGAATACTTTTGCAAGGCACTGCATGTTGTAAAATTGTAAAAAGAAGGGTTCCAAAACTTCATACAGTCATACAGTGTATACCCAATGTTAGTGATGGTGTTACTTTTTTACTTTTAACGTTAGTGTTGTAGGGTTTTAATGGTTGTAGGGTTTTCTTTATAATTGTCATCCTTCATTTAGAAGACTAAAAACAGCTAAAACTTGCTTGGAAAAAAGAATTTTAAAAAGCATTTCTCATTATTATTAGTCTCAGTTGTTTTATGTTGTGTTCTGAGCCAATCGGCCAATCAGAACAAATCTGTGGGTTGCGAATGTTCTCCAGTGTTGACTCTAATCAATCAACTTAACTCGTGGAAATGATCTGAGAAGAACATTTGGAAGAAAACTTTTCATCCTCTTCCCAGACATCTGACTGAGATTGATCGTCTCTCCACAACAGCTCTTCACTAACAATCTGAACCGTTTCAGCGCCGCTTAGATTTTGATGCCTCTTGACTCGTCGCCACGGCGGTGTTGGATTGAATAAAGGCTGCCAAAGAATGAATTTGATTTGTACTCGTGTACGGCAGTGAATATAATTATTGCTAATTATCGGCTGCTGTTAGCGAGGTTAGCTCGGACAGATGGCGGAGCCGGCTCACGCGGGATCAGGACGGGCTGCACACTCACATACATAATCTCAGAGACCTCATTTCGCTTTCATCTAACCATCAACATATACAGCTGTGCTTCAATATGGTCTGAATATCAGCAGCGTCTCGGGGCGCCGCACAAAGGTGGAGAACATTTGTGGCCGAAGGGGAGCGTTTATGTTATCCGAAGTCTAATAATAATGATGATAATAGCAGACTGGCTTTATAATCTGCACTCAGTCACAGCAGAGTGAGCTTTCTAATCGTTCTAATCTTCTAAAACTGTTGTGTTATGCTCTTGTCCTTTGTTTTAAGCACTGGAATTTGTTTATCAACTAGTTTTCTTTGTTTTAAAAGTCTTTCCAAAAACAAACCTACATCTACAGGGGTTAGACAATGAAACTGAAACACCTGTCCTCATTTTAGTGTGGGAGGTTTCATGGCTAAATTGGAGCAGCCTGGTGGTCAATCTTCATTAATTGCACATTTCACCAGTAAGAGCAGAGTGTGAAGGTTCAATTAACAGGGTAAGAGCACAGTTCTGCTCTAAATATTGCAATGCACACAACATTATGGGTGACATACCAGAGTTCAAAAGAGGACAAATTGTTGGTGCACGTCTTGCTGGATCATCTGTGACCAAGACAGCAAGTCTTTCTGATGCATCAAGAGCCACGGTATCCAGGGTAATGTCAGCATACCACCAAGAAGGATTAACTGTGGACGCTGTAAGAGGAAGCTGTCTGAAAGGGATGTTCAGGTGCTAACCCGGATTGTATCCAAAAAACATAAAACCACGGCTGATCAAATCACGGCAGAATTCAATGTGCACCTCAACTCTCCTGTTTCCACCAGAACTGTACATCAGGAAAATAAATTATTGTGGTCTAAAACCAGTTTCAGTTTCATTGTCCAACTTCTGTAGGTTGCCTATTTCTTAGTTGAGATGCAATTTTGTTCTATTCCAAATCCAGTTAAGAGACAATAGAAGGTGTTTTTGTTAGGTGAAAAGTAAAAAAAATATAAAATATAAAATATAAAAGTATATTCTTGCCTTGGAGACAACAAGGCAAGAATTTAGACAACTAATGTCTAAAATTTGCTGTAATATAATGATTGAACCTGTGAATCACCTGATTATTATTTGTTATGAATGAATCTGTACAGCGTAATGTACTCTTGAGAGGGGTATCTGGTTAGTTTTCTGGCCCAGAACTCGCCGTTCTGGACCAAGTGTAGAATTTTTAGTGTGTATCCGGTTTGTGATGTTAAAAGTTTTGACGCCTTCATGTTCAATGACTCTCTCACAGAGCTGCTGTAATCATTAACTCTTAAATATTTGATCAGCTCTCATAATTGGCTAATTAAGGGATGTCAGCTAATTGTTGATGCCATATTTTGACTGAAAATCATGAAAAAAGTGTATTAGAGTTTCCGGAGGGACGGTGATTTTTTCAGAACATAGCTTATTTGCAGTTGAGGTGCTAAATATTTCATTCCACATACAGGTAAGACGCTACTGAAGATGTTTTGTTTGCTGTAAAATCATACGACTTGGTATGTTCTTGCCTTGTAAATGAATGAACCTATGAACCCCCTATTTATGATCTGTTAAATCCAATTAATTCATAATGCATTTTATGGCATTCCTTTATTCCATATTCTACATAAGACCTACATAGGAGTTCCATAACGCAGTATAATTTGTGTATATAAGAACAATATCACCACTGTGCTAACACATCTTGAGGCTATAGACTCCACTCCTACATATTGCACAGTACTGAATATTTTGCTACAACTACAAAACACTATATATAGCAATTTAAATCTAAAAACACTGTATTTTTAAACATTATACTGTAGTGTCACCATGTAGAAGTAACAAGGCCATGTCAAGGTTCCATTGAACAACTTTATTTTCTACAGGATTGAGATTGAAAGACCATCAACAAGCAATAGTCCTCTGATAACATGATGGTTGCACTGGTGGAGACCCTTATTCACATTCCAACCCAACACTAAGAGGGTGGATACGCCCCACCCGTGAAAACATCACCAATACACTAAATGCATGCAAACACACACACATACAAAACACACAAATGCACAAAAAAAACAAATTTCCTCAACAAACAGAAAAGGCCGGCCGTTATTCATGATGGGAGCTTCTAGTTTTTAGTGTTTTTGCTGCTCTAATACACCTGATTCAACCATATTAGGTTCGCTAAAAGAAATGCACCAACTTTAAAACCTGCCTCAATTTATCACATCCAAAACTTTAAAGCCCAATAGAGATTAATCCCTCGCAATGTGCACTTTGAGCAGTCATCTTGATGTAGCTGATTAAATGTTTATTTCTTCTGCTAGATGTTTCTGTGGGTTCTGGAGAGTTTTAAACTTCTCTTACAGCACGTCTTCATGCTGGATGATCCAGAAAAAAAGGAAAAAAGAACTTTCTTGGCATTGTTGGAGTTGATGCCTCCTAATTTGCTTGGCTTCTTTTGTTGCTGACCATGGAATTCTGCACTTTTCTCCGCTTACAAAAAGTTTACAACCATCTTCTCTGGACTTTATTCTTTGCCATGGGTTATTATATATTTTTTTTGTGCAACGATTTAATCATTTTATGACTGAAATAGATTGTACTATGATTGGTTGACAGTTGATACCAATGGAGGATAGGGATGGATGTCACATTAATTTGTGATGAACTCTTGAGAGGAGTATCTGGTTAGAGTTTTAATAATCACTGTACTGTACTGAGTGACAGACTTTAAAGAGGGGTATCCAATTAGTATTCTGACACTCACTGTACTGGGCTGAGTCATGGACTCTTGAGAGGGGGATCTGGTTACAGTTCTGATACTTACTGTACTGTACTGAGTGAAAGACTCTAGAGAGGGGTATCCAATTACTGTTCTGACACTCACTGCACTGGCCTGAGTCATGGACTCTTGAGAGGGGTATTTGGTCAGTGTTCCAATACTCACTGTACTGTACTGAATAATAGCCTTTTGAGAGTGATATCTGGTCAGTGTTCCAATACTCAATCTACTGTACTGAGTAATGAACTCTTGAGAGGGTTATCTGGTTAGTGTTTTGATTCTCACTGTTCTGGGCCAAGTAATGGACTATGATCGTGCAATCTAATTTGTGGTCTTCCTCCATGAGATGTTTTTGTTTTGAAGCCTTCAAGTTCAATGACTCTCACACAGAACTCCTGTAATCCTGAACAACTCCTTAATTACTTATTAAGGAAATATGAGCTAATTGCTTAGGCCAAAGTGTGACTAAAAATCATCTGAGACCAACAGATATCCAGTTAATATACTGCCATCTGTAGACAAAGTTATACAAACTGGCTTTACATAGGTTTTTGCAAGTTTTACCAGTGAAGGAAATTAGCTAGGAACCCCCAATGGTTCTGAGGAGTCTCTTAGGGTTTCTAGAGGGACAGATCATAAATAATTTTCTGAACATCATACTCAAAAGGCCTCAAGCTTGTACATATTTAAAGCGACCAGCTTCTGCAACCCCCCCCCCCCCCCCCCCCCCGTTGTACTTTCAGGGTTACTGGTTGTAAGAGGTGCATCTTGGTCTTGATGGATATGCCCCGATTTCATCCAGAAGCAAGACCTGATTGAGTTGAAGGCCACAGTGTCCTGAAGGAAGCTGTGTAAATCCTGGCTGTGGGTGCCACTTTCTTCTCTATCACTAACCCCAGACATCTGAACTCCTTGACCTGTTCGATTTTAACGTCATCAAGGTGATTGAGGTAGTCGCAATTTCGGCAGTTTCTCAGAACCTTGGTCTTGAATCTATTGATTTCCAAGCCATGTTGTTGAAGGTATTCTGTGGAATCTTTAGGATTGGTCTTGGTGAACATGGGCCAACCTCAGAGCAACATTAACCTTTTTTTTTGGTCAGAGGTTTTTAACAATTAAATTCGTGAGTGATGAGTAGAACAATGGCAAAGTGGAGTTCCGTAATTTAACAAGACCAGGGCAACCAAAACAGACATGGACTGGACTGAGACATAAAACCAAGCAAAAAGCCAAAAAGGAAAATGACAAACAGGCAGAGATCATTTACACATAGCTCAGACATGGAAGATAATGTTCAGTACTAGGGGTATGACGCAGAGGCATGCTAAAGCATCACCAACTCTGCCCTTTATCAACCAAAGTACCCTTTTGAAACTTCGTTTTTTATATTATTATTATTATTCAAATTTTACTGAGGCCGGTTTGAAATTATCTTTTGAAAACCTGAGCGATTAAAAACGAGTGAAAACAGAATGCCCTGAAATCAGCCGACCTCTCTCCTCCTCTGTCACGTGACCCCGCGCGGTCACGCGCAAGGCACTATAGATGCGCTGCAGCAGCAGTTCAGTTCAGCGAGTCTTCAGCACAGTACACACGGCAACAGACAGGCTTCTTCTCCCCTCGTGTCCCACCAGCCAGGTAGCATACACATCAAGTAAAATCCTACCGTTTGCCCTCTAAGCCCAACGTGAAATCAGTTTGTTGTGCAGTAAAATGTCTCATACAGCACCAAACTACTAAGCATCTTTAGCCGACTGGTCACCTGATAAACTAGCCGCTCTAGCCCAAATCAATGATAGATAACGTTTTTTTTATAATGAAGCGTTCCATGTGCGCTAAAAAGTGCCCTTTTTCCCCCCTGAGCACTTGCCCCCCAAAATGTCTGTGCACGCCACTGGTATGACACTACGTGTATTCTATAAGAACCATCATGGTTCGGTACGCACCAACGTAAGCAGAATACACGGTACACAGGTAGTATGTAGGAGGCTTGTGGAACCAATAAATGTAACCCGGAACGTGTAGCTGTAGCACTGTTGCTATTAGCAACTCGCTACTGAAGTTTAGCTCTGACTGGAAGCTAGAGAACACAAGCAGAGAGTGCCACAGAAATGCAGATCATTCAAACTGTCCACAACCACAGCTGTGCCGCCATAGGAAACTAATGGTCGCCTGTCGCTTTCCAGTGTGAACGCAGTGTTAGGCGCTCGTACTGTCTCTCTCTCTTTCGCTCTTTCTGTCGTTTGCTCTCTCTCTTTCGCTCATGCCATCTGTCTGTCTCTCTCTCTCTGTTTCGCTCATGCCGTCTGTCTGTCTCTCTGTCTCTCTCTCTCTCTCTTTTTTGCTCATGCCATCTGTCTGATTGTCCCTCTCTTTCGCGCTTTCTCTTTCGCTCGTGCTGCCTGTCTGTCTCACCCTCTTTCTCTTTTGCTCACACCGTCTGTCTGTCTGTCTTGCTCAATCTTTCTCTCTCTCTCTCTCTCTTTCGCTCACACCATCTGTCTGTCTGTCTTTCTCACTCGCTCTATCTCTTTCACTCACTCTTTGTCTGTCTCTCTCTCACTCGCTCTCTCTTTTTCGCTCACGCCATCTGTCTGTCTCTCTCTCTCTCTCTCTCTCTCTCTTAATTTTAACAAACTAATATGTTTAGGATAAAATATAGTAGTAATGTAGTTTAAGCAGTTAAAGTAATGCTTTATATATTTTTTGCTTAATAAAGCGCCACAATCAGGCTCACTGTTTGTTCCAACAAGATCCAAAAGATAGAGACTCTCATGAAGACAGTAGGAGGGAAGTGCTACGATTAATAAAAGTGCTCATGTTTATATAACATGACTACAATTAAGTTTCATTGTTATTATGAAATGAATAAATGTGAGGCTATACAGAATGCCCAGCCATACCGAGGTGTGAACCGAACTGTACATTTTCTGTACTGTTACACAAAAAAAAAAATGGTTGGCAATACTTCGCAAAGAATACAGGCAAACAGTCAGTTGTAAAACTCCGAACACACACTCAGACTAGATTACTCAGGTGAATAAGACAAACTAAGAAAAATTTTCATGATTGAAGGCAGCCAATCATTTCTCAGAAGGGTCTGAGAAAGATGAATGATGGGGAATGTAGTCACTATTAGTGTTTGTGAAGGCAGAGAGGAGGCCAAAGAGTGTGACAGTTTAATTGCGTCAGTTTTTCTTATGAACACTTTTGTTTTACTTTTGTTTTGTGTTTGTTAAAGCTGAGGTGGAGAAAATGTCCAAATGTCCAATTCTTATGTTCAGCATTTTAAGAAAGTAATAATATAAAAGAAATCCCACGAAAAATGGTTTCAAAAGCAATTTCTAAACAATAGGAGTTGGTGGTCTGCTGCTGGCATGCCAGCAGGGAAATAACAATTATTTTGACACCATAACACTGAGTTATGCAGACAGAATAAAAGAAAAAATATGTTAATTGATCGGTTGATGGATTTGTATGACATCATACTGCTGAGTGAAGTGCAGCCACAATAGAGGAGCCATATTTTTCAGATTGTAATGATTTATGATTACAGTATAAGGCTGAGTGCGGCGCACTGAGAGCTGAAGTGAGTAGATGTATTGTTGAGTGTTCTGTTCATCATCAGAAACTTCAGTCAGATTTATCAGATTCTGACAATTTATTATGATGTCATACTGCTGTCACTCAGAACAGAGAAGCTACTCAAAGTAACTAGATGATGACTCATTGTGATATTATGAGGCTGAGTGTTGTGTGCATTATTCATTGTGGTTTGCTGGAACAATTGTCTTGACGTTCAAAATGCTTCTGTATTATACTAGTGCATCTCAAAAATTAGAATATTTAAAAGTTATTTTATTTCAGTAATTCACTTCAAAATGTGAAACTCATATATTATATAGATGTATTAAACACAGAGTGATCTATTGTAAGCATTTATTTCTTTTATTGTTGATGATTATGGCTTACAGCCAATGAAAACCCAAAAATTAGTGTCTTAAAAAAATTAGAATATTATATAAGACCAATTGGTACTTTAGGCAGTGTGGGCAGTGTGCCAAGTCCTGCTGGAAACTGAAATTCGCATCTCCATAAAAGTTGTCAGCAGAGGGAAGCATGAAGTGCTGTAAGATTTTCTGGAAAAACACTGCACTGACTTTAGACTTTAAAATATAACACAGTGGATCAACACCAGCAGATGACATGTCTCTCCAAACCATCACTGATCATCAGTAAATTTTGCATTTCATTTGTAAATCAAGGGAGCAGAGTCTTGAGGAAGAGTGGAGAGACACACAGTCCAAACTGCTTGAGGTCTAGTGTGAAGTTTCCACCAATCAGTGATGGTTTGGAGAGACATGTCTCAACATCTGCTGGTGTTGATCCACTGTGTAAAGGTCCAGTGTTTTCCCACAGAATCTTACAGCACTTCATGCTTCCCTCTGCTGACGTGCGGATTTCATTTTCCAGCAGGATTTGGCACACTGCCAGAATTACCATTTGGTCTTATATAATATTAATTTTTTTTTCTGAGACACTGATTTTTGGGTTTTTATTGGCTGTAAGCCAAAATCATCAACAATAAAATAAACAAACGCTTAAAATAGATCACTCTGTGTTTAATACATCTATATAATCAGATGATTTCCACATTTTCAAATGAATTACTGAAAAAAGTAACCTTTTAATATTTTTTTTTGAGATGCACTAGTACACTGTAAAATGTGATAAGTTGATCTTACTTAAAAAAAAATGAGGAAACCGGTTGCCTTGAAAAAGTTAAGCAATTATAACTGTTATTTTCAAGATATGTTCACTTTACGCTTGCTATCGAAGTGTACTCAAATCATAGTTAAATCTACACAGTTTACTTGAGTTGTTTCTACTTTAAATAGCCTGTAAATGCAAGTTGTTTTTTTAAGTGTGTAAAACCTGATAAAGTTGACTAATTTCAAAACTTTTGTTGTAACCGATTACCTAATAAATTTTTAGTTAATGTAATATAATTTTTAAGTACAGTGAACTTAACAAATACATATACATATATTTAAAATTAATATTTTCCTGAACTTCTTTTTAGTCTTCTTTCTGGTTTCATTCAACTATTTTTTAAAATACTCATAGAAAAGTAGATGAAAGAAAATAGTAACGAATTAAAAGAACTGAGAGCACAGAGAGAACACAGAGTCACTGCAGCTCAGTAAAAGATGCTTGTTCTACAGCTACAACACAGAGATCAAGCATTTTATTATAATAGGTGATCTACAAGTTTACCTAAGGTAGCCCAGGGGGAATCACTACACACTGATGGTGAGTGCTACAAACTGGGGGACACACCCAGTATGCAAATCGATTGTGACAGAAGCCAATGGAAAAGAGGCTGCCAATGGCAACAGACTAAACTCAGTTATTATAAGTTGGTTCAACTCAAAGATCTCAGTTTGAATAGTACAGTATTTGTGCCCACAAATGTTCAACTAACTCAAAATAGTTGAGTAATGTTTAGAAATTTTCAATTTTATGTAAAACAGACTAAATTTATTTGAGTTCAAACAACTTCTGGGTTTACAGTGTATAATTTGATTTTCTTCCAAATTAAAACTCAATATACACAACCAACAAGTCTGTGCGTATAAGCATAGAAAATGTGTGGGATTTACTAAGGCATGAACGGACCGTCCTAAGACTTTAAGTAAATTCTACAGTGACCAGAACCCCATTGGGCTGATTTATGTTGTTTTAAGTTTGTTTGGGTGTGGTGGAGGTCATTTTAAGCAAAATAAAGGCACAAATTTGAGTTCATTTACTCCCCGTGTCTGTGTATCTCTGTACTTCCTACTACTGCGTCATTTTGGCCACGCCCCTAACCCCCGGGGCCAGTCACATTGTACTATACTATATGAACTTCTGTAACAGCTTCTGGTTATTAATAGGTTACAGATTAATGAAACAGACTGATACATATATTGAATTTAGTGCCATTATTCTAGCCATTTGCGTAATTTTTTTCAGTATTTTTCTATAGATTATCTAAATGAAACCCAGCTATTATGCAATTATGTTGCTGATTTTATTTATATTTATTTATTTATCTACATGTACTGTATATACATACATTCTTCCTTTCTTTCTGTATTCAAGGTTGATTTCTTTAGAAGTGTTCAAAGTAAAACGTCCACAGAGAGCAGGGGGGGGGGGGGGGGAGTGAGAGACAGTCAATAAGAGCAACCACGGTTAACAAGCTGTTTCTCCATTAGGAAATCACTCCCTGGCAACTTTTTATTTATTTATTTTTTCGTTATTGTTCTCCGTTAGGGTCCCAGAAGGGAAACCCTCCTCCTGTCTCTGTGCTCTAACACTTTGTCTTGCTTCTCTTCATCATCTGACTCTCATCTGTGCTGCACTAATGACTGCGAGGGGTCTTTGTTTCAGTAGGATAAACCCCCCCCCCCCTCGTTCCTGCAGTCGCCCTGAAACAAAGCGGAGACGGAGTTCGCAGAGTGAAGAAGACTGGAGGTGAATTCTGTCAGAGTTTGAGTGAAGGATGTGTGATTGACATGACGCCTCTGGCAGAGTAAGAAAAAAAAACCTTTTACCTTTGCATACAGACACGTCTACAACCGGCAACGTCTCATCTTTCCTTTTCTCTCTCTTCATCTCTCTTCCTGAGAATAGAGACTTCTCTATCTACTCACCCACATCCACTCTTTATGCTCTCTGTGTGGCACTCGTGATGGATTACGCAACGATCCACGTTATTTTCTGTGTATGTTAACTAGGAACATGTCTTTTTATCAAAATGTGAATCAATTGCACAATTGTACAATTACATGTATGCCATTTACATATTCATTACGATTACTTTTCTTCTGTTGAAGCCATTCAGTTTTCCATTTTGATTTACTTCTATGTTTTGGGTCGTTGTCCTGTTGCATCATCCATCCTCTGTTGAGCTTGATGCCCCCTCCACCATATTTCACAGTTGGGATGAGGTTTCACGCTTCACGTTATTTTCAATGTATTTCAACTAGAAACACGTCTTTTCAAAATATGAATCAATTGTATAGTTGTACCATTCCATATATGCCATTTACATATTCATATACATTGTTATTGCAGTCTTTTTAACTCAATTTAGCTTTGCCAATTAATCCACCCACTCACTAGGACCCCAATTACTTTTCTTCTGTTGAAGCTATTCGGTTTTCCATTTCAGTTGAGTTACTTCTATGTTTTGGGTCGTTGTCCTGTTGCATCACCCATTCTCTGTTAAGCTTCAGTTAGCGAACAGATGGTCTTAAGTTTTCCTGCAAAACATCTTGGTAAACTTGGGAATTAATTTTTCCGTTGAAGACGGCGATCCGTCCAGGCACTGAGGCAGCAAGGCAGCCCCAAACCATGATGCCCCCTCCACCATGTTTCACAGCTGGGATATGGTTTCACAGACACGTCTACAACCAGCAACGTCTCATCTTTCCTTTTCTCTCTCTCTTTTTTTCTTACTAAATATAGAGACTTCTCTATCTACTCACCCACACCTTCACATCGACTCTTCACGTTCCCTGTGTGGCACTCGTGATGGATTACGCAGTGGTTAACGTTTTTTTCTATGTATTTCAACTAGAAATACATCTTTTCAAAATATGAATAAATTGTACAGTTGTACAATTCCATATATGCCATTTACATATTCATATACACTGTTATTGCAGTCTTTTTAACTCAATTTAACTTTGCCAATTAATCCACCCACTCACCAGGACCCCAATTACTTTTCTTCTGTTGAAGCCATTGAGTTTTCCATTTTGCTTGATTTACTTCTATGTTTTGGGTCGTTGTCCTGTTGCATCATCCATCCTCTGTTGAGCTTCAGCTGGCAGACAGATGCTTTTTCTGCAAAACGTCTTGGTAAACTTCATGTCTTCATGTTTCCATTGATGATGGCCATCCGTCCAGGCCCTGAGGCAGCAAAGCAGCCCCAAACCATGATGCACCCTCCACCATGTTTCATAGTTGGGATGAGTTTTCATGGTTTACGTTATTTTTATGTATTTTAACTAGGAACACATCTTTTTTTTCAAATGTAAATCAAGATAGATAGATAGATAGATAGATAGATAGATAGATAGATGACAAAATAACTTTGTTTTTCGGGTATTTTATTCTGATTTAAATTGAAATAGTACTCAAAACAATAAAAATAAAAATGAATACACTGTAAAAAACCTAGCTCAGAACACAGCACAGTATTTGGTAGTGGCACTAATTACAGAAAATAGATAAATAACATTAATACCACATTAACACCATTAACAGAGCTCTTTTAATATTTGTTTTTAAGCTCACCTTGATTTACTCAGCTTTACTCAACAAGATTTGAGCATTTCTTTAAGAGAACTTGGATAAACAGCTTCTGTAACCCAGAAAAATACAAGGCTTGAACACGAGGAGCACACTACCCCACAGAAACAATGCCATCTGCCTGCATCTGGTTGTGATTCATCCAAAATACATGTTTAGAAAGGCAATATAGGCATCTACTACTGTTATAGGCCAACTAAACCTTATATTGTTCAGTATTTCCTGATTTTTACCTCTTATTTCATTAGGATGGCTCTGGATGAATCCTAAAATTGAGCACCACCATTCACTGCAGCTTGAGCCTCCTTCTCTACCATGCTCTTAGCTCCTCCCTTTCCTCTCTCAGGGTGACAACACTTCTGATTGTGTTTCTTAAAGTTACAGACACACATTTTAAAGGTGTATACTCAATTCACCACCTGGCTACAGACAGACAGACAGACAGACAGACAGACAGATAGATAGATAGATAGATAGATAGATAGATAGATAGATACTTTATTGATCCCCGAGGGGAAATTCTAGAAATTCAATTGCACAGTTAATAAATAAAAATGCTATGAAAAAAAAAACAAAGGAAAGTCAAACATTTATTTTGAACCAGGCTTCAACAGAATTATAAAAAAAAAAAACTCATGAAACAGGCCTGGACAGAAATGATGGTACCCTTAACTGTATATTTTGTTGCACAATTTTTTTTTGCTTTTGTGGCAATCACTGCAATCAAACTTTCTAGATTCATGTAACTGTCAATGAGACTTCTGCACCTCTCAGCAGGTATTTTGGCCCACTTCTCATGATCAAACTGCTTCAGTTGTCTCAGGTTTGAAGGGTGCCTTTTCCAGACGGCATGGATCGAATATATAATTCCATTAGTCCCTTTTTTCAGTGAGTAACTGCTTTTTGCTGTTGTTTTTCTATTTTACTCAGATAAAACCCTCATACAGTGAGGAACAGCAGCAGGAGCTCCTCAGATAAAGTGCTGTTCTCATGATTCTCCCGGTAGGTCGGAGCGAGACAAGCGTTTGACTCCACAGAGCTGAGCTACCATTATTGCAGTGTATAAGCTTGTTAAGCTAACTGGCTTGCATTAGTTAGCGAGCTGTATCTGCTTCTTTGGTGGTGCTGTTCTACAAAGAGCTCCGCAGCGCCTCTAGAGGTATGGCGGTATGTGAAAAATGCTGCCCAGCACTAACGCCAATGCAGACATGAAGTGTACGGAAGTGACTGGTTTATTTACAGGCAGTAAACCAAATACAATAACCAGAATAGCCAGGAAAAGAAAACTCTCACCAGATACAGGAATTGTAGTGGAATAAAGAGTCTGGGATCTTGATCAAAAGACAGTCTGATAATGCAGTAAATCCGAAAAGGAGGCAATACAAAAAACTATATACAGAAATATAAGGCAAATCATTAACTCATTAGAATTTGAACGTTAATAAATTGCTACTAAATACAAATTTTAAACTAGTTCATGCAGTTCATGTTGCCAGTTATTAGTATTTACAAATGTGATAGCAACTTTTTAGTTTCTTAAAATGTGACAAATAACAGTTAGCAATCATTAGTTAATGGTATATTAATGAAAGTTAGTATAAAGTGTTACTGTTTTTTCGGTACCACTTTAAAATAAGACTACCTTTATAAAGGGTTTATAAATGGTTTCGCTTATTAATGGTTACTAATTAGGTTGTAAATGCCTTAAAATCATTAATAATCAGTTATAACACATACGCACAAATGTATGTAGACCTGCTGTTTGCCAAATAGTGAAACCACAGCCACATAACTGATTATTAATGATTTTTAAGGCATTTACAACCTAATTAGTAACCATTAATAAACTAATTGTAAACCATTTATTAACCCTTTATAAAGGTAGTCTTATTTTAAAGTGGTACCGTTTCTTCAATATCTGCCAATGGCATAATTCTTGCTAAACCATTAGCACTATTGAATTTGTACAGATGGAAAAACTATGCACAATGTTATTTGCAATAAATGAGATATAAATGTGCCAGAGAAACACATGCAACACCATGTCCATCAAAATTGGCAGGTCTTTACTGTTCCCAATTTTATAATTATAATTTTTTTTTGTTTTGCCACTGGCTTGCAAGACTAAGCAGAGAGACTGAGAGCGACCAATCAGAAACAACATGGACCACAGTGGCCATGCCAAGTCTCCGTCCTTGCCCTTGCCTCTGTGTGTGTTTTGTTGGCCGTGGTCGGCCCCGGTCTCGTCTGAGCTCTGCTCTCTGAAGGGCATGATGCAGATTAAGGGTGGATTAGCCGCTGGGGCTGCACATGCTGTGTTGAGTTGTGGTGTAATTGCGAGGCTGGTGGTGGCCAGGCCCAGACAAACGGCTCTGCTTGTTCAACAGGGCTCGATGTCCCCCGAGACTAGGAAGCTTAACCACCTCACAAATTAACACGGGCTCTGCTGCAGCTCTGAGAGATCGGGCTTTGTTTAGGGACCAGGAAGTAGCAATATCGCTCCAACAAGCTGATACTCTTCTCATAGAAAGTCCAGTGGTAAATTGTAACGCCAGAGTGAATGTAGTGATGCTAGCTGAGTAAAAGGTAATGACTGGCTTATTTACAGACAGTAAACCAAATACAATAACCATAATAGCCAAGCAAACAAAACTTTCACCAAATACAGGAATGGTAGTAGAATAAACGGTAACACTTTACTTGGATGGTCCGTTTGACGGCCTCATTGATACTCAACTAACATTGAACAAACATTCAACTGAATGTCTATTAACTGCAACTTAACCATATGTTGAATGTAAATGATTCAAAATAGAACCTAACCCTACACCTAACCCTAACCTTAAACATTAATCAACTCTAAAATCTAACTCTACACCTAACCCTAACCTTAACCCTTAATCAACCCTAAAATCAGTCCCTACACCTAACCCTAACCTTAACCCTTAATCAACCCTAAAATCTAACCCTACACCTAACCCTAACCTTAACCCTTAATCAACTCAAAAAATCGAACCCTACACCTAACCCTAACCTTAACCCTTAATCAACCCTAAAATCTAACCCTACACCTAACCCTAACCTTAACCCTTAATCAACCCTAAAATCTAACCCTACACCTAACCCTAACCTTGACCCTTAATCACCCTAAAATCTAACCCTACACTTAACCCTGACCTTAACCCTAACCCTTAATCAACCCTAAAATCTAACCCTACACCTAACCCTAACCTTACCCTTAATCAACCCTAAAATCGAACCCTACACTTAACCCTAACCTTAACCCTAACCCTAACCTTAACCCTAAATCAACCCTAAAATCGAACCCTACACCTAACCCTAACCTTAACCCTTAATCAACCCTAAAATCGAACCCTACACCTAACCCTAACCTTAACCCTTAATCAACCCTAAAATCTAACCCTACACCTAACCCTAACCTTAACCCTTAACCCTAAAATCTAACCCTACACCTAACCTTAACCCTTAATCAACCCTAAAATCTAACCCTACACCTAACCCTAACCCTAACCCTTAATCAACCCTAAAATCGAACCCTACACCTAATCCTAACCTTAACCCTTAATCAACCCTAAAATCTAACCCTACACCTAACCTTAACCCTTAATCAACCCTAAAATCTAACCCTACACCTAACCCTAACCTTAACCCTTAATCAACCCTAAAATCTAACCCTACACCTAACCCTAACCTTAACCCTAACCTTAACCCTTAATCAACCCTAAAATCTAACCCTACACCTAACCCTAACCTTAACCCTTAATCAACCCTAAAATCTAACCTTACACCTAACCCTAACCTTAACCCTAACCTTAACCCTTAATCAACCCTAAAATCTAACCCTACACCTAACCCTAACCTTAACCCTTAATCAACCCTAAAATCTAACCCTACACCTAACCCTAACCTTAACCCTAACCTTAACTCTTAATCAACCCTAAAATCGAAACCTACCCCTAACCCTAACCTTAACCCTTAATCAACCCTAAAATCGAACCCTACACCTAACCCTAACCTTAACCCTTAATCAACCCTAAAATCTAAACCTATACCTAACCTTAACCCTAAAATCTAACCCTACACCTAACCCTACACCTAACACTAACCTTAACCCTTAATCAACCCTAAAATCTAACCCTACACCTAACCCTAACCTTAACCATAACCTTAACCCTTAATCAACCCTAAAATCTAACCCTACACCTAACCCTAACCTTCAACCAAGTAAAGTGTCACCGAATAAACAGTCCGTAATCTTGATCAAAAGAAAGTCCGATAATGCATCAAATCCAAAGACAAAATCGATATACAGAAATATGAGGTCGTAACGAGAGGTCAATCAGAAAATACAGAATAATAACGTTCAGTACGCAATGGAAAGTCGACAAAACCTCACAAAGTCTGTTTACAAACTGAAGCCTTTTATACAGGAAGTTAGATGAGAGTGAACTGGAACTTCCTCAGAACACAGGTGACCCTAAGCGTCAGAGCGTGACGTGATTGGGCGAAGGTGAACAGGTGAAGGTGACGTCATTGCCTGTTGGATTTTGGGAAATGGAGTCCAGGAGTGTGAAAGGAGAGCATGGCGGCGTGACATAAATAACTATGATTATGCATAATTCTGCCAAAGTAAATGTTAGTCTTATATTGCTGTAAAAAAAAGGATTTTCTTTCTTTTAGTTTTTTGTAACACTTACATCTTTCAGATAATCAAACAAACACTTCATCGAAGAATTTTCTTTTAAAGAACTACTGCTTTTACTTGCACTGTTATACCCATTTTAATTCCCTTTACAACTGTGAACTTTTAAGAATTCTATGCATTTTTCCCACTTTTTCACTTTTACCAGCCTTAAGATTTAATAACACTACATTTGCACTACTGTTTATACGGGTTCTGTTTGTACTGGTACTGTCATTCCATCTTTAATCCCCCCTTCATACAATCATGTCTATATCTGTGACCTCGTTGTATTGTACGTTTAGTATCTCTTATTCTTTAATTATTCATAATTTATTTATAATTTAGCCTACTATCACTTTGTTTTATTACACTGATCATCAGTAAATTTTGCATTTCATTTGTAAAGAGACCAGAGTCTGGAGGAAGAGTGGAGAGACACACAGTCCAAACTGCTTGAGGTCTAGTGTGAAGTTTCCACCAATCAGTGATGGTTTGACATGCCATCTGCTGGTGTTGATCCACTATGTTATATCAAGTCCAAAGTCAGGGACAACTTTTATGGAGATGCAGATTTCATTTTTAGTGACAAAAGGATCAATTGGTCTTATATAATATTCTTTTTTTTATTTTTTATTATGGAGCTTAGAGAGTTTACGTCAGGCTACTGGAGTAAATCACTGATTTGAAGTTTTGAAGTTCATAGATCTGGAAGATGAGTTGAGTAGAGTAAAGTAGAGTTTAAAACACTTGTTATTGTCTGAACTGTGCTATAATGACTCAACTTCCCAGCATGCACCCACACCAGACTTCCTTGACTCCACTGATCACATGATGCTACAGAGTTCCTGCTCTCCAGAGTACTAATTGGCTCCACCTGTCCTCCCTAGTATATAGTGTATACCCCTTGGTTTGCTCAGTCCTTTGCTTAGTATTGAATCTAGTTTTCCTAGATATTCTATGACGAGTTTTATTGTTTTCCTACCTTGTTACTGACCTTTTTTTGTATCTCTGTTTATTATCTTTTGCCTTGCCCATTCTATTGACTACTGTACCTGTTGCTGACCGTTTTGTATTTTTTGGACCTCTCTTTTGCTTCACTCTTGTTTTGTCTTCGCTTTGTCAATTTTATCTGCGAGTGTCTGTTCCTGGTCTGGCCTGCATGTGAATTATGTTGTTATAAGTTATAAGTTCTTCACCCTGTTGTCTTCTGTTGATGTATTGGTGCCTGAATTTATACAGTATTCAAAATCTTCAGAAATGCAACATACATATAGATGTTTCAACCTACCATCACTTCAGTATCTCAAATCCACTCATTCAGCAAGAGCAGCTCTGGGCTCTGTTAGAAAAGCCTCATTACTCATGGAAAACATAAACTCAGCAGTTTTTATCAGTGCAAAGCGAACTGGTGCCCCTCCCTGATTATTTAAAACAACACGGAGAAGAGGAGTCTCATTCAGGCTGGTAATTACCCTGCGAGGCTGAGAGAGAGGATTAGAAAGCGCTGCAGTCCAGGAGACACTCTCCCGCTGTTTACCCACAAACTGTCGCCAAAGAGGCTTAGCGCCGAAAATTGGGCAATTTCTGCCCCTAAATGAATTACGTGCTCTATTTGAGAAGTTAAATCAAATTGTAAAATACAGACGAGACCCGGGACGTTAAAGTGTATCAAAGTTTTCTAATTGTTCTTTTGTTTTTTGGTCCAAACTGTAAAGCAGGAAATTAGATTAGAGCTCAGACAAATGAAGGCCTCTTTTTTTTTTTAACACTCATAAGATATTCTCCTTAAGGGCCTCCTCGCTTCTGTACGCAGCAGATGGTTTGGGGAGCCTGAGAGGAGAGATCAATCCAAGCAAGTTAACATCAGCATTATGCATGTGGAATGAATACAGATTGCTGGAGTTTTGGAGCGCTGTAATCTTCTGTACCGCCAAACACATGCTGTTCTTATGTGAAGTACAGTGAAGTACAGTGGCGCTTCAAAGTTTTAGAGCCCTTTGGAACTTTTGGTAACACTTCTTGTGCCATAAGCTTGTATAATAATTTTCAATAACACTTTCTATGAATGCCATCTCTATTAGACTCTATAAACACACTTATAACACATTATAATGCATTTATAATGCATTATAAAGATGGCTATACATACCTATAACAATGTATAACACATCATAGACATGCTTATTATTCATTAGAATTGTGATTATAATGTATCATAAGCTGTCATTTTACTTACTGTCCAACAACACATTATAATACATTATAAACTAATAAAAGCAACTTTTGGTAACACTCTCTATGAATGTCATCTCTATTAGAATCTATACACATATCTATAACACATTATAATGCATTATTGACATGGTTATACATATTTATAACAGAGTATAACATATTATTGACACGCTTATTACTCATAATGAATTGCTATTATAATGTCTGTCACTTTACTTAGGGTGTACAACAATACATAAACTAATAAAAGCAATTATTGGTAAAACTCTCTATGAATGTCATCTCTATTAGAATCTTTACACATATTTATAACACATTATAATGCCTTATTGACATGGTTATACATATTTATAACAGTGTATAACATATAATTGACATGCTTATTGTTCATCTTGAATTGCTATTATAATGTATCATAAGCTGTGCTTGTAATATACATTAAAATATCATATTTCTGTCACTATTAATAATATATTCCCATGATGGACATCTGTCACTTTACTTAGAGTGTCCAACAACACATTATAATACATTATAACTAATAACTATTAAAAGCAATTATTGGTGACACTCTCCATGAATGTCATCTCTATTAGAATCTATACACATATTTATAACACATTACAATACATTATTGGCATGGTTGTACATATTTATAACAGTATATAACATATTATTGACATGCTTATTATTCATCATGAATTGCTATGCAGGAATTATAATGCATCACAAGCTGTGCTTGTAAAATACATTACACTTCTGGGTTAAAATATCCTATTTCTGTCGTTAGTAATTATATATTCCTATAATTGGCATCTGTCACTTTACTTAGAGTGTACAACAACACATTATAATAAATTATGAACTAATAAAAGCAATTATAGGTAACACTTTAACACTTTAAGACTCGATAAACATACCATAACACATTATAATGCATTCATAAAGAATTAGAAACATGATTCTACATATTTATAAAAATGTATAACCCTACATTTCTCCCTGTCTCTCTGTCGTGCTCGGCTTGACTTTAGTTTCCACCTTTTCTTGTTTTTCCGCACAATCTTAGGCTCCTATCGTCTTATAAGGGCGTTTTTTTTCCGCTGGCCTTGTACCAAATCACTAGTCAGGGCAGCGGTAGTGTATTAGACCGTGACCCTGATGACACGGGTTCGATCCTGGGTTTCCCTGCTTTGAGATCAACTGTTCTGCAATTGGGTTCAACAACCCTCTGGGCTGGAGAGCTACTAGTCTGTAGCACTCAATCCTATTGCACTTAATTGCCATCCCCTGCCTTAGGGTAAACTTTTAAATACTTGTATATACAGTAGTTCGGTTAATAAAACTCATATTATTTCATATCTGCACTTGTCTCTTTTCCTGTCTTCTGTTCCTCTGTCCCTGTAACCAGCTAAACAGTTAACCACTTTTGAATGCAGTTTGCTCAATGCTATTTTCCACTATGCCTCGTGTGGCCTCTAGGTGTATCCACAAAAGAGTAACTACTCAATACTTTTAGAATAAAGTCAAAGTGAAGATCAGAAAAGAAAGTACAAACACAGAGCACATTGAGGGAGTTCTCCACCTTTAATTAACTCCCTCTCCATCTCACTCACTCTTTCTCTCTTTCTCTTTCTCTGTCCTTCACATCCGTTTCAGGTCTATTCATCTTTTTATAATTCTCAGCCTTGCCCCACTTCTCCTGTTCCTCTTTCTTCTCCCTCCCAGCGCTGTCTCCCCCAGAGCTGGAGGCTGAAGGACGTCTTTAACTGGCCGTGTCCGGCGGTATCAGGAGGAATCAACAGACGTCCCCGCTCCCCGACGTCAGCCGAGTTACCTCTCGTCCCTTGGCTGGATGATACACTTCTGACACTTTCATTAATGATGGTGTTCGTTCTTTTGGCAGCTGCCGTGGCGTTCCTGTTTTAGCTCTTCTCCTCTTCCTCCTCGTGATGTAGGTCAGGAGAAGGGGACGGATGAACTAATCCCGATGGAAGATGTGCTGACGGAGCGGTTTTCGCTGGCACGGCCTGCATCCTGCTGCCGATTGGGAGATATTGGAACGCGCTCATGGATGTAAACATAACTGCCTAATAATGTTGTGACCATGTGTTAGTTAGAGAGCAGCATGCTTTGTGGTTTACGTCTTGTTTGGGAGGAAGTTACAGTCAGTAGAGACTCAGTATGTCTGAAGAGATACTAAGAAATACTAATGTGAATGTTTAGTGTCAATAAATATAAATATAGCAGTTTATATTTAGAAGGGTTAGGAGTGTGTTTATGGGAATTTATACCATTGTTCCAGATGCACAAGGTCAGACAGTGAAGTTTGAAGAGAAGGCCTGGTTTACAGTTGATGTTCTAATTTATCTCAGACCATAATCCCCCCTCATCCAAACTTTACAACTGGAACAGTACAGTCAGGCAAGTTCTGTTCTACTGGCAACTGCTTGGATGGACTGATGGAGCTGCTTCTCCATGGAAACCCATTCCATTAAGCTCTCTACACTCTATTGTTTTTGAACTAATCTAAAGTAGCTCCAGGTCCTGAATGCCTAATTGTTCTGCCTACTGTGTTATCCTTTATTGTGATGGGTGAACTGTGAGTGATCCCCAGCCCAATAAATGGTCTCCGTTACCCTGCACGGTCTCCTGTGTGTTTCCCTATGGAGGACAGGGCAAGTAGCTATCCAGCCATTAGTAGTAGACAGTAGAAATGAATGGGCAAATTAAAATATTTGGCAAACCACAGGCCACTGATGTTCTTTTTTATGCATATGTTTGAGTTCAGCTTGTTAATGCATTTATAAACCATTTATAGATAGATAGATAGATAGATAGATAGATAGATAGATAGATAGATAGATAGATAGATAGATAGATAGATAGATAGATAGATAGATAGATAGATACTTTATTCATCCTGAAGGAAATTTAGACATATAGGCTTTATATAGGTAGTCTCATTTTTATTTAAGTGGTACCAGAATTGTTTTGTGCTTGTTTGTGAATGAAAAACTCTCCAGTTCCATGGTCTTCCTTGGTAAACCCAGCTAGCAAAATGCAAAGACTGGTTTGTAATAATCTGTAGTTTACCAGTTGAAGAGAACAGTCCGAATCCCGTGTAAAAGACTGCGAGTGTATCATGATGTCCTGCAGACGGCGAGGTGGGTTAAAAACGGGGGGACAGGGGCTCATGGCCTGGGCTGAGTTGGCTTGTCAGCAGAGAGGGATGAACATGGCCAATATCGTTCACCTGTGCTGTAGTGGAGATCGGTCAGGGGTGAAATGAGTTCTGCTGGTTTTGCTGGGTGGAGGAGATGAGAGCTCCAGCCGTATCAGTGCTGCTCACGGCCTCCTGAAATCAATACAGCTCTACCCAGCCTGCAGATACACAGCGGAGAGACCGGGGGGAGGAGAGATGGAGAGGTGGGTTTATTTATGTAGTACACAATTCTACACACAATGCAAAGATAATTATGCTAACATCTCCTTTTAATTCTGTATTCATAACGCATTAGCAATAGATTTATATTGCATAATATTGCACATATAACATCCTTCATAAGTCATAAGCTTATATATTAACTTATATGTACTTAAGGAAAGAAGGTCAGTCAATACTGTACAAAGTCTCAAGTACTGTAGTACTGTATCCTCAAGAGCAGTCGCAAAGACCTTTATTAAAGACATTATTATGAAACTGGCTGCCATTGGAAAGGAAGAACAAGAGTTTCCTCTGTTGCACAGGATAAGTTCATCAGAGTTACCAGCCTCAGAAACCACAATTTAACAGATAAGAGCATATAAATGCTTCACAGAGTATTTTGGTTTGTTTATTACTTAATACTTAAAGCAGCACTAGGTAGGATTTCCTTGATTTTTGATCTTTTTAAAGAAGTAAAATTACAGCTTGAAACTCACTGCAGCGCTGCATTGAGGTGTAATAGGAGGAATAGCGGTGCTCTCGTGTCTGTGCCGGAGCTCCTCTGAGCTCAAACCGGACTCTGTAAGTTTTCCGAGGCGGCTGCGACCAACGCTCGCGAGAACTGCGACCTGCTTTCCGACCTTTAGTTCTAACAGTTCTACAAGGACTCCTGGTTCATTCTTTACAAACTAACATACAGAGACTCTGGCAGAAGCTGGAAAGAGACCGAATATGTCTGTGAAAGCCAGAAAACGAGAAAGAGAAACTAATCCGGCTGAAACATTTATTACTCTCTGCAACTGTAGGGGGAGCCCACGAGCACAAAATCTCAATCCTACCTAGTGGAGCTTTAAATTACTGCATGATAATGACAATTAATGTCTATTTTTAGCAATTTATTGGATATTTTACTAACACCTTTCCAAGTATAAATCAGTAATGATCAATTTATTTTAAATTCATTCGTAAAAACTATTTTTTTTATTATTCCACTGCCTGTTCCTAATTCTGGACATGTGTTATTCCTAAGTAGTAGAAAAATAAATAAATTTTAGTTTTATATTATTGAAAAGTTCTAGTAGGTAAAGATACTCTACCAGTCAAAAGTTTGAACACACTTTCTCATTCAGTGTCTGCTTATCCTGTGCAACAGATATAACTGTTAGTGTTTCATTTTTTGGGCAGTCCTGATGAGAGCCAATTTTATCATAACATTTTTCAATGTCTTTGTGACTGCATTCATTGATACTTTTGAAGTTGTGTTTCTTGCCATAATCTGGATTTGAACATTACTCAAATATTCACTATTTACTGTATACCTGTAATTCTACCTCTTCACTACTTTACTTTAACTGATGCTCTCAAACACTTTATTAAGAGACAAGAAATTCAAGTAATTAACTCTTGACGAGTTCAGCACAGCTGTTAACTGAAAGCCTGAAATACGGGTGACGCCTCATACCTCATAAATCTGACTGAGAAATGCAAAACTGTCATCTATCCAAGAAAGAGGTGCAACTTCATTGTCCAACCCCTGTATATGGATTCAGTCCCTCCTTTATCTTGTACATTTAGATGAAGTGTATTCTGTGAATCTTGTGCTTTAAATATTGTCTGTTTTTGTATTTGTGATTATTTAAAAAAATGTGTTTAAAAAAAAAGGAAATTAATCAAGGGGAGCAACAGAGTGTGTGTTAATTTGTTGGACTGAGGAAATGTAGTTTTGAGTGTGTGTGTGTGTGCGTGTGTGTGTGTGTCATGCATGTGTTTCATTCAGAGTGACGGGTTAAGCACGCTCCCTAACTGTATCATGTACAGCTCTGTTCATCTGTCTATCAGAGAGAGACAGAGAGATAGAGAGTGAAAGAGAGAGAGAAAGAGAGAGAGACACTTATGTAGAGCAGTCATGTGCAGATCCATGAGCGTTCAGTATCGATTCTCTCCACAGCTGTGGACGTAATTCATCCTCCAACACACACACACACAAACACACACAGACACACACACACCGGCCAGCACATGGCTCTATACACAGCTGTCACACACACACTTTGCACTCTGCGTGATGGAGAGCCAGTGCGCTTATCTGCATCTGTAACTACACACCACACACACACACACACACGCACACTTTCTCTCTGGCTTCTATTCTCTGCTGTGACCAATAGGATCTGCTCCAGCAGGCCGTTGCTAAAGTGAACAGTGCAGCATGACACACACATGTCCAGTTTATTGTGAGCTGGGGCTTAAAGTGTGCAAATTAAAGCGATAGATCAGGAAAAACCAAATGCACACAAATGCTTTCTACTGATTTACACTGGAGCTGCAATGCTAACGTGGCTAACAAGCAATGAAACCGAATGCACACCTGTTAGCATGATGCTAACTGCATAAATCTCCTCAAAACATGTGGAGACTCATGTTGGTTTCTGGCTTTTTATGACTCTTGCTTATACCTTAGTTGCCCATACTCCCTGTATTACTCTGTACTATTTTATATTATCTATACTAACATATACTGTATATTTTAGTCTATACTACCCTATATTCACTATAATAGTTCCTATACTTCCTATAATACGCTAAACTCCACTATAATTAATATACTACCCAATACTTTCTTTAGTAGTATATTCGGTAACACTTTCTATGAATGTCATCTCTATAAAACTCTATAAACATACACATAACATATTATAATGCATTCATAAGGCATGATACACACAGCTATACATATTTATAAAAAAATTTGAGTTCATCATAGCCATGTTTATTATGCATCATGAACTGTGATTATAATGCATTAATAGCTGTGTTTATAACATGGTATACATCAATACCAAGGAACTCAGTCCCAGCTTACAGACTGTATTATGACTAAAAAAGCTTCCATCTTATAAACACAGCCTCAATAAGCCTATACATATATTGGTAACACTTTCTATGAATGTCATCTCTATAAAACTCTATAAACATACACACAACATATTATAATGCATTCATAAGGCATGATACACATGGCTATACATATTTATAAAAATGTATAGTTCATCACAGCCATGTTTATTATGCATCATGAACTATGATTATAATGCATTAATAGCTGTGCTTATAACATGTTATACATCAATACCAAAGAACTCAGTCCCAGCTTACAGACTGTATTATGGCTAAAAAAGCTTCCAAAATATAAACACAGCCTCAATAAGCCTAAACATATATTTTTAAACACTCAAATTATTCTTATCTTGAATATAATATTAATTATAGTCAATTATAATGTATTATAACAGGTCTAAAGTAACAGACTTTCATTGTGGGACTAGATTATTAATAATAGATATATACTATTTTAATATATATATATATATATATATATATATATATATATATATATATATATATATATATATATATATATATATATATATATATATATATTATAAGCACAGCTTATAATGTATTACGATCACAAGTCATAATGCTTAATAAACATGGCTATAATGGGTTCTGCATTTTTATAAATATGTATAGCCATGTTTATAATGCTATATGAATGCATTATAATATGATATGAATGTAGTTATAGAGTCTAATAGAGATGACATTCATAGAAAGTGTTACCGTATATTCTCACATATACTATCCTGTATTACTCTATACTACCAAATACTGTACATTTTATACCACTCTGTACTATCCTATAGTATCCTATAGTAGCATATATTTTACATACTGCTCTAAATTACTACCCTGTACTTAATATAACAGCCCATACAAAGGTACTGTACTGTCATAGCAGTCATAGCACTGCTCTATACTACCCTATACCACAATATACTCCATATAGTAACATATATGTTCTATACCGACCTAGGGTAATACTACCCTATACTTATATCTTTACTCTGTCTAAATATTTCCCTTTATTTCCTATACTATTACATACCCCTTATATCACTCCATACTCTGTGTATTAGCCTATAATACCCTATGAAATACCCTATAATACTACCTATAATTTCCCATACTCTCCTATACTATATATACTTACCCTAGTCCTCCCTATAGTACCATATACATTCTATAACACCCAAGGCTAATACTATCCATTACATATTTCAATAACCCCAACTAAGCTATACACCCTGCCTTACTCTGTAATGCCTATGCTTAAGCTCTATATATTTCCCTTTACTTCCTATACTACCATATACTCTTCATACCACTATACTCTATTATTAGCCCATACTATCCTATTTTCACCATAATAGTATACATTTACCATAATACCCTATTTTCTTCTATACCTCCTATACTACCCTATACTCCTTATACCACTATACGAGTTCTATATCACCCAATAATACTACCATATACTTTATTTAATAGACCCTACTATGCTATACTCCCTCTCTACTGCTCTGCTCTCTACTCTCTATACTTTTCTATACACCCTATTACTCTCTACACTACCCCATCCTTCACATAATACAATATTAAATATCATATTTACATCTATACTCTCTACACTACCCCATACTTCACATAATACAATATTAAATATCATATTTACATCTTTACTCTCTACACTACCACATACTTCATATAATACAATATTAAATATTATATTTATATCTATACTCTCTACACTACCCTATACTTCATATAATACAATATTAAATATTATATTTACATCTATACTCTCTACACTACCCTATACTTCATATAATACAATATTAAATATTATATTTACATCTTTACTCTCTACACTACCACATACTTCATATAATACAATATTAAATATTATATTTACATCTATACTCTCTACACTACCCTATACTTCATATAATACAATATTAAATATTATATTTACATCTATACTCTCTACACTACCCTATACTTCATATAATACAATATTAAATATTATATTTATATCTATACTCTCTACACTACCCTATACTTCATATAATGCAATATTAAATATTATATTTACATCTATACTCTCTACACTACCCTATACTTCATATAATACAATATTAAATATTATATTTACATCTATACTCTCTACACTACCCTATACTTCATATAATGCAATATTAAATATTATATTTACATCTATACTCTCTACACTACCACATACTTCATATAATACAATATTAAATATTATATTTACATCTATACTCTCTACACTACCCTATACTTCATATAATACAATATTAAATATTATATTTACATCTATACTCTCTACACTACCCTATACTTCATATAATACAATATTAAATATTATATTTACATCTTTACTCTCTACACTACCACATACTTCATATAATACAATATTAAATATTATATTTACATCTTTACTCTCTACACTACCACATACTTCATATAATACAATATTAAATATTATATTTACATCTATACTCTCTACACTACCCTATACTTCATATAATACAATATTAAATATTATATTTACATCTATACTCTCTACACTACCCTATACTTCATATAATGCAATATTAAATATTATATTTACATCTATACTCTCTACACTACCCTATACTTCATATAATACAATACTAAATATTATATTTACATCTATACTCTCTACACTACCCTATACTTCATATAATACAATATTAAATATATTTACATCTATACTCTCTACACTACCACATACTTCATATAATACCATATTAAATATTATATTTACATCTTTACTCTCTACACTACCCTATACTTCATATAATACAATATTAAATATTATATTTACATCTATACTCTCTACACTACCACATACTTCATATAATACAATATTAAATATATTTACATCTATACTCTCTACACTACCCTATACTTCATATAATACAATATTAAATATTATATTTACATCTATACTCTCTACACTACCACATACTTCATATAATACAATATTAAATATATTTACATCTATACTCTCTACACTACCCTATACTTCATATAATACAATATTAAATATTATATTTACATCTATACTCTCTACACTACCACATACTTCATATAATACAATATTAAATATATTTACATCTATACTCTTTACACTACCCTATACTTCATATAATGCAATATTAAATATTATATTTACATCTATACTCTCTACACTACCACATACTTCATATAATACAATATTAAATATATTTACATCTATACTCTCTACACTACCCTATACTTCATATAATACAATATTAAATATTATATTTACATCTATACTCTCTACACTACCCTATACTTCATATAATACAATATTAAATATTATATTTACATCTATACTCTCTACACTACCACATACTTCATATAATACAATATTAAATATTATATTTACATCTATACTCTCTACACTACCCTATACTTCATATAATACAATATTAAATATTATATTTATATCTATACTCTCTACACTACCCTATACTTCATATAATACAATATTAAATATTATATTTACATCTATACTCTCTACACTACCCTATACTTCATATAATACAATATTAAATATTATATTTACATCTATACTCTCTACACTACCCTATACTTCATATAATACAATATTAAATATTATATTTACATCTATACTCTCTACACTACCACATACTTCATATAATACAATATTAAATATTATATTTACATCTATACTCTCTACACTACCCTATACTTCATATAATACAATATTAAATATTATATTTATATCTATACTCTCTACACTACCCTATACTTCATATAATACAATATTAAATATTATATTTACATCTATACTCTCTACACTACCACATACTTCATATAATACAATATTAAATATATTTACATCTATACTCTCTACACTACCCTATACTTCATATAATACAATATTAAATATTATATTTATATCTATACTCTCTACACTACCCTATACTTCATATAATACAATATTAAATATTATATTTACATATACGAGAATTGGCATTCTCGTATATGTAAATACTCTCTACACTACCCTATACTTCATATAATACCATATATTCCCTTTACTTCCTTTCCTAGCATATACTACCCTATACTTGCCTCTGCTCAAGTGTCCTACCCATTTACAGCAATGCCAATTCTCGTGCTGATTCTCAACAGGTTTTTGCCAATGATTGGGAATTACTCAGTTACTTGTCAGATCCTGACAAAAAGCTTTTTAAGGGTTGATTTTGGCTGTGTGTGATGACTGTTGAATGTGACGTGTGGGTGTTGCACTATAAAATTATGACTTAGTAATATTAATAATATATTGCTAATGCATTGGGATGGGGAGGGTTTACTAGTTCGTTTCTGTTCTTACGGATTTCTTTCAATTTTTTAGGGTTGAACCTTCAGTTTTGACAATTGTTTAACTAATTGGCAAAAAAATAAAAAAATATAAAAACTTGATCATAATCATAATTGCATATGTTCTAATGGTGCCAGATACCCAGGGACACCTTAAGAAATTTTGTGGACTCCATGCTTTGATGAGTCAGGGCTTTTTTACTGGCAAAACTGGCCATCCCTGTTTTCCAGTAATTGGGAATTACTCAGTTAATTGTCAGATCCTGACATAAAGCTTTTTAAGGGTTGCTTTAGATAATATGAGATGCCAAATCCAAAAGTCATGTGAAAGATGGCTCTGTGGCGCTCTCTCTCAAAACTGTCTGGTGTGTTTGTGCTCCCAGATATTTAGCAGACTTTGTTGGGGGGAATAAAAAATGTAGCACTTATACTAGTCATACACAAATGAATACAAATGTCTATAAATATGTCAGATTTCTATATTCTCCATATCATGGTATTCTACTTCATCAATGCTTCTTTACATAACTGTAGTGGATGGAAAAGCAAATTCTTTCCCATAGTTTTCTGCCAAAATTAAGCATAACTACAATAAAATAGGGGATAGGATGGGAACTTAGCTATTCTTTCTCTCTCTCTCTCTCTCTCTCTCTCTCTCTCTCTCTCTCTCTCTCCCTCTCTCTCTCTTGCTGCCTGAATGAATAAGATGGATGGTTGCAGTCTCTTCACAGTACACTCTGCCAGAGTCTCTGAACCTGATGATTCCACTCCTCATCGCCCAGACTACACCTTTCAGAGAGAGAGAGAGATAAAACAATGTGTTTGATGCATGCTAGACGTTGTTCTTTTGCTCTTTTCTTAAACAGCAATGGCTGTTAAGCAACAACTCAAGACACACTAGATATTGCCGGGTCTGAAACTGGTGTGTGATGATTAATGCACAATGCTAACTGTATGCTAAATGGAAGTGTAATCAGACTCCCATTATTGAAAAGGATTGATGAACGCTTCCATGATGCTTCTCAGTTTTAGTAGCAGCCTCCACAGAGTGTCCAGTTACAACACAGGCCAAGTTATGCTGTTTAGAAGTTCATATATTTCACTGAACCCAATGATAAAAAATAACATGATTTTAGTTATAAAAAACATTAAAATAAAGAAGGGACATTTAATCATTTGGATTATGAGATGAAAACCAGTAAGTTTTTGGGTTAAAGTAATGAAAATAAGACTCTTCCTCTTCAGATGAGCTAAATTATGAACTCTTTCCTTTTTAATGGACGAAACTCCAAATTAATAGTCTTTTATAGGGATACATTTTAACGGTTTCTAGACCTAGCAGAATATTTTGTCTGTCTTCCCATGATAACATCTGAATAGTGATTTTGGAGAACTTTATACTTGACTTATACTCAACTAAAATGGCTATTTAAGTAGTCAACAAACAGATATAACATGCGACATAAACTTGGGTAAAATTTTATTATTATATAATCATTTTCAAACATAAAAGATGTTAGTAAATTTGAAGGTACCTTATCCATGAGATACAAATCACACCATAGAGAAAAACATACACGAACAAAGAAACTCAATAAACTCTACAGCTTTTACTCAAATTTACCAAAATTACCTACTTTAAATAAATTAACAAACGCAAAAAATAAATTACTGCCTGTAATTCCAGTTAGTTTTAGTTGGTTTTATACACAATCAATACAGTTTTAGTTAGTTACCATTATTTTCCTTTAATTACCATTTTTATTCATTTCAGTTAATGAAAATGTTTTTTTTTCAATTTCAGTTTTCATTATTTTGTTCATTTTCATTAATGATAATACCCTTGGTAGCAGGTTGCTGTGTCACGACTACAAATCGTGCCCTCTTATAGGAAATAAATGGTTTCCAGCGTGAACACAGGGTTAGTGCCCAATGCAGTCCTCCTGGTTGTTTGTGCTGGTGTGGGTGATGTGAGAGTGTCGCACTATAAATTTATGAATTAGTAATTATATAGTAATAATATATTGCTAATATATTGGAATGGGGAGGGTTTACTAGTTTGTTTCTGTTGTTACGGATTTCTTTTCTTTTTTTTAAGGTTGAACTTTTAGTTTTGGCAAGTGTTAAACTAATTGGCAAAAAATAAAATAAATAAATAAAAACTTGATCATAATCATAATTGCCTATTTTCTAATGATGCCAGATACACTAGGACACCCTAAGAAATTTTGTGGACTCCATACTATAATGAGTCCGGCCTCATAATACAGTATTTTAGACAGTTTTTAATGTTTAATGTATTTGCAGTAAACTGTATAAACTCCAATTACTCCAAATTATCACTTTAATGAATGTCTGATTTACAGTTTGATTCACAGAATCACAATCTCTGATCTCTGGCAGCCTGACCTACGTGTTCAACGCTCTTGGTGGGCTTTATCTATCTAATTTAAGAAGATGAATCATTTACAGCTGTGATGAAGCTTCAGCGGAGAGAATGAAGCAAGAAAGGGAGATGGAGGGATGGAGGGAAGAAAGTGAGGAGAAGATAACCCACCTAAGAGGACACTAATGGTTTTATAACCTGGAAGAAAAGCAAGCAGGAAGCATATAAGGAACATTAGTCCAGGTGCCATCGCTTTATTGAACCCCCTCCTGGTGGTCCATCACTGGGGATGCTAAGAGCTAATGAATGTGACAGTGAGCGGATTATTCCGGCTGGGTGAGTACAGTTCGGATTCAGCACTGAATAAACAACTCGATCACGCCTAAAGCCCATCACTCACTGCAGGAATATTACAGGCGGAGCTGCTGGTGATGGATGCGGTTAGTTATTCTGCTCTGTACAGGTCTGAAATCAGTGTTGGACTAACACCTGCTACTACTGTCAGAGAGAGAGGTAAAAAGGTCAGGAAGAGAAAAAGAGAGAGAAAAATTAGAGTAATAAAACACAGCCAACACAAAAAATTCCATTGACAAACAATAGATAAAATATACAGCTCTAGACTGCTTAAAAATTAGAAGTTTAATTGATTTTACCAAATTAAAAACCTCTGCAATATAATCAAGAGGAATATTGATGATCACAAGCCATGCATCAAACCAAACTGAACTGCCTGAATTTTTGCAACAGGAGTAAAGCAGCATAAAATTATCCAAAAGCAGTGTGTAAGACTGGTGGAGAAGAACATGATGCCAAGATGCATGAAAAAACCGTGATTAAAAACCAGGGTTATTTCATCAAATATTGATTTCTGAACTCTTAAAACTTTATGAATATGAACTTGTTTTCTTTGTTTTATTTGATATGTCAGACATGTCTCATTTTCTGCAGATAAATGCTCTAAATGACAATATTTTTATTCCTAATTTGAGAGAAATGCTGTCTGTAGTTTATAGAATAAAACAGCAATGTTCATTTTACTCAAACATAAACCTATAAATAGTAAAATCAGAGAAACTGATTCAGAAACTGAAGTGGTCTCTTAATTTTCAAAATCTGCCAATTGGGTGAGCAAATCTTTCTTAGTTAGATTTCTTAAAATAAGCAAATCTCAAATTCACAAGAATCAGAATAACTTGACTGGTGACGATTTTTTTTTTATTTAGATTTTTGCACGTCTAATCAAGTACATGCACTGACTTTGGACTTGATAGTAAAACACAGTGGATCAACACCAGCAGATGACATGTCTCGCCAAACCATCACTGATCATCAGTAAATTTTACATTTCATTTGTAAATCAAGGGAGCAGAGTCTGGAGGAAGAGTGGAGAGACACACAGTCCAAACTGCTCGAGGTCTAGTGTGAAGTTTCCACCAATCAGTGATGGTTTGCAGAGACATGTCATCTGCTGGTGTTGATTCAGAGTTCATCACTACACACATCCAAACTAATAAAACAATGCAAGCTGATAAAATAATATGAACGTTCTACTGTGCATTGTGTGTGCATTGTGTGCATTGTGTGTGTATTGTGTGTGTATTGTGTGTATTGGAGTGAGTGAAGGCTGCGTGTGATGAGTGTGGCAGCAGAATGGAAGCGGAGGTGGAGGAGGGGGTGGAGGTTAAAAAGGGGTTTGATCCCTTCATCTGTTTTAATGAGTTTTGGGAGGAAACAGTCTACAGAGACAATCGCAGCGCTCAACACTGACTAACAGCTCAGCTAGTAATTGCCACTGAGTCCTGATTTATCTCTCACATTTCACTTCTCTCCTGCTCCCTCGCTCTCTCCCTCCATCCCTCCATTCCTCCACCACAAAGCTGTCACTCTATTTATATCTCTCTCTCTCTCGCTCTCTCCTGCTTCAGCTCTCGTCTCTGCTCTCTTTGTATCTCAATTCACTTCAGTTCAATTTAAGATCTCTGTATGGGTCTGAGAGCGTGAAGAGTGTAAAATGTTACCAAAGCTTGTCTTACAGTGTGGCTGTTCTTTCAGTGATATCAATAACATATCAATATCACAGGTGGAGAATAAGTAGAAGAAGAAAAGCAAGAAGAGATGGAAACAACATTTAAATCTCAAATTAATTGATGTCCCAAAAATGGGAAGGAAAATGTATAAGAAAACTCCAGGAACTGCTCTTTTCACTTTCCATACTTTTTCCATACTTTTTTGTCTGTAAAAGAGACTGTAAAAGAGATTTTTTATCTTTAGTTAATAAAGTATTATATATAATATAATAATAATGTCTCATTTATTTATTTTGGTAATCCTCATATACTTAAAAAAAAAAATAAAGGGTTCACAAACAAACTTTTAAGCAGAGCTGTAATTATTGCAATGCAATGCAATTTCATGTGGTTGTATTTTAGTAGTATTGCATATGAAAGATGTACAAATGCACCCTGCATAAGGTGTGTCGCAATGCTTGTTGCTATCTTACACCCCTTCAACAGTCAACAGTATTTTTCTGCCTTGTGCCTGCACTGTTAAAATAGCATCAGAGTTTAGGAATAAATCTACACTGATGGGTGTGGTGGTCTGGAAGTGAGGTGTGTTCAGGTAAATCTTTCTCTGTAAACGTTTCTATTTTGGCAGTGGAAAACAAAGAAGCTCCACTGACTGATTAAAACCCTGACAGCAGTCAATACTCACCCGTCCACCCGCTGTGCGCACTGCACACCCTCAAATCCAGCTTTTAACTCAACAATACACATCATAAAAAATAAAATAACATTGCTGTTCCCATAAAATGAGCTGCTGCTGTATCTTCACAGTGTGAACGCAGATATTCAGCTCTCTTTATCAATCTGCACTTATCCAACATCTCTGCATGCTTCACATACAATTTTTCATACCTTTGAAATTTAAAAGTTGTGCAAAAATCCTGTACTTTTTTTTAGGAAGCTTTAGGTTTTAGCTAGAATGCACACACTTCCAGACACACACACACTTCCAAATACACACACACACAAACACTATCTCATCCACTCTTCATAAACCAATCAATCGATCAAACACAGCAGCGTTTTATTTGGCGTTTGGCCTGAGTGTTGTTTCCGCACCGTGGGCACTCTCTGAAATGAAGAGGCCTAAACAGTGAACTGAACCAGCAAAGCCAATTTACACAGATCCTCCCAGATTTATAGCTTTAATTACAATGGAGCTTTACCTACACACTGCTTCCTGTTTTCTTCTATACATCCTGCAGGACACTCTCTGCACCTGCTTCCTGTTCATATTTCGCTTACTATCTGGACACTTTATTGGAAATTGCTCCTTGGGGGTGTTACTCACAGCATTAAAAGGCAGTCTGGTCATGTTGATTTCCAAATAACGCTGGGCTCTCTTACAGGGGGCACAGGAAATCTCAAGCTGCACTATACTGCTCTTTTTTCTTTAGGTCTAATGAGATTTTTGGAGGGTTTTAACCCCCTACTTCTTGACCTCCAATGGCTAGAAGTTGCTGCTTACATTAAATTCAAAGCTCCTCTTACAATTGCCTACAACAGGGGTCGGCAATAGGCGGACCGTGGGCCAGATGTGGCCCACAAGCATGAAACATCTGGCCCTTGAGGCTGTTTGAACTATAATGAATGATAATGAAAAAAAAATAAATAAATAAAATGCTTCTCTGGTGAGCTTTTGTTTACATTACTCTCCTGTGACTTCAGTTTCCACCTGTTTTCGTTTTTCCGCCCGTTTTTGGGCACCCTATCACCTTATAAGGGCGTTTTTTTTTTTTTTTTTTGGCCATGTCCCAATTCACCAGCCTGGGCAGCTATAATGTATTGGACCGCAACCCTGATGACACGGGTTCAATCCCGTGTGAGAAACGCTGTGGTTATTTATTTATTTTTTCCTTTCTTCTTGGGTTTACTTGCTTTGAGATCAAATGTTCTGCAAAATGGGTTCAACAACCCTCTGGGCTGGAGAGCTACTAGTCTGTAGCACTCCATCCCAGTACACTTAATTTTACTAAACAGATATTTTACTTAACTTTACTTAAACTTATTTGCTGACTACTGGTATACAAGGTGATGACAGATTAGCTCCCTAGACTGTTCTCATACAGAGTTCCTCCCCAATGGTGGAACAACCGTTCTTTCCACTACCAGATCAGGAGCATCCCCCACTATCTTTAATAAACTCCTGAAGACAGAGCTCTTCAAAGAGCACCTACTCTCCTAACACCTCTAACACACTACAGTAACTACTTCTAACATAATTTCCTTCTTCCTCTCCTTTCCTCCTCTATCCCACTATTTCCCTCTAAAAATATTTTTCCTTGAACTTCTACAGGGGTTGGACAATGAAACTGAAACACCTGTCATTTTAGTGTGGGAGGTTTCATGGCTAAATTGGAGCAGCCTGGTGGCCAATCTTCATTAATTGCACACTGCACCAGTAAGAGCAGAGTGTGAAGGTTCAATTAGCAGGGTAAGAGCACAGTTCTGCTCAAAATATTGCAATGCACACAACATTATGGGTGACATACCAGAGTTCAAAAGAGGACAAATTGTTGGTGCACGTCTTGCTGGAGCATCTGTGACCAAGACAGCAAGTCTTTGTGATGTATCAAGAGCCACGGTATCCAGGGTAATGTCAGCATACCACCAAGAAGCACCAACCACATCCAACAGGATTAACTGTGGATGCTGTAAGAGGAAGCTGTCTGAAAGGGATGTTCGGGTGCTAACCCGGATTGTATAAAAAAAAACATAAAACCATGGCTGATCAAATCACAGCAGAATTCAATGTGCTCCTCAACTCTCCTGTTTCCAACAGAACTGTCCGTCACCACAATAAGTTACTGTGGCCTAAAAACCAGATGTTTCAGTTTCATTGTCCAACCCCTGTATGTCCTCTACTGCGAAATGTCCATCATTATTTGTAATTTGTTTTAAGTAAAAGCGTCCGCTAAACGTAATGTAATGTAATATATTGTAATATTTAGCTCCATTTTGGAGGTGTAGAGTTTGAAACTGTAGTCCTGTAATCTGTTGACGCAGTTTCTTAGCCATATTCTAGACTTGTGGTCTTCTAAACACCTGATAATTCAGGCTATAGTAATCCAGCACTTTCAAGAAGTGCCAGTATTAGCTGGTGATGGTTCCAGTCTTGCTTAGAAAAAGACCCTTTCTTGCCCTGTTTGGAAACCACACTCTTCATCACCCACCCTGCAGCAGAAGATGAGTCTTTGGCAGGCGTTTCTGCCAGCAAACAGCTAGCCTGCATGCTGGACTGAACTGCGTCATCAAGCAAACAAGAACAAACAAACAGAACCTATAGAGGCTTTATTTATTCACTAAATGTCCACAACCCTGACATAATATTCCATATAGTCAACATCGTCCATATCATTGCTGCTGTCCAATGAAAAGTGAATATCTCAAAAATTGGCAACTTCACAGGAGAGAGATAAAACCTTTTTAACTTTCAATAGAAGTCAATGTAAAAAGAGTTTATTTTTAAGGTCATTTTGGAGAATTTCTATTGGTCCATTCATCAAGAAATTCTTATTCAGTGTAAGGGACTGGTTGTGTGTGTCATGGTATGTACAGAATGGCAGACACGTGCAGATACTGATAAAATCAAAATGTGTTTATTATAAGAATACAGATACAGAGAAATGGGTGATCACCAGTAAACAGAGTAATGAAGGCAAAACCATACCAAAAACGATAACCAGTCCAGAGTTCATACACGAGCAATCCAGTATCAGAGGTAATCCAAGAGGCAGTAGTGAAAACACAGTCCAAGTCATACACAAACAATCCAGTATCAGAGGCAAAGGCAATAATCGGCGTCGAGAAAAAAAAGCAAGGTCATACACAAGATAAACTGAGACAAGAGATAAAGTAACGCTTTGTACGAGGATAACCTACAATACGCGGCGATGAAGTCTGTTTGGCGTGCACCTTTATAGTGCCAGTAATCAGTATTCGGGACTTCCTGGAGGAAGCAGGTGAGGTGTCACGTGATCAGGTGAGTGCGTGATGTCAGCGGGTGGTGCATTCTGGGTAGTGTAGTTGTTGACCTGAGAACCTCCGTTAGAGCTTGGTGTGGAAGGGACAGAGGAGCTAACAGCACCAGACGTGACAGTGTGTTCAAATTATTTATTTATTTATTTATTTACCTATTTACCTTTATTTAACCAGGGAAGTCACATTGAGATTAAAAAAAACAGCAGCACAAAAACACAAAACAACTAATCTACACCCTTATACCAAAAGCAAATACACATCCACACACAAACAAAACACTTTAACAAAAACAAGCATATGTATATAATTTGTGACAGATGATTTAAATTCCTTCAGTGAGATAAATTGATCTCATTTAAAATGTTTCAGAAGATCGTTCCAAGTTGAAGGTGCATCACAAACTGAAGGATTTCTATCCAAATTCATACCAAACAGTGGGAATATCCAGCGTTATATAACTACCTGAGAGTAAATTATACAAACAACTAAACTAAAAATCCACAAAAATGGAGCTACTTGTTTTTTATTCAATAGCGACAGTATCCTGTTCATTTAGTCAGAATCTATTGATATTTTTTCTGTCAACAAATAACCATCATTCATTATGCTTATATTTTCTTTTTGGAGGAAAATTGTTATGTAAATGTATATATATATATATATATATATATATATATATATATATATATATATATATATATTGTTTTATATTTTTTATATTTATTTATTTATTTAAGGGAAATTATTATTGCACTTTTGATCTGAGAGAGAATGTTTAGCATTGATGTATAATATTAGCAAAAATATATACTTTCATTTTGAACCAAAGTAAGGGCAGCAGTTTTGATTGGTTGACTGCCACAGATTACTCTGCATTTGCATAGAGTCCAGACCAAAGGACCAAAATCTGGACTGACAATAATGTGCTCTTGGTCCAGATCTACTCTGGTCTGGTTCATCTGCAGCCTAAAATCACTTTTTTATGGTTTGGACTTTTAGGCTAGTGAGTGAATGCAGCAGGTGTGTGTTTCTAATAAAGTGGCCAGTGAAAGAAGGTGCCAGGTACAATTTCCAGTAATTGGAAGCACAGAAATAAGAGTTTCTAATAAAGTGGCCAGTAACTGGAAGAGACAAAAAGTAGGAGTTTCGGCACAACTTTCTACAAATGTCATCTCTATAAGACTCTATAAACATACCCATAACACATATTTAATCATACATATTACATATTACTTTAATATTATTAAATATTATTGTAATAATACATATTTATAAAAATGTGTAAGGCATCATAGCCATGTTTTTATGCTACAGTTATCATGAACTGTGATTTATAATGCATTAATAGCTGTGTTTATAACCTGTTATATGTCAATACCAAGAAACTCAGTCCCAGCTTGCAGAATTATGCATTATCATTAAAAAAAAAACTTCCAACTTATAAACACACCCTCAGTAATCATATAAATATATATTTTTAACCACTCATAAATTGTTCTTGTCTTTAATAAAATATTAGTTATAGTCAGTTATGATGTATTATAACAGGTCTTTTTAACAGGCGCTCCAAGTAAAGTGACATACTTTCATTGTGGGACTATATTTATTATTAATGATAGATATACTATATACTATTTTAACATACATATTATAAGCACAGCTTATAATGTATTATGATCACAAGTCATAATGCTTAATAAACATGTAATGGGTTATGCATTTTTAGAAATATTTATAGCCATGTTTATAATGCCTTATGAATGCATTATAATATGTTGTTATGAATGTGGTTATAGAGTGTAATAGAAATGACATTTCTAGAAAGTGTTATCAGAGTTTATAAAAAAGTGGCCAGTAGCCCTGTGTGCTGAGTAAATGTATTTTCTGTAAACTCTCTGACCCTCAGAAGTTAAAGTCACGGTTTTGTTTTTGAGTCCTTCAAGCGTTTAGTTTTACAAATGTTCTGTAATATCAGAAGTGACACGCCCATTCATAATTGCTTCATAAAATCAAGCTCCCTGTGCACCAATCTGTAAAAGCGAGTGATGCGTGACCATAAAACTAGTAGATGTTGTTTATGTGGGCTGTACGTGTTTACAGGAGCCGTGCTTGGGCTGTATTGTTCAGTCGACTGCGCTAATTAGCCAGTAAATACACTTTTCACGCAGCTTTAACCTCGGTCTACCTGAAAGATGACTTTCATAAGCTGTAAACGCCATGCTGTCCAACACCGGCCCGGTACAATACACTTTTGGCTGGATACCATGGAAATATAATTAACTTTAAAAAGAAATGCTGCGAAAAATGAGCTGAGCTCAGTGCAGGAGTCTGAAAGGGAACTTTGCATGCTGGGACATGTAGTCGTGCTGGTGATAAGATAAGATAAAATAAGATAAGGACGAGTAAAAGAAAGAACACAGGACAATATATTGAGGCCAAAATATGAGGTGGATTGCATTTCTGTGCCAGAAAATGGTTCATTAAAAAAATAAGCATGAAACGTTTTAAAGATGTCACCAATTAAATACCTCTGTTCAGGACTGTATAGAAACATATTTTTTGAAAACTCATTTTACACATACAGTACCACACCTTAAATTCAATGTTTAAAAATTTAAGTTAAAAAGCAATAATACAAAACTATTAAAAATAAAACGAAATAATGAAAAAAAAAAGCAAATAATAAAAACAATATATAAAAGTTAAGAATTAATTAGATTCAGTAAAACAGGTACAGGTTGTTTTTTGATTTTTAAATGTTTTGCATTGTTAACAGCGCAGCACTATTGAGTCTCAGCAGAGAAAACTGATCTAGGCGATCATGCTGTAAAGTTGCACCAGCAGGTAATTTATGGGAATAGCAAAGTTATTTTAATTTTTACTCTGTTTATTGTTGAGTTAAAAGCTGAATTTGGCGCTGCAGCTCAGCCATGTGTGTAAGGAGTTGTAAGGAGCCACGTAGCTGAAAATATAGGTATAGACGGGTGCCTAGTGACTGTTGTCAGGGTTTAAATCGGTCAGTGGAGCGCCTGTGCTTTATGCCACCAAGATAGAATTTTATTGTACTGTAAATAGAAAAAAATAAAAAAAATACAGATTTATCTGGAATTTCAACGGTTCCAATAAAAGGTGGCAGATTTAACTGCTGTATTTGTTAAGGTGGAATATCACCACAGTGCGTCATTAGTAGAAATGTTCATTACAGTTTTTCTCAGTCAATTTGGTTCATTTCTCACATCAGGATTTACATTAGCATCACAACAAGTGCATTTCTCAAAACTCACTGAAATACCTGCAAAAGCTCATACCTCCCTCAGAATTCTTAGTTTTTGCTTCAAAAGCAAATTTTTATTTCAATCAGATTGTCAGTGCCACCAGAATGTCTAGTCTGTGTGTCATTGCCTATGAACAAGGCAGACAAAATACTTGGTCATGTTGTTAACAGTGCAACAGTGTACAGTGTAGGTATATTCTGATGGAAACAAACTTTTGATTCGAATCAAATCAATTAAAATTGGAAGTGTTACACACAAAATACAAACTTACACAAAATATAATTAATCATGTCTGTATGTGGGAGACTGACAGCAAGAAATTAGACTATAATCAACATTTTGAGTAATATTCTTTTACTGTATTGTTTGCACTGCAATATGTTGACAAAAAAAAAATCTGACAGAAATTCAGGAAAGACAGAGAACTGTTTGGCCGCACTTTATACATAACACAAAGAAAAAAAACTACAAAATTAGAAACATTCAAAACAACCTGAGACAACAACTTAGCAATTATAGTGCTTTTTATGCATTCGGACTCTCCTCTCTGATGGGCCACGTGTTTTCATTTACGTTACACTGAAAATCATCCCTTATAAAGCTTTTGAACGATCTAAGACACAGTTGTTCTTTCAATATTTGGCTGCACCCGGCGACCAGCTTCAACCATTATAAGACCAGGATTTTACCAACTTTACCAACAAAGTTTTATAGAAATGTATAAATGATGCCTGAGAGATTATGATAACCTGTTCAGCACTTTTGCATGTAATGATCTAGGCAATGACCTAAAGCCTAAATGTTTTTGAGGGTGAGACAATTGCATAGATATTCAGTACAACACATTTTGATGAGCACGACATAAGCAATGGATAATGCAAAAAACAGCTGAAAATTGTACATGAACATTAGCATGAATGACAAACACATTTACAAAAGGTCAAAAACAATGAGAAATGCAATTGTGATGTGCACAAGTGACACGGAGATGTGGAGATTGAATGAACTGTTTTGAGAATTTCAATTCTGATCTGAAAAATGTACCAAACCAATTGAGAAAAATTGTAAATGCAGCGTTCAACATTACACTCTGTCACTCACAGCTATAGTGGACAGTTTTCTCTGATTATAGAGTGAGTGTTTTCATTGTATTGTTAACACTAGCTTGCTGTTAGAATGTGCTGTAAAAGTCTTTAATAGTATTTAGTAAAGTTTTAATCAGAACAAAATTAGACAGCTGTTGGAGACTCTAGACTGAAAAAAAAAAACATTAAATATTGTTAAGCATGGAGGGATACAAGTTTCTTTATGAAAAACTGCAATACATTTACCCACAGATGTTGCAGCCGAGCCTGTAGATCCTGATAAATGGTGGCAAGTTCATCAAAAAGACCATCCTGCTTTAATCAGTACAGTAATCCTCCTCTTCCTCTAAATTTATCAACTAAGCAAAATGTATTTAAGTGCCTTTTAGAAACATGTCTATCAGTCAATGATCTCTCACTAAGAGGTACACTGTCTAAAATGAGTCTCTGTGAGTCATTTTATATGATAGTTGGAGAATCCTTTTTATGCCATCTTGTGGTAAAACTCAGTGTGTAATTATAGCATACACCTGTTATCATTTACATATCTTAGAGTATTACTGCTGAGTACTGAGTATATGAGTGTGTGTGTGTGTGTGTGTGTGTGTGTTTGTGTGCATATGTGCATGTGTTACTGTGAAACTGCTAATAGTTTGTTGTAGCTCAGTGAGTGGTGGGTTGGAACATCTGTGAATCACACTTTCTAAGAAAAACATAAAGCTCTGTGTGTGTGTGTGTGTGTGTGTGTGCGTGTGTGTGTGTGTGTCTGTGTGTGTGTGTTTTGCTCTGTGTGGGGTCTATGTTGAACGGCATGATGTAATGTTTAATTAACGATGCCATTTTATTCACATTTGTGTTTTTTTTTTTCTGCTGTTAATGTTTGTCTTGCTGAGTCAGATTGAGTGTGTGTGTATGTGTGTGTGTGTGTGTGTGTGTTCTCATTGTGTTTTTCACCCTCTCTATTTCTCGCTCTCTCCCTCTTGCTGTGTGTGTGTGTGTGTGTGTGTGTGTGTCTCATGAGCGCTGCTGATTGGATTCTGTCAGCTCGTCCTCGCTGTGCATATTAATTAGGAAGAGAAGAAACTGTGAGAGAGAGAAGGAGAGAGAGAGAGAGAGAGAGAGAGGGAGAGAGAGAGAGGCGATACGATAAATAAATAGAGTGAGCAAAAGAGACAGAGATAGAGATAGAAAGAGAGATGCATAGACAGAGAAAGCAATAGAGGAAGAAACAGAGTGAGAGACAGAAAGAGTGGAGGTATATAAAAAGAGAGAGAGATTACGATAAAAATAGAGTGAGCAATAAAGATGGAGCTACAGAGAAAATGATAGATACATATGCAGAGAAAGCAATAGAGGGAGAGACAGACAGAAAGAGAGAGAAACAGAAAGGGAGCGAGAGAGAGCGACAGAAAGAGTGAGAAAGCTACAAAGAAAGAGAGAGGGAGAAAGAGAACAGAAAGATACAGCATTATAGAGAGATTAATAGAAAGAAATATAGAAAGAGGGAGAGACGAGAAAAAAAAAGATAGAGGGAGAGAGGAGAGGTGCTTGGGAACTACAGAGCTACAGAACAAGAGAAAGGGAGAAAGAGACAGAGAGACTAAAAAATATGAAAGAATATGAAAGAAGAAAACATCCAAAGAGAGAGAGAGAGAGCAACAGAAAGAATGAGAGAGCTACAGAGAAAGAGAGAGGTTGAGAGAAGGGAAAGATTCAGTGATTTAGTGACAGTGATAGAAAGAAATATATATATAGAAAAAAGACGAAAGAAAGAAAGAGGGAAACAAGAGGAGTTGCTTGGGAACTACATAGCTACAGAACAAGAGGAAGAGAGAGAGGTACATAGGGAGAGGGAGAGGGATGAGAAAGAGAGAGAGAGAGAGAGAGAGATAATGAAAAATATGAAAGAATGTAAGAAAAAAATAGGAAAGAGAGAGAAAGAGACAGAAAGAGAGACGGAAATGGAGAGAGAGCAACAGAGAAAGAGAGAAGAGTTGAGAGAGAAGAGAAAGATACATAAATATAGAGAGATTGATAGAAATAAATATAGAGAGAGGCAGAGATGAGAGAAAGAAAAAGAAAGAGGGAGAGAGGAGAGGTGCTTGGGAACTACAGATCTACAGAACAAGAGAAAGAGAGATACAGAGATACATAAAGAAAGAGAAAGAATGAAAGAATGTAAGAAAAAAATAGGAGAGAAAGAGAGATTGAGAGAGAAGGGAAACAAACAGCAGTATTGAGCCAGTAATTGAAAGAAATATTAAAAGAAGGAGAGACAAGAGAAAGGAAAAGAAAGAGGGAGAGAGTGGAAGTGCTTGGGAATCACAGAGCTACAGAACAAGAGAAAGGGAGAGAGATACATAGAGAAAGAGAGTGAGAGAGAGGGGAATGGATGATTGAATGTTCTCTGGTGTTTGGGCACTCCTGCAGGTGTCACTGCTGCACTGTGGGCTGGGGGGACTGTTGCAATGCATCATGGGATTCCGACACACACACTCTTCACAGGTAGAGACTGCGGAGAAACGAGAGAGCGGATAGAGCGAGAGAATTCATTGAGAAAACCACACAGCTTCCCATATTCCCATCCAGATTCACCGCCAGTGAAATTCCAGTGATATCATCAGCATCAGGTATGGCTTTAACAGCCTATCAGAGCTGCTGAGATGTTCCTCTGTCCGACACTGATGATGATCAGCTGGATGCTGGAGGAGTTTGAAAGATGTATCGTCTCTTTTTAGATTGAGATCATCAAACAGTGATTTGATAAAACAAAAGGACGATGTAAAACCTTTGCACTGCTCATCCAGTGATGGATGGAAATGATTACAAGTACAATAGGTTCTGATGAGACAAACTGGTTAGTCTACTGCTCTAAAAAATGCCGTCAGAAGATAACTTTGGGTAGTGCACCTCCTGGTGAAGGATTAAGACATTTTTCCCAACTAACAGACTTGACAGGTGGTGCATCAATGTACTAAGAGAAGCAAAAGCAAGGTTTTGATGAATTGACCGGTAACACTTTCTATGAATTTCATCTCTATTAGACTCTATAACTACATTCATAACATATTACAATGCATTCATAAGGCATTATAAACATGGCTATAGATGTTCATAAAAATGCATAACCCATTATAGCCATGTTTATTAAGCATTTCAGAATCAGTTTCTCTGATTTTGCTATTTATAGGTTTATGTTAAAGTAAAATGGACATTGTTGTTTTATTCTATAAACTACGGACAACATTTCTCCAAATAAAAATATTGTCATTTAGAGCATTTATTTATAAAGAAAATGAGAAATGACTGAAATAACAACAGACAAGATGCAGAGCTTTAAGACCTCAAATAATGTAAAGAATGCAGAAAACAAGTTCATATTCAAAAAAGTTTCAGAAATCAATATTTGGTGGAATAACCCTGGTTTTTAATCACAGTTTTCATGCATCTTGGCATGTTCTCCTCCACCAGTCTTAAACACTGCTTTTGCCACCCATAACTTTAAGCCAGTTCTGTTGCAAAAAAAAAAAAAATGAAGCAGTTCAGCTTGTTTTGATGGCTTGTGATCATCCATCTTGTCCTCTTGATTATTTCAATTTGGTAAAATCAAAGAAACTCATCATTTTTAAGTGGTCTCTTATTTTTTATGTTTTTTATTTCAGTAATCAACTTCTTGGGGATGTTTTCTTTTTTTTTGCCATTGACTGATTTCTTGTGTGTTGATTCAGGCATGCAGTTAGCACCATGCTAACTGCGGTGAACTTTAAATACCTATTAGCTCTAAGCATGTCTTATCTAATGAACCACATGTACTGTATGTTAAGGAAGGCAGGGTGTGGAGGGAATTGTGTACATTTAATTATTTACCGAACTATCACTTTAAAGCACAAACTAATTTCCACCGCCTGGAGGCTTGTGTTGCTCAGCGATGTGGACCGCGAGCGGCTCTTCGTCGAAATCCTCTTAAATGGGCCGCTTAATGGACGTGACTGCAGTGAGGAGTAAAAACAAAAGTCCACAAGAGCATAAAACGCCTTCTCCTGCGCTTAATCTTGGATTAGCTGCTGTTTAAGAGGCAGTAAATGAAAACAAATGAGCGAGGAAAAAAGTAAGTAGGGGAAAGAGCAGAGCAGTCAGCATGAATGAACGCCAGCCTTCAACAGCATGTTGGGTAATAGGGACAGCTGCAGGCGGCTTGGCCACTTTATTAGAAACATTTACAGTATTAGCAGTAGGAGTGCTTACAGTATATTGACTAGTCACTTCATGAGGTCAATGGGTTTATAGATTAACTGAGAGTGGAAATGTACAGAAACGTCCTTAGATGCTTCAAAAGAGGTTGTAACCAACTGAAAATGGCCAAGCTGGTTATTAGCTAATGGACCCACTTAGCTCTTGAGTACTGAATATACAGTATAGAGTACTGTATGTGTTTGGGGTTTGATTTTGAGGTTGTTGGTTTTTCTGGTTTACAAGCAAGGTCAACCTAACCAAGCTTTACAACCAACAAGACTAAGCTGGTTGACCAATATGATGAATATGGCCAAGCTGTTTGACCACGTCATCATCATCTTCCATTGGCAGTCAATCAAAACAAGTATTACTGTCCTCCATAGAACTAGTGGTTTGTGGAACTTCTTTAGCTTGGTCTTGATGTTGTCCTTGTAGCCTTTTTTGCCCACCAAGGGCTTGATGACCTTCCTTCAGCTGGAAGTAGAGGATCTGTTTGGGGAGACATGTGTTGGGCATATGGATGACCTGGACAGTATTTCAGAATTGGTGCTGCCGTATTATAGTGGTGATGGTGTTCATATTGGCCTTCTGGATGGCACAGTGGCACTGGAGTCATGGGTTTAAGTCCCTATCTGGGTGTAGTTCCCATGTTCCCCATGTGTTTGCATGGGTTTCATTCAGAGACACTGTTTTCCTCCCACAGTCCAAAAACATGAAGATCAGGTAAATTAGATACTCTAAATTTACCCCCAAAAATTGAATTCTCTAAAATGATATGGTGTGTCTGTATGTTTGTGTGAGTTTAAATGTATGTGTGACTGTGTGCCCGGATATGGATTGGCACTCTGTACTGAGTAAAATGCTGTAGTGCCCGATGTAGTTCTCCAGGTGGACGGTAGTTTCCGGTTGAGAGTATGCTGTGCATTATTGGCTGCTGCTACTCACTGGTGTGTGGATGAGTGCTGAGTATAAATGGTTTTGTGTAAAAACGTGATTGTAAAGCGTCCTTGTGTTTCTAGAAGTATAAATTCATTCATTCATTCTTTAGAATGCTGATGTTTAAGCATCTGTCATCTCATATGGATCTTTGGTGGTGTTGTTTCAGGACTCTCAGGTGCCTGCTGTAGAGCAGGATGGGGAGGACAACGGCTTTGTAGACCAGGAGTTTGGTTTGAGCTCCTTTATCACTAACATTATTATGTTGCTTGACCAGCTTGACCAAGTAAGATCTTAATAAAAGGAAACACTATTTTCTGGTTGAAATAATAAGGTATGGTTTTGCCTGGATGACCAGTTTTCAACCACCTTCAACTTAAAAAAAACTGCTTTAAACACCAGTTAGACTCACTTTACAGAACTTTCCTAACCGGGAGCCTTTAATGTCTTTTACAGCCAAAAACTAAACAAGCACAGTACAACTTAAAAGAAAAAGACTATGGCTGAGCAGCGGCAGGACCAAGCCAAGAGTTGAAGGTTCCCAGACATCTTTAGAGGGGTTCTGCGTGAGGGTGACTCCAGCAAAGTAAGTGGTTGGGCCATACCCCACCGGCCTTACCAGCTACAAGCTAAAACTGATCTTAAGCTATTTTTCACCACCCCATCTTATGGTTAACAAAGATGCAATGCATATAAGTTGAGTAGTTCTTGCCATAATATGGATTAAAACATTACTTAAATAGAGCTATCAACTGTATACCTGTAACTCTACCTCTTCACAACTTTACAACTTTACAACTGATGCTCTTAAACTAACATTACGAGACAAGAAATTCAAGTAATTAACTCTTGACGAGTTCTGGCACAGCTGTTAATTTCATATATTTTTCTTTTTATAGTTTGGATGACTTTAGTATTAATCTACAATGCAGAAAACAGTAAAAAAAAAAAATATATAATAATAATAAGATGTGCCCAAACTTTTGACTGGTACTATATGAACTATATTTGGCATCCATGTAGATATACAGTCATTGGTTAAAAGGTTCTACAAAGCTAAGCTACAATTCTGTCAGCTGGCAAAGTTACAGAAACTGTAAGTTAGAAGTTTTCTCTTGTCTGTAAACACAGTTTATATAGATGCATTATTTTACTGCACAGTTAAAATAAAAAGTCTGTACATTTATATAAATAAATAAACAGCATGTTTGTGAATAAACATGGGTAAATGTGTCGGGTAAAAGGAGAAAAGGAGCGATCATTTCAGAGGGAGGTGGAGAGATAAATGTCAGTGGAGAACCTGATTCCCCACATGAGGGAGAGGAAGAGCGAGGGATTGTGGACAGAGGAGTGGAATGATTAATGAGAATCTGTCAGAGAGGTTCAGGAGGGAAAGACCAGGCACAGAGCGAGGGGGAGAGAAAGAGAGAGAGAAAGAAAAAGAGAGAGAGAGAGAGTCAATCGAGAAGTCAGGAATGTGATTTGGAGCAGTTTAGTTCGGGACGACGCAGCAGAGAAAACAGAGCTGCAGAGCGAGTGGAGAAATGCAAAGTAGGTCAGAAGGAGAAATTACAGAGTGAACAAACAGAGAGAATGAGAGAGTCGGAGGGAGAGAAGAAGCGAGGGAATTGGAGAATTCAGTGCAGTGTTCAGAGTTAGAGAGCAAGAGGAGGACAAGGCTGGTCATGTTGAAATTTTTCATACTTATACTTTCTACTTTTGCTTCTTAATCTGGTCAACAATTCATATTATTCAATAAATATAAATATTACATGTGAGTGATTACAAAATTAAAGCGAATATTTATGTTTATGGGGAAAAAACTGTACTGTAATTGAAAGGAGGCTCTAGTAGCCTTTTGGAGCATCTATCCTGGATACAAGATGAGACACAGCAGGTTGGATATTGAGGTATACAGGTTCTCAGATATACCCACAGATGTTTGTTGCAGCTGGGCCTGTAGATCCTACTCTAGACTTGTAGGCTGCTAAAGCTGATGTCCCACACTCAGCTCTATCTGCGATTTAGCACCACAAGACTACACTACCCAGAACACACCACTCAGAATTCTAACACCTGTTTGTTCAGGTATAAAAAGGACGGTTCAGAACTTTGCCTCCTTGCTGAGTTGTTTAGTTCGTCCTACTGTACAACGTGTTTCCTTACTCTCGTGTTTGTTTTTCTGTGTATTTCCATTTTTCCAAGTATCCCAACTCAGATTTTTGCCTGCTTTACCTGTGTTTTGATCCCTGGACTGTTTATTTGACTCTGATTTTTGCCTTCTCTGTGTTACTGCCCTGCCTGTGCTCTACCCTGGACTGTGTACTCTACTCCGGTATGTTTAGCCCTTTATGCCCCAGTTTATTGGTATTGACCCTGCTTTGTTTGACCACTCCTAAATTTCCTTCAGGATAAATAAAGTATCTATCTATCTATCTATCTATCTATCTATCTATCTATCTATCTATCTATCTATCTATCTATCTATCTGTGCTGCTCCTTTATCCATTAAATACTATTTTACACATCTGCGTTTCTCTGAGTTCTGGTACATTATGACACCCAGCTTCTCCCATAAATGCTAAGTCGGTGATAAATCTAGAGAGCAGACAGAATAAAGAGGTACACTATCCAAAAGTAGTATCTGACAGTGTCATATTTAACCTCAGACAAATGCAGACGTAAACAGCAGTGTTTAATAGCAAAAGGGGCAGTACATAGAGTAGGCGAACAAAACAGGGTATATACCGAAAAACAGATGCATACAAAGAAAAACATACCGTAACGGGGTACACTGTCCAGGGTCTAACACGGGCAGGGCAATATCAGAGATAAGGCAAAAATCAGAGTAGAATAAACGGTCCAATGGTTAGAAAAACACGTATAGAGCGAAAAACAGGGCAGACAAAAATCGAAGTTAGGGTACATGAAAAAAAGGTAAAACACGGAGTAACAAAATAGAGATCAGAGAAATGCGTTGTAATGAAGGACGGACCAAACAATACTCAGCGAGGAGTGAGAGTTCTGAGCGGGCTTAAGTACCCGGCAAAACAGGTGCCAGTAATTACTTCCTGGAAGCGTCACATGATGGCCAGAGTCTCTGTGTGGTGTGTTCTGGGTATTGTAGTCTTGCGGTGCAGAATCGCAGATAGAGCTGAGTGTGGGGGAAATGAGAGCGCTGACAGCGTCAGACATGACAGACAGCCTTTTTATAGGGCCAAATGCTACTTAGAACTCTCAGGTATCAGGTATCATAATTTCTGGTCTATAAACCCTACATGTTTTAAACACTGCTGCTTATTTAAGGGTGCTGTTATTGCATTTATTTTATTTTATTTTATTTTTTTCAATAAAACATATGTGTAGGATAATCCAGGCTCTTCAGGACAACAAAGTATTTGCCGCTACTCGACATCAGTGTGAATTGTGGATGAAAAGCGGCGAGAAATAATTTGCCAAAAATGTCCACAAGCATAGGGCAACTTTTCTTCAAGTCTGACACTGGATCCTGACAGTGTGGAGCAATGTCAAGGCTAGGCTAGCAGTAGCGACGTCGCCACAGCAAAATCTGGAGTACTTTCCCTTTTAATGCCACAAATTTATTCTCATAATATTTTGAATTTACTCTTGTGACCTTTTTCTGGTAGGCTACTGGATTTTTTTTTTTCAACCAGCTATGTTGTAGCACTGTTCGCGGTTTGTAACATAATTTGTGCACGTAGCCTATTTGATTTGAAATTTCTGTGTAACTGTCATGCCTGACTGTAAACAGGCAGAGAGAAAATAAGAGACACTGCTGGGATGTAGAACGAAGCAGTAAAATTTATTGAAATAAAACAACAAAATAAACAATATAAAAGAGGACTAGAGCAACACACTAAAGTCGGGCAAAACTGAAAACAAATATAAACACTGACAAAGTAAACGGGACTGGGCCAAAAGAAACAGGGACTAAGGAATAAGTGGAACGGCCAAAACAATAAAACCAGGAAGTAGTAAGGGGAATGGGGAAAAACAAAGGGAGCACTAGACTACAAAATAGCAAACAGAAAACTACTAAGCAGAGCTTAGGAAAATGGCTAGACTAAGAAAGTAAACAGGGCAAACAAACAAAGCAAGAAATAAAACAGGGATACTTAGGCCGGGAGGAGTCCACGGAAAAAACAGGAACTAGGGAAGACAGGCTTGGGAGATAGAACGCTTTGTAGAGTAGCAAACAGGCTGGAACCACAAGGAAACACAGACCATGAGAGCGACCAATACTCGGCAACAGCAGAGAGGAGCAGCGTGCTTATAAGCAACTCTGCCCAGGTGAAGCTGATCTCTAATCAGGGCTGGATGACTGCATGAGCGTGCCCTGATTAGAGGAAGTCCATATATGGGCATGGAGTGCCTCTCAGAGTGTGTGTGTGTGTGTGTGTGTGTATGTGTGTGTGTGTGTGTGTGTGTGTGTGTGCTCTAATTAGGGGAAGTCCTTATTTGGGCATAGGGTGCTTGGCTTGGCTGGACGGGCCTGACAGTAACATCCTTCTGTGTAAACACATCATGTCATATAATGTGAAAAACTGCGGCTTATAGTCAGTTGCGGCCTGTATATGTACAAATTCTTTTTTTTTTTTTAATTAGTGGGTGCAGCTTACATTCAGGTGTGTTCAATAGCCTGTAAATTATGGTAGTGTTTTCATCACTTCACTTAAATTCACCACCACTGAGAACAATTAATTCTAGGTAAATTAGAGAAGAGGAATTCATACTAGAGTTATAAGTTATTGAGAAATTTTAAAGACACAAATTCCTATATTACCTGTAAAATATTGTGTACCGTTTCTGTCCAGTGCAAAACATATCTCCAAAAGAGCAACTTTACAGCATAAAGACATAAAACCTTCTTAACTTTATTGGAAGCCAAAGTAAAAAAATCTTTATTTCAGGTGGTTTTGAGAATTTGAGAATTTCTATTAAGCCAGTCATCAAGAAATGATGAGACAAGGAACGTTTTTTTTGTGTTCAAATTACATAGTAAACTAAAAATCAAGAAAAATAGACATACTTGTTTTCATTGGACAGCACCGATATGTATGTATAATATATAATATATAATAAGTGAATTACACCTTTTGTACTGTAGTATTACACACACACACAATATCCCACAGCAAATTGCCATATGTTCATACTGTATATTGTACCTTTATTTGTATTCCTACAAAATTACAGCAATAAATATATAGGAAGAAACAGCAGGATGGGGGGGGGGGGGGGTGGTGTATGAGTGGTGTTATATACAGCTTAACTCGCTCTTACAGTCTGGCTCAAGGCATCACCACACATGTGTGTGTGTGTGTGTGTGTGTTTTTGTGTGTGTGTGTGTGTGTGTGAAGACACTGCCCTGCGTTCAGTATTTATCCCCCTGAAACAAAGTATGATCAAAATCTCAGCAGTAATCTGGGAGGAACTCGCCGGAGAACCTTATCTCAGCGCATCCATCAAACTTCCGCCAAATTACTTTTTTCCTCATCGGCCTGTCCTCCCCCTTACCCCACGTTTCTCTCTCTCTCTCCCTCGCTCTCTCTCTCTATCTATCTCTCTTGCTCTCCCTCTTTTTCTTTCTACCTGTCTCACTTGCCCTCCATATTTATTTATACCTCTTTATCTTTCTTATTTTCTCTTTCTTTTGCCTCTATACCCCTCCCTCTCTTTTCTCTTTCTCTCTGCTTCTTCTCCTCTCTATGTTTATTTCTCTCTCTATACCTCTCCCTCTCTCTGTCGGTCTCTTTTACCCGCCCCCCTGTTTTGCTCTATATCTTTATCTGTCTTTCTAGCATTCTCTCTCTCTCACTATTTTCTTCTAAATCCTATATTCATCTCTCTATTTTGTCCATCTCTCTCTTCATGATATTAAAAATCTCTCTCTCTCTCTCTCTCTCTCTCTCTCACTCTCCTTTTCTCTCATATCATCCTTTTTCCATTCTACCTGTCTCACTTGCCCTCCATATTTCTTTACACATCTTTATCTCTCTTTATTTCTTTTTCTTTGTCTCTATACACCTCCATCTCTCTCTTGCTCTCTACTCTCTCTCTCTGCTTCTTTTCCTCTCTATGTTTCTTTCTCTTTCTATACACGCCCCCTGTTTTGCTTTATATCTTTCTGTCTTTCTAGGATTGTCTCTCTCTCACTCTTTTCTTCTATATCTCTTCTATATCCAATATTCATCTTTCTCTCACTTTTCATTCTACCTGTCTCACTTGCCCTCCATATATTTTCCTTACCTCTTTATCTCTTTTTCTGTTTGTCTCTCTTCTGCCTCTAAACACCTCCCTCTAGCCCTCTACTCTTTCTCTCTCAGTTTCTTTTTTCTATCTGTTTCTCTCTCTCTCTGCATCTGTCTCTTGCCCTCCATATTTTTCACCATATCTCTTTCTCTTTCTCTTATTTGCCCTCTATATTCCTCCTTCCCTCTTTCCGCTTTCTCTTTTCCTCTGTCTCTCTACTTATTTTCCTCTCTCTATATCCCCTTACTTTATGTCTCTCTCTTTTCTTATATATCTGTATTCCTGTCTTTAGTTTGCCCATCTTGCATGTCATTATATTCAATCTCTCTCTCTCTCTCTCTCTCTCTCTCTCTCTCTCTCTCTCTCTTTCTCTCTCACATATTTTTTCTATACCTTTTTCTCTCTCTCTGTTGCCTCTATACCTCTCTCTCAGTCTGTCTCTCTCACCTGTCCTCTTTCTCTTTCTATCTTTATTTTGTCCTCTATATCCCTCCTTTTATCTTGCCATCTCTCCTTTCCTCTCTCTCTGTCCTTCCTTTCCCCTCTCTCTCTCTCACACTCTGCTTTTTCCTTTTTGTTTCTCTTTTTCTGTCCCCTTACTTATCTGTCTCTCTCCCTGCCTTCTCTTTCTATCTCTCTCTGTCTCTCTATTTTCTGATATATCTTTTATTTTGCTTATTCTTCACTTTGATCTCTTCTGTCTTTTTCTCTCTCCTTTTCTTTTTTTATTATTGTCTGTTGTTTCTTTACACTCAATCTTTTCTTTCTTTCTTTCTTTTTTATATCTTTCTTCTCTCTCTCTCAAACACACACTGCTTCTCTTTTGCTTATTCTTCACTTTCATCTCTTCTGTCTTTTTCTCTCTATCTTCCTTTCTTCATCCTTCTATGTTTTTCCTTTACATTCAATCCTTTTCTCTCTCTCTCTCTCACACACACTCACACACACTCGCAGTTTGCTTGTCTTTTTCTTATTCTTCACTTTCATCTGTTCTGTCTTTTTCTCTCTCTCCCTTTCCTTTTCACCTTTGTCTGTTGTTTCTTTACACTTAATCCTTCTCTCTCTCTCTCTCTCTCTCTCTCTCTCTCTTCTCTCACTCACTCACTCACTCACACACACACACACACACACTCACAGTTTGCTTCTATTTTGCTTATTCTTCACTTTCATCTCTTCTGTCATTTTCTCTCTCTCTCTTCCTTTCTACATCCTTCTATGTTGTTTCTTTACACTCAATCCTTTTCTCTCTCTCTCTCTCTCTCTCTCTCTGAGTGTGTAGGTGGTGTTAGTGGTGAACGGGATAGTGAGGCAGAGATAGTAGTGAGGCATCATTAATCATAAAAGCTGAATTCCATGCCAATTAACGCCGCAGCGCCACGCTCCTCTGCGCTTTACGGGACAAAGATGAGCAAAAAAAAGAAACAAGGGCAGGAGGAGAGGGAGGGGAGAACGACACACAGGGGAGGGGAGGAAAAAAAAAACAACGTAACAACTTCACCACACACACACACACACACACAGACACACACACAGGCCACACACAGTGGGAGAGAGAACAGATGTTAATGTTAGAGATAGAGGTACATAGAGGTCCATCATCATACACTATAAATCTGTCTAGTTGTGCAAGATGCTTTAAAGGCACTCATAACATGTTATAATGCTTTCATATTTTCTGCTTCTTATGGTCTATTTTACCACACTTATCTCTGATCCCAAATGCTATTGGGTGCAATATGATCTAGAAGTGCCAGTATTGCACGATAATGGCACTCTGACTGAAGCTCAAGCAGTACTACAATAACCTAGCAATCAAAACCCTTACACCACCTTGAATACATACAGATACAAATAGCACACGTGCAGTAAAGGAACATACCAAACACCAGGACATAGTAAACACACACTCAAATATTTAGTTGGGCTGCCTTTAGCTTTGTTTGCTGCATGCATTCACTGCGCCATTGTTTCAATAAGCTTCTGCAATGTCACAAGATTTATTTAGTCAATCCAGTGTTGCTGGATTAATTTTTCCCCAAGATCTTGCAGCAGCATTGATGATGGTAGAGTCTGACCAACCACTGCACAAAGCAGCTCTTCTCCATCCAGCACATCCCAAAGATTCTCAATGAGGTTAAGATCTGGACTCTCTCAATCCATGTGTGAAAATGATGATCTCATGCTCCCTGAACCCTGAACTCTTTCACAATTCCAGCACCATGAATCCTGACATTATCATCTAGGAATATGGCCGTGATCATCAGAGGAGAAAAAATCCATTGATTCAGGAATAACCTGGTCTATATTCAGTATATTCAGGTAGTCAGCTGACCTCATTCTTTCAGCACATACTGTTGCTGAACCTAAACCTGCAGACCAACTGCAGCATCAACCCCACATTATTTACTTACCTACATCCAGGTGGAGACTTGGAATGAAGATTAGATATGAACTGTCATGTGTGATGTCATGTCATGTCATAAGCTGTCATGATATCTAAACTATCAACAGTGGATTTCTTCTAGGCCAGTTTTGTGGAGCGCATGACTTATGATTGTCAGGTTGTCCTGTATACAGATTCTCACACCTGAGGTGTGGATTTCTGCAGCTCCTCCAGAGTGACCATGGACCTCTTGGCTGCTCCTCTGATCAGTGCTCTCCTTGCTTGATCCTTTAGTTTGGGTGGACCATGGCTATGCCTTGGTAGGTTTGCAGGTGTAGAATACTTTTTCTATTTTTGGATTATGGATTGTTAGACAGTGCTCTTTGGGATGCTCAAAGCTTGGGGTATGTTTTTTTATGTTTTTGTAACCTAACCCTGCTTTAAACTTCTTCTCCACAACTTTATCTCTGACCTGTCTCTCTGGTGAGTTCCTTGGTCTTCATGATGCTGTTTGTTCACTAGTATTCTCTAACAAACCACGGAGGCCTTCACAGAACAGGTGTTTATATTTATACTGAGTCTAAATTACACAGCTTTGATCTATTAAGTAATTTAGTGACTTCTGAAGGCAGTTGATCGCACTGGATTTTATTTAGGGGTTTTAGAGAAAAGGGGCTGAAGCTGAATACTTTTGCATGGTACACTTTTTAGATTTTTATTTGATAAAAAAAAAAAAAACATGTATCGGTAACACTTTCTATGAATGTCATCTTTATTAGACGCTATAAATGTTTATAAACATGGCTATAAACATGGCTATAAATGTTTATAAAAATGCAATACCCATTATAGCCATGTTTATTAAGCATTATGACTTGTGATCATAATACATTATAAGCTGTGCTTATAATATATATGTTAAAATAGTATATCTCTATCATTAACAATCTAGTCCTACAATGAAAGTCTGGCACTTTACTTAGAGCGCACAAAGACCTTTTATAATACATTATAATTGACTATAATTAATATTTTATTCAAGACAAAAATAATTTATTTAGTGGTTAAAAATATATTTATAGGATTATTGAGGGTGTGTTTATACGTTGGAAGCTTTTTTAGGCATGATAAAGTCTGCAAACTGGGACTGAGTTTCTTGGTATTGACGTATAAAATGTTATAAACACAGCTATTAATGCATTATAATCACAGTTCATGATGCATAATACACGTCTGTAATGAATTATACATTTTTATAAATATGAAAAGCCATGTTTATAATGCCTTATGAATGCATTATAATGTGTTATGAGTATGTTTATAGAGTCTTATAGAGATGACATTCACAGAAAATGTTACCTATGTATCATTTTCATTCTGCTTCACACTTATGCAATACTTGGTTGTGTTGTGTTGGTTTATCACTTAAAATCTAAATAAAATACATTTTAAAAGGAGCAATTTAATAAACTATGCAATCCTTATATACTTTTAAATCTTAAAAAAATATATATATATATTTCTTGTGGGCAGATACCCTGTGATTGTTTCTGAAGTGCTTATTAATGTTCTATACAGCCTGAAGATGAAGCAGCAAAAACAGACATGTCTTCATGTTTGTGGATGTGAGCAATAAAGCGTCGCTATGCAAGAAGATATAAAAAGAAATTGCAAAGCCAGGTGTCCCCAAACCTTTGACCAGCAGATTATGTTTTGTGTGGGAGGTTTTCAGAGAGTCACTTCATTAACATGTGCAGTGAGACTCTGCTTTACCAAGAATAAGAAGATAGAGACAAGATAAAGCAAACATCACAGTCTGCTGTAATGAAGGCCAGAGCCGCCGAACCGCACTGTACAGCTCCAGCCTCGACAAAGCAATTAACAACCAGAACAACACAGCAGAGGAAAAATCACAGGAGAAAAATGGATTCTATTGTTTCTCAAATACAAAAGATGATCTGCTCTGCTCTCTTTCACTGTTTCTCTCTAACACTCCTAAAGATAAAAAACTGACACGAAGCATCTTCACTCTTTTAAATGATAAAGATCAAAGCTAGTGAACATAGATATTCCATAGATATAGCACATATCACATTCACTGGTCAGTTTATTAGAAACACCTACCTACCTACCAACCTTGTGCTTGCATTCACTCACTGTGGCCACTTTATTAGAAACACCTACCTACCTACTATATGCTTCCACTCACTCTGGCCACTTTATTAGAAACAGTTACCTACCAACCAACCTTGTGCTTGCACCCACTCACTGTGGCCACTTTATTAGAAACACCTACCTACCAACATTTTGCTTCCACTCACTGTGGCCACTTTATTAGAAACACCTATCAGCCAGCCTTGTGCTTCCACTCACTGTGGCCACTTTATTAGAAACACCTAACTACTTACTAACCTTGTGCTTTCACTCACTGTGGCCACTTTATTAGAAACACCCACCTACCAATCTTGTGCTTCCACTAACTCACTTTGGCCACTTTATTAGAAACACCTACTTACCTACCTACCAACCTTGTGCTTGCACTGACTCACTGTAGCCACTTTATTAGAAACACCTACCTACCTACCAATCTTGTGCTTCCACTCACTGTGGCCACTTTATTAGAAACACCTACCTACCTACCAACCTTGTGCTTTTACTCACTGTGGCCACTTTATTAGAAACACCTACCTACCTACCTTGTGCTTCCACTCACTCTGGTCACTTTATTAGAAACACCTACCTACCTACCTTGTGCTTCCACTAACTCACTGTGGCCACTTTATTAGAAACACCTACCTACCTACCAACCTTGTGCTTCCAGTTACTCACTGTGGCCACTTTATTAGAAACACCTACATACCTACCTTCCAACCTTGTGTTTTTACTCACTGTGGCCACTTCATTAGAAACACCTACTTACCTACCTACCAACCTTGTGCTTTTACTCACTTACTGTGGCCACTTTATTAGAAACACCTACCTACATACCTACCAACCTTGTGCTTCCACTCACTGTGGACACTTTATTAGAAACACCTACCTACCAACCTTATGCTTCCACTCACTGTGGTCACTTTATTAGAAACACCTACCTACCTACCAACCTTGTGCTTCCACTCACTGTGGTCACTTTATTAGAAACACCTACCTACCTACCAACCTTGTGCTTCCACTCACTGTGGCCACTTTATTAGAAACACCTACCTACCTACCAACCTTGTGCTTCCCCTAACTCACTGTGGCCACTTTATTAATATGTATGGTTCTAACAGTAGGTTAAGCTCTAAGCTTTATCAAAGCAGGCGTATCTGCAGTCATAGGTTGTAGATGAATAAAAATTGTAATTAATCTAATGTTGAATTGTGGGAAGGCTTTGGGTGGTACGGTCGCTTCTGTCCGTTCGTATTAAACGTGTGTGTGAGGGCGGAGGGTCTTCAGAGGTCGGTGTTGTATATTAGCTGGAGTAATTGGAGTTAAAACAGTTATTGGCTAATCAGTGATTAGTTCCTTGGCAGCGTCAGTGAGGCAGTGTTAACCTTCATAGTGTGGAGTGCGGATGCAGCGAGCTGCTGAAGCTCCGTCACCAGCAAACTGATGGTGTTTGAGTGTGAGCAGTATCTGTTTGCAGTAGGTAAACTGGACCCAGGTCAGCGTGAGATGTTTTTATTATTTATTGAGAGAAATGACCCTTCATACATTACCTCTGGGTATGAGTGTACGTACCGTATGTGCAGCAACAGTAGCAGTAGTAGGCATGTGTGGTTACATGCTGTTCTGCATGTGTTTCTGAGATATTGACAGTGTTCCTACTTTCTCATTAAAACAATCACACAAAATAGTAACACATTTTTTAAATAAATTGATGCTGATGCAGCATTGCCGAGTAGCATCACAGTGCACTCGGAGGAAAGTGCAGCGACTCGGTTCAGATACATCAGCTCACAGATGCCTTGTGCTGATTGACATTACCCTTTGAAATGATGAGGGGAAAGAGCACCATCTACTGTACCCATCCAGAGAGAGCAAGACCAGTTGTGCTCTCTCAGGATTCCAGCAGCTGATGGCAAGCTGCATGATCGGGATTCAAACCAGTGATCTCCCGATCATAGTGGCAGCGCTTTAGACGGCTAGATCCCTCAGGGCCCAATAAGTAAAACCTTTGCATTGCAACCATCTGAGATGCCACTTAGCAAGGCTCTCACCTCAGCAACCACCTTAAAAACCTCAGTAACCACTTGAAGTACCACAGAATCAGCTTAGTCGCGACACCATAGTATCCCCTACTATGAATACTAATTATCCGCACCCTAATAATAAAATAGAAACTAATTAGTAATAACTTATAAACACCAAAGAAAACACTTAGCAGTGGCATAGCAACCATCTAAGATACCACACCAACCATCTAGCAAAACATTAGAGAGAATAAAGGTAAAATCCCTTTAGCCGCACAACCACTCTTTAAGCATCAGTTCAAGATGATACAGAAGATAAAGTGATGAATGCGCTGTAAACAGAATTGTATTTATTTCTTGTCAAAAATACTATATCATAATTATAGTGTAACTACTGCTGAAGTATGAATTGTTATAGCTTTATTACAGTTGTACATGTTATCTTCCTATAATGAAATTAGCTAAAATGAAAAAAAAGAGAAAATATTTGATTGAAATGAAATGATTTGTATTTACACATGTGTCAGCACCAATTTTCACTTTTCACATGTAATAGGTTGTGTACAAAATTATTTTTATTTTCTCTATTCTATTTTTATTTTGTGTGGTTTGTAATTAGGGCTGTGATAGTTTTTGAATACAAAAAAAAAGCATTATTCAGATTTTATAATGATTAAATAGTGGACAAAATATTCTGACCTACATACAGATGTGTAATTACATAACCTATAAACTGTAATTAATATGTAACAATGCGTACTTCACTACACACAATGATACCGCTATTAGAAACACTTATTATTTCAACAGTGGGAGCATTCATTTCATTAGGACCTTATTCTGGATCGTTCGATTAGAACTTCAATGACTCGGCTAGTCTAGACTGATTGTGTGTGTGTGTGTGTGTGAGACTGCTTGTGCCAGCCAAAAGCTGAGAAAGGGATTCATGGAGGACAAAAGTGTGTCCTCTCTGAACTGTCTTCACTGTAGGGTCCAGAGAGGACGAATGAAACACTATTGACTGAGGGCTCATGAAATATACATCAGCAATATGAGGATCCAGCTCCTGCCTTTCTCTCCATTCATTCCTCTCCTCGCCTAATTCAAATCTCTCCCAGCAGGTAAAATGGAGATTTTCAAAAGACGCCGCATCTGCGCGATCAATTCCCTCTTTCTGTTTCTCTTCCTCTCTCTCTCTCTTTCTGTCGTTCTTAAGTGGAGTGTTTAAGCTGAATGTATCGATACACACTCTTTCTTCTCCTGCCCTGGTCAATCCCCGGCACTGTCACAGGAAGATTACGTCTTTAATTCAGTTTCTGAATGCACAGATAATAAACACATCAGGGAAGAAGAAAGAGGAGGAGGAGGAGGAAAACAGAATATCTCATTCTTCTCTGTTGGAAACCCACAGTCATGCAGAGTTCACTGATTCACTACACAACATATCCTGATTTCACTAATCTGCTCCCAGTGATGGCCAGTTTATTACCTGCACTGATGAAAGGTGAGCTGGCATTGTGTGGAATTGCACTCCACTCCATGACACTAAATTGTCTGTATGTGTAACACATGACAACAAATCTTTCACCTTGGTGCACATTGTGTTGGGGTGCAATTCGGTTCAGAGGCCAGATCATCTTTAGGGCCCTATTTTAGTGATCTCTAGTGCACCAGTCAATTGCACATCATGTAGCTTGATTTAGGGCATGTTGGTGTGTCTTCGGTATTGTAAGGGTATGAACTAGTTCTCTTAATTAATCATGGGTGTGTTTTGGGTGTAACGTCAAATAATCCAATCAGTGTGCCAGTTTTCATTCCCTTTAAGAGGCAGGTGAGCTCTGACTTTGGCGCATTCTTATCTTAACAGCGTGACGCTTTTGTGCATCTCAGCAGAGGATACTGACCTGCGTGTTCACGCTGTGAAGATACACCAGCAGCTCATTTAAGGAAACAGGGTAACACTTTCTATGAATGTCATCTCTATAAGACTCTATAAACATATTTATAACACATTATAATGCATTCATAAGGCATTATAAACATGGCTATACATATTTATAAAACTCTATAATTCATCATAGCCATGTTTATTATGCATTAATAGCTGTGTTTATAACATTTTATACGTCAATACCAAGAAACTCAGTCCCAGCTTGTAGACTTGTATCATGACTAAAACAGCTTTCAACTTATAAACACACCCTCAATAATCCTACAAATATATTTAACCACTCATGAATTATACTTGTCTTGAATATAATATTAGTTATAGTCAATTATAATGTATTAAAACAGGTCTTTGTGCGCTCTAAGTAAAGTGACAGACTTTCATTGTGGGACTAGATGTTTAACGATAGATATATACTATTTTAACATGTATATCATAAGCATAGCTTATAATGTATTATGATCACAAGTTATAATGCTTAATAAACATGGCTATAGTGGGTTATGCATTTTTATAAATATTTATAGCCATGTTTATAATGCCTTATGAATGCATTATAATATATTATGAATGTAGTTATAGAATCTATATATATATATATATATATATATATATATATATATATATATATATATATAACCATGTTTATAATGCCATATTAATATCATGTTTGTAGAGTCGTTCATAGAAAAGTGTTACCAGTAAAACAATGGTAACGCTTTCTAGGAATGTTATATATATATATATATATATATATATATATATATATATATATATATATATATATATATATATATATATATATATATATATATATATATATACAGTATATTAGACTCTATGAACAAGCTCATAACACATTATAATGCATTCATAAGGAAATATATACATGGTTATACATATTTATAAAAATGTTTAACACATTATAGGCAGGGTTAATATGCATTTTTAATTGTGTGCATAATACATTATGAGTTGTTAGCTGTTGTGTGTCATATTTAAATGTGGTAAACATGTTATTATTATTATTATGATTATGATTATTATGATTATGATTATGATTATGATTATTATTATTATTAATAATAATAATAATAATAATAATAATAATAATAATAATAATAATAATAATAATAATAATAATAATAATAATAATAATGCTGTATTAATGCATTATAATGTGTTATGGTTATGTTTGTAAAGTTGAATAGACACAGCATTAAAAGGAAATTTTACAACAATAATACTGTAATAACAATACTATTTTAAAAGGTCAATACACAGTTTAAACCTCCTGTTATGTTATGGGTCAACCTGACCCGATTTGTTGTCTTGAAGTTTGAGGATTTAGGAAAAATAGTTAAAAGTATTTTTTTCAGTATGAAACTTCTTCTACTTGCCTTAATTATTGTAATAAACATGTAATAAAAAAATGGTTCATCTCACATATATTTGCAACCACCCCCTGCAAAAACTACATTAAAGCAATGTTATGTTTCAATGTTATGTGAAACTACTGTTTTATATGTTGGTCTTTTAAAAGTAAAAAAGTAGTGAAACATAAAAAAAAAATGTAACATGTATTTTTTATGAAAAACGAGTGAATTATCTTAATTAACCCTTGTGTGGTGTTCGGGTCTGTGGGACCCGTTTTCATTTTTCATCAAATGATACTATATATATATTTTTTTTCTAATTCAAACTCATTGGCATTGGCTCATTTTTTGGTCAAAAACATATATCAAAACACATTTTCGATAAACACACACTGTATACCCCCCCCCCCCCCCCCATACACACACACACATTTACATTACATACAGTATGTTTGGCCAAGGGTTAATAAACATTGCTTCATTTGTACATTTGAAACTAAACAAATTTTCTACTCATATCTTGATTTTAATTCATTTTCTTTTACATTTTATTAAAAAACTAATAAAAAAAAGAGTAGCACTTTTTGAAAGAAATGTAACATAAGAAAGGTAAAGGGCAAATATTAACCATGTAAGCTGTTTATACTGCTTGCAATTTAGGTGAAGCAAGCATGTGTAAAGCATTTTAATGTAGAATTGCTTAATTTTGCTGAATTAAATACAAGTAACAAAGTAAACGAGTAACAAAAATATGAACACCACACAAGCGTTAAATCATTACCTGTTAGAGGTAAGAAACACCAGTGCACGAAATATTGATAGAATAATTAGTAATGGAGTTAGTAATTGAATATTTACACTGCTTGTAAGGATTTTCCTTTGGATAATTAAATATTCACTGGGTCAAATTAACCTAGAAACATCATTGCTGTTCCTGACAGATGAACATAATAGGAGGGTTAAAATCTTAAAAAAAAACAGCAAAATAAACATCCAAAGGCTTCATACTGTACAAGAAATCCACGTACAGTATTCTGCTAGCTCTACACTGCCGTGTGGATCAGATCTGTTTCTCTGTTTGTGTTGAAGTGGAGGACGTTCGGCTCGTCTGAACGGTGCTGAGATCTCCCTTCAGCGAGCTCCTCCAAGCAACACTCATTTAGCTCCAGAAAAATCTGCTGCATGTCAAACAGCCGCCAAAATGTCAGAGTTATCCGTTAAGACCCTTTCACGCCTACATGACTTTAATGCTTCTGACGTCTCCCGGGGTCTCAGAGCAGATTCAGTTCAGGCGGATTCCACGGTGAAAAGTTCAGGTGAAGAAAAGCTGTGAATGAACGTCGCTGGAGAAATATTGAGAGTGTGGTGTGAAATGTGTGGCAAGAAGAGGAATAATATTAGTGGTGTGAAAAGCTAAAGACCCCTGTCACACTGCAGGTGGGGAACTCTCAGAAGCTTCTTTTGTGAGTCTTTTGAGAATGAGTTGTGTGTAGAGGGCACAAAATAGGCTCGTACTCTTTGAAGTTTCCTTAATACAGCATCATATTCAAAAAGAACAACAAAATACAGTGAAAGAGCTATGCAGGCTAAAGTACAGCTTCCAAACATGGTGGTGGTAGTTTCACACACTGTTATTTTAACCACAAACCACACATTATAAGACTTATTTATAAAGGGTGCGTAAATGAGTTCATACATGATTTTTAATTGTGTTTTAAACACTGATCTGTTCTAAACAACAGACCGGTATATATATATATATATATATATATATATATATATATATATATATATATATATATATATATATATATATATATATATATATATATATATACCGGCCTGTTGTTTAGAATATATATATATATATATATATATATATATATATATATATATATATATATATATATATATATATATATATATATATATACATACATACAGTATATAGCTGAAAGGAATCAAAACACTGGTGAGGCTGATCTGCCAATCTGGTGCTGATTGGCTGGCTGAGACACATGACTGAGAAGTGCATTGTGGGATTTGGAGTTTGTGAAGGTGGAAAAAATATTTAAAGCAATAGGAAGACATGACAATAATTTTTATTTAAACTTTTTCTTTAAATTGTTATTATTTTTTAAACACTCTATGAAAGGATATATATTACATATATATTTACAGAATAAGAAATAAAATCACAGTAACTAACTAGGAGTAGTTACACGGTAATTTACTGTGAACCAAAAGCAAATCGCAGTAACAAACTGTCAGAAACTTAACAGTAAGTTACTGTAAAAACAAAAAAATAACTAGGAGCAGCTGAATAGTAAATTAGGCTGTAAAAATGTTTCATGCATACTGTAATTTTGTGTGTATTGTTGTATTGACCAGACTTTACAAAAAATAATTATGACTATTGTGTTTTTTTTTATTTACAATAGAATAATACCTTTCACAACAGAATAATACCTCACTGCTTTATTTATTTATTATATGCTGTTGAACATAAGCATTTTTAATGCCATGTACTGCATGACATTTTTATTGTTTAACAAAATCTGCAGAGACACTGCAAACAATACTCTTTAACTATTTTTTTTCTTCAGTATGTGAAGAACAACAGTTTAATCTAATTGTTTTTCCAGTCAAACTCTGCAGTCCTTATGAAAGAAAAGACGCATGGATTCATATCTGATGTTTTCTGATTAACATTTCTTACAGTTTTTTGGCTTTTCTTGAACTTTTCACTGCAGTTGCTGGAGTCAGGATTCATTCTGACAAGGAACCAAACCGAAATGAAAATGAAAGTTAATATACAGAATCACCACAGTGATTTATTAAGCACATCATATTAATAAGAGGCTCTCGGGGCAAGTCAAAGTTTTTAATAGAAAAATAAAACTCTAAATTGAAAAATATAGGACAAACACAGAACATTTAAGAGCAAGTTTTCGAAGTTAAACAGGCCAGGTTGGCAAACGTTTCAATCTAATTAAAATTTAGCTTAGTTATTTTTTTTTTTACATCTAGCAGTTTTAATCTGATTTTAATACGTTGGCTACTGTGGCATAAAAATATAATCAGATTTAGATTTTAGTTAGTCAAGAGACAGCATTGTGCTATGTGATACTTACATGGAATGGTGTATATAGTGCTGCTCCACTTTTCAAACTTCTTCTTCTTCTTCTTCTTCTTCTTCTTCTTCTTCTTCATCTTCTTTTTCAGGTTGTAGGTGGGTTGAATCCAATATGAATCCAAATGACTACTGCCCCCTTTTGATTGTCCATTAGTGAATTTTTACAGTGTATTTCTGTAATTGGTAACACTTTACATGGATGGTCCATTTTATGGCCTTGTTGATGCACAACTGACATTCAACTAACACTGAATTGAATGCATATTGAATTTAACTTAACCCTAAGTTGAATGTAAATGGTTTAAAGTATAACCTAACCATACACCTAACCCCAACCTTAACCCTTAATCAACCATAAAATCTAACCCTACACCTAACCCTAACCTTAACCCTTAATCAACCATAAAATCTAACCCTACACCTAACCCTAACCTTAACCCTTAATCAACCATAAAATCTAACCCTACACCTAACCCTAACCTTAACCCTTAATCAACCATAAAATCTAACCCTACACCTAACCCTAACCTTAACCCTTAATCAACCATAAAATCTAACCCTACACCTAACCCTAACCTTAACCCTTAATCAACCATAAAATCTAACCCTACACCTAACCCTAACCTTAACCCTTAATCAACCATAAAATCTAACCCTACACCTAACCCTAACCTTAACCCTTAATCAACCCTAAAATCTAACTCTACACCTAACCCTAACCTTAACCCTTAATCAACCACAAAATCTAACCCTAAACCCAATCCTAAAATATTAAGATAAGCGTTTGGATTAGAGTTGAATGTAGGGTTATATTCAATAGACAATCATTTACTTTCACCTTTTCATTTGCATTTATTAGACATATAGTTGAATGTTAGTTGAATGTCAGTTGAGCATCAAAGAGGCCATCAAATGGACCATCCAAGTAAAGTGTTACCCTGTCATTTTCTACAGTAGTGGGATTATTACTTTGATTTTGATGTTTTGAAGTTAAATACTGTGGTTTTGGCTGCATTCAGAGTATAATACTGTAAAAGTATTTACAGTAGTTAATTGTAACACAGTAGTAATACAGTATGCTACTGTGGATTTCACAGCATTTTATTACAGTGTAGACTTAACTTATTAGGGTTTACAGTGTAGGTTAGGAAATGGTTGGTAAATACAGTAGAGCCCAAGGCTTTTGGGAAAGTGCTGCATTTCTCAGATTGCTTGGAGTGCAGTGGCGGCTTTATTTTTGGCCGGAACTGTACTGTATGTTTGACAGCGGCCTATTTTTTCAGATGAGATTTATTTGGACATTTTGATTATTACGTTCAGGTTTTTAGGAAGGCGTGAAAGGTTGAGGTGGGAAAGCTTTGCTAAGCTTTGACTGAATGTAATGTTAGAATAATAGAGGCCGCAGTGATGGTGGGATATGAAAGGTGTGGGAACAGGAGCGATGTGAATAGGGTGTGCAGTGTGAAAATGTTTTTCTTTCCGGCTCAGCCGTATAATGGCCCTATTCACTCCTCGATAACATCTCAGGTAGGTATCTCCTCTCCGCAGAGGATGTCCCAATATCCCACCATTCAGCTGTGTTTAATGTCTTTTTCATCATGCGTTCTCCTGCTGTCTGTTCTTTCGGCTCAGGCTCACGGATCAGGGGGATAATATGCAATAAAGTGTGTTCTGCGCTGACGGCTGTAATTGATGTTCGGTTTGTTCTGACGTTTTGATACGTGTCTGTTTCCTCGCGTGTGCTTTAGTAGCATGATGCCCTGCAGCTACAGGTAAATAACCTGCTCTTATATCTCCCTTATCCATAAGACCACCTGTGTCTAACATAAACGTCTATTTATACAGAATGCATTTATTACAAAAGAAAAAAAAAGCACATGCTGTGTTTGTGTAGGTGCATCCTATTCTGCTCATGTCCATAAATAACTATAGCTTCACTCTCTATTGAACGCTTGCATGGAGAACGAAATAAAAAAAGCAGAAGTGGACAGAGAGCAGAGAAACAGAAATAGTGGACATTTATGGAAAAAAAATGTTGAGGTTCCACTTGCTGAATTTTTTTGTGCATTTTTCTGGATGATGCAAAAACAACACCATATTAACCACCTATCGACACCATAGGAACACCTGCAGCAACCATATAGTCACATCAACACCCTAGCAACTACTACAAAGCGACTCCACGACAACTAGTTTGCAGCATCACAGGAACTCTAAAGCAACCATGCTGCAAGTAGAGCTACACCACAGCAACAATCAAGCATCATCTTAGCAACCAGCTTGCAACTTGCAACATTGATAAGCTAGCAACTCCTTATGCATTTTTGTCTATAGATTCTAGAATTAAAATTAATATCAAGGGTATTAAAAAGGTTTATCCTGCTTTTATCTTACCCTAATGGTAGGTGATAAGGACTGGGTAGAGCAATATACTTCTATATTCTGTTACTAACCAACCATCCATGCTATCATCACCATAGCAACCACCTATTATTCTGTTTATGTAGGTGCATCCTATTCTGTTTATGTCCACAAAGATCTATAGCTTCACTTGTTATTAATAAAAAAGAGCAGAAGTGGACAGAGAGCAGAGAAACAGAAATAGTGGACATTTAGGGAAAAAAACATGTTGAGGTTCTACTTGCAGAATTTTTTTGTGCATTTTTCTGGATGATGCAAAAACAACACCATATTAACCACCTATCAACACCATAAGAACACCTGCAGCAACCATGTAGCCACATCTTGGCTAGCAACACCCTAGCAACTACAACTAAGCGACTCCACAGCAACTAGCTTGCAGCACCAGAACACAACCCTAAAGCAACCATGCTATACCACAGCAACAATCAAGCAACATCTCGGCAACCAGCTTGCAACTTCACATTGATATGCTAGCAACTCCTTATTTTTCGTCTAGATTAAAAATTAATATCAAGGATATTAAAAAGGTTTATTCTATGTTTATCCTATCCTAACAGTAGGTGATAAGAACTGGATAGAGCAATATACTTCTATATTCTGTTACTAACCAACCATGCTAGCAACACCATAGCAATTCCTTAGCAACACTATACCATGTCTTCCACCCAGCAATTTCGCACTCCCTACCAACCAAGTGCATATCAACTATGGTACTAGCAACCCCATAGCATCGTTCTAAGTATTGCACAGCAACCTCTTCTAAATCTTCTTTGTAGGTTTCTCTTGAATGAAAAAATTATTAAAAACTCACAGTTAGCTTGTAGCATTTGCCACTATAATAGACAAAAATGTGTTTGTTTTTTGTTTTTTTGGCTTGGAATGGCTACTGCACTTGCGCAGATCTCCAAATCATGGGGATCCTTCCTTACTATAGCACACTGACCTCTCTTCATTTGCAGAAAGAGCAGCTTTTCGACAGGTATAATGACAAAATCATGGACTGGAAAAGAATAAGGTCTCAGAACATCATCTTGGACAGAGAAAAAGACAGACAAGGACTAAGTTGAAAACAGGAGATGGCTTTAAAACAAGAGTGGGAGTGCCAAACAATTACAGTACTAGCAACCCCATAGCATCCTCCTAAGTATAGCAGGGCAACCGCCTCTGACTCTTCTTTGTAGGTTTCTTTAGAATGAGAAAAAAGAAAAAAACTCACAATTAGCTTGTAGCATTTGGCTTGGTATGGCTACTGCGCTTGTGCAGATTTCTAAATCATAGGAATCCTATAGGAAGTAGGAAGTATAGCACAGCAACCTCCTCTGACTCTATTTTGTAGGTTTCTATAGAATTAAAAATAAATACCTTACAGTTAGCTTGTAGCATTTGCCACTATAATAGACAAAAATGTTTTTTTTTTTTTTGGCTTGGAATGGCTACTGCACTTGCGCAAATCTCCAAATCATAGGGAGCTTTCCCCACTATTGCATGCTGACCTCTCTTTACTTGCAGTATAAAGTGGACAGGTATGATGGTATGATATACCTTGTGGACAGGTATGATGACGAAATCATGACCTGGAAAAGAGAAAAGTCTCAACAAAACATGAACCTGGATAGATACATAGACAGACAAGGACTAAGGCTCAACAACAAGAGTGGTAGGGACTGTACCATATCATCCATCTAGCAGTTTCTCTACCCCTACCAACTACTAGCAACCCTATAGCATCCTTCTAAGTATGTATATACTACTGTACATACTACAGTAGGGCGTGTTGGCCTGGTTTCTGGGAAGTGATTCCCAGCTCTGCTGCTGTGGGGGGTGATGGAAGTGCATATGAGTGATTGTGGTTTGTTTTAGCATCCACTGTGTTCAGCTCCACTGTGTCCAGGATTACTGGAGATAGCCCTGCCCAATTAACCAGCCCGACCAGCCTGTGTGTGCCCAAATATCTGCATTGTCTATTGACGAATCACTTTCAAACGTCCCCCGTTCCCAACGGCGTTCCCCCCTTTTTATTATTCCCGCCCAGCTCGCTCTGTTTTCATCACCGCTCCACATCCGAATTCCATCGGAGGCATTTCTACAACTCTGTCTCTTTATTTGTTTGTTTGTATTTTTCTTTTCTCTCTCTCGTTTCATTTCTTTTTCTTCCCCAGCACAGCCGCGGTCTTTGTTCCCACTCTCTTTAATCGGCTTTTCCAGTTGGGACGCCCAGCGTTTCCCTCAGTTTTCCTCCGCGGAGAGCGACGCCGGATTAAAACCTGGCAACCGAGGCGTCTTTCTTCCGTTCCCATTCCAGAGCCCTTGATTGCTCATTGTGCGCCTTTTTTTTGTTTCCTTGTTTGTTTATTTGTTTCCCATTTTATTCCAGGCGCCCTTCATCATCTCCGACAGCGCTGGAACAATCCCGTTATATGGGCCCTGGTGCAAGAGCGGTTCAAAGGACAGCGATGGCGCCAAAAGCTCTGACTAATCGCCTTACACACTTTATTCAATATCCCACCCCTGCCCTCCTCCGATGGATCTCCACTCACACTTTGTTTTTAATCAGATGTAGTTAAGAGCGCTCCGATTTAATAAGCCCACGGCGCTAAAAGATCTGATTGGTGCTACAGGCTCGGCGAGGAGACGCCTCGGCACTCTGGGAGAGATGTCATCTCTGATTACGATCTTCAGGTGCGGCGTTTCCTGAAGGAGAGCCCCGCTGTCGAGTAATGCAATCCCTCTGGTTCCTAATCAGCTGTGTGCTTCTGTTCGCCCCACGTCACGCCGGATGAAAAAGGAACACAGGAGAAAAGAAGAAGAAGAAATCCCTGAGCTAGAAGATCAATTATCCAGTCATTCAGCCGACTGGCAGGAGGTAAAACAAATGAATCGTCAGACATAGAGAGAGAGAAAAAGAGAGAAAGCTGATGAATGTAAAACTGATAAACAACAATTGGTACAACCTAGAAGACCAAGCCGAGCCTTAATCAGACCTTGATTTAGTAAAGAATTGATCTTTTCTTGAACTGTTCCAAAGTCTTGGCTCGGTTCACACAGTGGCCATCATTGCAGCATTGCCACTGCACAGTTATATCCAGTTGTATATAAATACATATACAGTACAGGCCAAAAGTTTGGACACACCTTCTCTTCTTTAATGCGTTTTCTTTATGTTCATGACTATTTACATTGTAGATTCTCACTGAAGCATCAAAACCATAAGGGAACACATGCAGAGTTTATGTACTTAACAAAAAATGAGCTGTCCTCCACAGTCACCAGACCTGAACCCAATCCAGATGGTTTGGGGTGAGCTGGAGCACAGAGTGAAGAAGGCAAAGGGGCAACAAGTGCTAATAAACACCTCTGGGAACTCCTTCCTTCAAGACTGTTGGAAAACTTTTCATTTCAGGTGGCCACCTCTTGAAGCTCATTGAGAGAATGATGCCAAGAGTGTGCAAAGCAGTAATCAGAGCAAAGGGTGGCTATTTTGAAGAAACTAGCATATACATTTTATTTTTAGTTATTTCACCTTTTTTTGTTAAGTAAATAAAACTCCACGTGTTCATTCGTAGTTTTGATGCTTCAGTGAGAATCTACAATGTAAATAGTCATGAAAATAAACAAACGCATTGAAAAAGAGAAGGTGTGTCCAAACTTTTGGCCTGTACTGTATAACTGCATGCTGATTTTATTGTGGTGCAAATGTGTGTATGACAAATAACAAAATTACAAGGCTATAAATGAGACAAAGGGTCTCAAAAACTGTTTATACTGAGGCAGAATCCTTGCATAGAAATCTTATTCCTGTTTTAATGTCTCCGAACATCCCTGAGATCCTGTTTATTGTGCTATTATTCTCTCAGCTGAGGTATTACAGTTTTTTTCAGAGTTATAATAAGTAAAGTTTCTATCTGTGTGTCTGAGAAAGCAGAAGAATATGTTTTCCTTCAAATGCTGAATCTTTTCTCCCTCATAGATCTCCAGTTCAGTCCTCCAGCAGCCTGGTTTGATGTTCAGCTTTGTGCAGACAGTCCTGCATCTACTTTTCCTCAGCTTTCCCTCCAACAATACTCACAAACCTACTCATCCATCACAACAGAGCTACCTCACCATGAATAAATCAGCCCGTCAGAGGCAGCCAGAGTGACCATCTCCAGTTACAGCACTTTAACACCAGCAGGGATGTCAGAAAAGAGAAACCTGAGTTTGAGTGGTCCTTTATAAATATTTAATAATCTCTTTACAGGATACTGTATATGTAACACACCTGCAACATATAGTATCATGGTTTTAGCAGTAGTAAAGCATCTAAATACATTGAAATAAATACTTATCTTGAAGTATTTTGAAGATGAACAATTGATGAATTACTAATATAAAGTAGATATAATATAAAGTGCAGTAAATGAGCCCTATCATACACCCTACGCAAGGTGCGTCACAATGCTCTTTGCTATCTTACACCCCGTCAACAATCCATTTTCCCACTTTGTGCCCGTGCCGCTAAAATAGTGTTGGAGTTTAGGGATAAATCTACACTTATGGGTGGCAGAAAACAAACGTGCTCTACTGACTGATTAAAACCCTGACAACAGTCACCCTTCCATACCTATTGTATCTTCTTAGCTACACAGGTGGATGCACTACAGTGCACAAATCCAGCTTTTAAATCAACAATAAACAGGATAAAGAATAAAATAACATTGCTGTTCCCTTAAATGAGCTGCTAGTGTATCTTCACAGTGTGAATGTGCAGGTCAGTATCCTCTGCTGAGATGCACAAAAGCTCTGCGCTGTTAAGATACGAATGCGACAAAGTCAGAGCTCACCTGGTTCTTAAAGGGAATTACAAGTGACTTGCTGATTGGTTTGAATTTCACGTTACGCCCAAAAAAACCCCATGATTAATTAATAGAATTAATTCATGACTTTTCCAAGTGTTAAGCTTTTTTGATACAAAAGACACACCAACACGCCTTAAATCCAGCTGAGCGATACATAATTGATGTTGCGCTTATAGATCGCTAAAGTAGGGCCCAATATGTTATTTCCTTTAGACAAAATACAACCCATAGCCTTATCCAAGCCTTTACCCTAAACCTGTCACTAATCCTCATGTTAAACTCAATCAAATACCCAGTCCTACCTAACATGTTAAGTTTGTTCACAAAACAATATCTCCCATTCCATCCAATGGCGTTAGTTTAGCCCCAACTACCAATAAATTTTATGGCGTTATCTTAGCATAGGTTCCAATTACATTCAATAGAGTATATAGGCACCCGCCCCCACCCTCCGCTGCATTGTAAATATCAGTTTCAGCTAAACTAACGCTACTAAACTCTTACTTTAGACTTGGAGATTTAGTGCTGGGGGAGTTTCACCACGTTAAAGTCCCAGAGTCCACTTTATATCATAAAATCTGATGCGAATTGCATCCGCTTTAACTGGTGTTCTGATGCGTTGTGCTGCCTTGTCAAACTGTGCTTCTCTAGTGTATATTTAAGGCCTCTGTAAAACTCAGAATCCACCGGAGATCCAATTTAAACCTACAATTACTTACACAAGATAGCTAATGTTAACTAGCTCTGTAAACAGAACCTGTAAGCTCCGCCTGTGGGCGGTCCTGAGCCGAGGTGGTTAAGGCCTTGCAGTCACTTGTTGGCATCGACATTTTACATCTCTCTGATAAGCTCGTATTTCTGAGGCTTTTCTTTGCAGACAATGGAGCTTAAGGAACAGTTTCATGTGCAGCATCATATATAACTCAGAGACCTATAATAATTCACATGGAACAAGAAAAAATGAATTTCAGCAGAAGAAGAACTTTAATAAAATAAAAGTTTGTTACCTCAACAAACAATTTTTATAAAAAAAAAAAAAAATCAGGTTAATGTTTTTTGGAGTCTTCTGGACTGTTTTTGAGTTGTACTGTGTGGTAAGTTAAGTTCACACAACATGTTAATACTAGACTAAAACACTTTTTTTTTTTTAACTCACTGTGAATATCCATTTCCTGCAGAAAGAGAATTAATGGAGGTGCGTTGACTGCAGATGTGCAGGCTTACATATTTAATAACCGTGTCATGAAACGAAGCCTCGTCGCCACTTCGTCAGAACTGTCAGAGTGAACATGAGGCATCTGCTGTGGGGGGGTTAGTGCAGGATTACAGAGCTCACCTGTAGGGAACCTGAGTGTGAATGTAAAGTGCCTGATTGGAATGCAACAGAGCCTGCTAACAGATCCTGAAGTGCTGAAGGGAATATGCTGTACTTGTAGTTTCCTCAATAATCAGTGGAAAAGCAGCACTGCTTAAATAATGTCTCTCTTTTTCTCAGAACCAACTAATTGAATTCTTTCAGTTGTATTGATAAGTAAAAAAAAAACAAACACAGAAAGCAATCTATTTCCAAGAGTTGCAGAGTCTTGCTAAACCAATGATAAAATCTACTACAGGTAAATGAAATACCTGGTTGCTATAGTAACCTGACCCGAGCACCAGGCTTCTAATAAATGGATGGATGGATGGATGAATGGATAGATGGATAGATGGACGGACAGGTAAGTTAAGAAATAGCTGGATGAATTACAGACTGAGTGGATCTTTGTATTGATGTCTGTAAGAATAGATACATAAATGTGTCATTGTATGAATATTGAGATTGGTGGTTGTATGAAATGATGGATGGATGGACAGATGGATGGGTGGATGGATGGACAATGGAAACAGTTAATGAATGACAAAAGATAATGAAATATTAATTAATTAGAATGTTGAATAGGATAGATTAATGGATGTTGGGACAGTAAATTAAACAATAAATGAATGGATGGGCATATGGTAGAACAGATGAGTGGAACGATGGATGGATGGATGGATGGATGGACAGATCAATGAAAGAAGAATGCAGGGATGTTTGATTGAATGGTTGTATGAATAATATGGATGGATGGTTGAATAGGGGTGTTTGAAACACAGATGAATGAATAAATGCATATATGAATGCATGAGAAATAATGAATGAGTTGCTGAATGGATAAAACAATGAATGGATGGATGAATAAATGGACAAATTGAGAATTATACTGATATTTGTATGAATAGACGGATGGGTTGATGGACTGTTGCCATAGTGACCAGACTAGTGTTCATGAGACAGACAAACAGTCGTTTGAAACAGGTGACTGAAAGAAAAACTGACTGACTGGACATATGGTCCAGATTAATGGGTGGATGGACAAATCAATTGAGTAATTTGCATAAAAATTAACAGTTATGCAGCCAATTATGGTCTGGCATGTCAGTTATAGCAGGTATGTTTCGACACCATGTTCCGGCTGGTGAGCAGGTGCATAAGAGATGAGTAAATGAATGAATGCCTATCTAATGACAGGAGGGAAAATTGGATGGATGGAAAGATTGGATTGGACAGAAGGGAAAGAAACAGGAAATAAAATGATTGTGGATTTGAAGGACATAAATAAATGAGTAGTTGAAAGGATAAAGTAATGAATAGATGACTGGTTGGATAAAAATGGAATGACTTGATGGATGGAAAAAATATGTGGACTTTTTCTAAATAAATACATGGCTGCACACAGAAGGATGGGTGAATGGATGAACAGATGGATAGAAGGATGAACGGATGGATGGTCTGCTGCTATTGTAAAAGAAAGTGAATGAATGGTTGCATTCATTGAAGAATTGGTGAATGGATGATGGTTGGTTGGATGGATGGATGGATGGATGGATGGATTGATGGATGGATGTACATATGGATGGATGGATGGATGGATGGATGGATGAACATGTGGATGGATGGGTAGACAAATGGTCTGCTGCAGCTGCTGGAACCAGATTATTAAAATTATTAATGGATATCTGTGCTGGATGGATAGATGGATGGATGGATGGATGGATGGATGGATGGATGGATGGATAAACATATGGATGGATGGGTAGACAAATGGTCTGCTGCTGCTGGAACCAGGTTATTAAAAAAATGAATGTACACAGAATGATGGGGGAATGAATAGACAGGTGGATAGAAGGATGGATAGATGGAGGGCGGATGGATAGATTGATATGTTGATGATGGATGGATGGATGGATGGATGAATGATGGATGGATAGATGGGTGGGTGGTTGGTCAAATAGTCTGCTACTACTGGAACCAGATTATTAAAATTATGAATAGATATCTGTGCTGGATGGATGAATGGATGGATGAATGGATGAACATATGGATGGATGGGTAGAAAATGGTCTGCTGCTGTTGGAACCAGGTTTTTAAAACATAAATGAATGTCAGCACACATAGAAGGGTGAATGGATGGACAGATGGATGAATGGATGGATGAATGTATGGATAGATGAACATATGGATGGGTGTGTGGACAAATAGTCTGCTGCTATCGTAACCAGTTTATTGAAATAATGAATGAATGGCTGCACATATAGAAGGATGGGTGAACAGATGAATGGGTGATTAGACAAATAGTCTGCTGCTATTGTAACTAGACTATTAAATTGATGCCTGAATATCTGTCCATAAAGAATTATGTGTAAATGGATGGATGGATGAATGGATGGATACATCAATGAATGGATATTCATTGATTGATTGATTTAGTGTTTTCATAACCAGGCTCCATTATTCTAGCCAGGAATTGAGAGATAAATGGGTAAATGGGTAGAATTAATTTAAAATGGACTATTGTACAGTCAGTTATGGACTGGTATGTTTGCTGTAACTGGATTGATAGATATTAGAATACATAAATGATTGGTATACAAATGATTTGTTTATACGGGAAACACATAGCAACAGGTTACAGGTGGGCGAATGGATTAAGAAAGAGAACCAACAGGCAATATAAGGACTGACATGATTTAACAGGTGTTTTTTTTTTTTTTTTACAGGTAAAAAAAAAGGTCATTTGAAATGAACAGTTGGGTTTGTTTTATACGGGAGAAGTTTGTGTAAAAGCTGTTTATGTAAAAGCTATTATTTTTGTCAACAGGTTTGTTATTCAGATGACAGAAAAAACAAACCACAATAATAAAAATGAAAACAGACTAATGCTTGAGAGATTCAGCGCGGCTCTGTAGGGTTTAATGCAGCTCGGCAGAGCAGAAGTGTAATTTACTGTCATACCTGACTGATGCTGGTGGGAGCAGGGGGTTTACAGTCATCTCTCAATAGATTCACTGATTTAAACCCATCTCAGTCTTCTGTGATAAACTGATTGTATAATACATTGCATCTCATGATGGAGCTTTCAGCGTGAATTGATGTGTTTACTAGAGGACAAATGAGGTAAGTGAGAAAGTGTGTGTGTGTTTAGCTCTTTTGTGGGGTCGGGATCCCCCCAGGACGAGGGGAACAGGAGGATTTAGTGGTTGTGGAGACATTTGGCTGCATCGTAAGCCCCAAAGCTGCATCTAAAAAAGACCAAAGCTCATTTTTTTAGTTGTACAGAGAATAATGCTGACATTGTATAAGTTCATTCCAGCAGAACAACCTTAGAACTTTAGACTTTCAAACCAAGGTTTTACCCAGACTTTTACCCTAACTACTGACAAATCGCCAAGATATGTACTGATTTTACCAAATTGAAAATCTCTAGAATATAATCAAGAGCAAGATGGATGATCACAAACCATCAAACCAAACTGAACTGCTTGAATTTTTGCACCAGGAGTAAAGCAGCATAAAGTTATCCAAAAGCAGTGTGTAAGACTGGTGGAGGAGAACATGATGCCAATATGCATAAAAACTGTGATTAAAAACCAGGGTTATTCCACCAAATATTGATTTTTGAATTCTTAAAATTTAATGAATTTTATCAATTGCATTATTTTGTTGTATATATATATATATGTTGTTTCAGCCATTTCAAATTTACTGCAAATAAATGCTCTAAATGACAATATTATATTTGGAATTTGGGAGAAATGTTGTCTGTAGTTTATAGAATAAAACAGCAATGTTCATTTTACTCAAACATAAACCTATAAATAGCAAAATCAGAGAAACTGATTCAGAAACTGAAGTTGCCTCTTTATTTTTTTACAGAACTGTATATGCAGTTGTGGTGCTTAATTTGTAAAACATGAGGTAATTATAAAATACCATGTACAATATATAAGGAAATTGAACCAAAAACATAAGACTAGCGGGATCAATCAGTCAATACACTAATATATTAACAAACAATCAAATAAATACAAAAAATAAACACAGAATGGAAAAATAAAATATTCAAAGTGATCAGAAACAGCATAAGCCACAGCTTATTTAAAAATAATTAAAACATTAAAAGCTTATAACCCCCAAAGAACTCACCTCTAAATGGTATGGTCTAAAAAGTAGCCTATTGAGCATGCCTCATTTTGCTCAGGCACTATTTAAGGGCAGCTAAAACTAAGCTCAGGCCATTTGCCAGACCAGGAAGGGAACACTGGAGCACAGGTAAGCATGGAAGTGTAATCCTTGCACAGTTATTAGCTATAAAAAAGAAAATGTATATTCTAGAGGTGTGATTTAACTGTAGAAAGTGATACATGTCCCAGGCTAGCAAAATGTTCATCTTCTAAAGGGGGGATTAGCATTAACTAAGAAAATGTCTGGGTAAATGAAAATAGATAAAAATACACAGGGCATTTTAAGGGTCAAAAACTTGCATTAATTCTTTTATTTACATTTAAATATCCACAAAAAATTGTTTTTAAGAATAAGAATCATGATTAATCACAGTGGATCACAGAATATTGTTGATTTTTTTTAATTGATTGAAACCACTAGAAATAACCTATACAGAATGGATACAAAAGGACAACTAAAATTACACCTATTTTAAGAAAATGTTTGGGTGCGAAACTTAGAATAAAGTATGCAAACACTTTAAAACACTTCTCAAAAGCATGTGTAAAAGGAGAACTTTCCCAAATTAAATGCAGAAACAAACAAGTAAAGGGAAATTATGGATTCTAAATTCAAAGCAAAAAGACTGGTAAAGTCTTTAATCAATTTTTAACTGCTTAACTGTTTTCGTCTGATATGCCTAGTACCTCCAAATATAAGAAGAACCAGGTAAAGCGCAAGTGAAGTCCTACAAATACAAACTTCAAATAACTTTTATGAATTAATCAAGAGTCCATTGAAATTTGCACTTCTCTTTGGTATAAAATAAAATATATAAATATGGTTGCCTATTACTCCACTCTAAGCTGCATTATGCTGGTTGCTGCTTCCTTTTAGAATTCAGTACAGGGTTTTATTGTTTGTTTTTGGAGCTCTAGGGTGTATTTTAAATTTGCTTTGTCTGTATTCTGCTCTAAAATCCATGAGGTAGTTGTCCACACAGCTTCTGGCTGTTTCCTTTTGCTCTGCAACAATCAAATCCAATCCGTGCCTTTATAGTCGCTTCTCCAAGGCTGTAGAATAGTTTGCCTATGGCAGTAATCTCCCACCTCTGGTCCTGAAGCCCACTGGCCTGAATGATTTTGTGGTTCCACTGCCTAAACACACCTTCTTTAATTCGGTGAGGACTTGTTGATGGGTTTATTAGTTGAGTCAGATGTGCTGGGGGCACAGAAATTGTGGGGCCTCTAGGACCACAATTGGAGATCACTGACCATAGAGGCCCAAAAGTGCTTCTTTAGGAGATTTTAAACCATAGCTTATGTTCTGAAGTATGGAAATCATGAATTGAATTAAATAACTGAATTAAATATCTTGTGTTAACACACCTGAGTTACATATGTACTCATGCTACTATAGATTAGTGCTGTTTGGTATTTGTAGTCATTTCGTAGTCAAGACATTTAGAGCTGGGTCTTAGTCAAACTCAAGATAGACACATTGAGTAAAGTTCAAGACCAAGACCAGTACAAAGTTGAATTCGAGTCAAGACCAAGACACCTTCAGTTTGAATCAAGACCATTACCCAGAAAAGTTGAGTTTGAGTCAAGATCAAGACTAACACGTTGAGTTCTAATCAAGAAAAAGATCAAAGAACATTTGGTCTAAATCATAACCAGGACTTTAAGTAGTCTAGTGAAGAATGAGACCAAGGCACACTGAGATTGAGTCAAGATTAAGATCATTACATGTTGAGTTCAGTCAAGACTAAGACACATTGAGTTTAAAGAAAGACTAAAAAGAGGACACGTTTAGTCCAAGTCAAGACCAGGACATGTTAAATTTGAGTAAAGATCAAGAACAGGGCTTGTCTGGTCTGAGTTAAGACCAAGATCAAATAATTAATTTAAATCAAGATCAAGACTAAGTTGTCAAGACTTTGTCCAAGGCACACTCAGTTTGAGTCAAAATCAAGACCAATACATGTTGAGTTTGAGTCAAGACCAGGATCAAAAAACATGTTTAAATCAAGACCAAAAAATGTACTTCAAGTGTAAGCCAAGACTGAGACAAAGGAACAGAGTTCGAGTCAAAACCAAAAACAATACATGTAGAGTTTGAGTCAAGACCAAGACCATGTTAAGATCAAGAACAGGGCATATTGAGTTTGAGTTAATACCAAGATCAAAGAATATTTAGTTTGAATAAGCATCAAGACTTATAAGCACATTGGGTTTGAATCTAAACCAAAACCAATTCAGGTTAAGTTTAAATCGAGATCAAGACAAGTTGAGTTTGAGTCAAGATCAAAACTAAGACATGAGATCAAGACCAAGATCAAGACCAAGACATCTTAACTTGGAGTCAAGATCAAAAAACATTAATGTAAATCAAGACTGAAACATTAAGGTGGTCGAGTCTAAGCCAAGACTGAAACAAAGGCACACTGAGTTTGAGTCAAGACCAAAACCAACACATGTTGTGTTTGAGTAAAGAACAAGAACAAGACCAAGAAATGTTTAATGTGAGTCAAGATCTAGCGTAAGACATGCTGAGTGAGTTAAGGCCAAGATTATAGAACATTTAGCATTGTTCAAGACCAATAATTTAAGTAATAAAGTTTAGGCCAAGACTGAGACCAAGGCACACTGAAGTTGAATCAAGCTCAAGACCAATTCATGTTAAGTTTGAGTTAAGCTCAAGACCAAGAAGTGTTGAATTTGAGTCAAGATCAAGGGTAAGACACTTTAAGTCTGAGTCAGGACCAATGCACCTTAGTTTTGAGTCAAGACCAAGATCAAAGAACGTATATTCTAAATCAAGACTAAGAATCAAAGTAGTTGAGTCTAAGCCAATACTGAGACCAAGGCACACTGAGTTTGAATCAAGACCAATACATGTTGAATTTGAGTCAAGACCAATATGTGTTGAGGTTGAATCAAGATCAAGCATAAGACACATTGACTCTGAGTTAAGACCAAGATCAAAGGACATTTAGTCTAAATCAAGACCAAGTAGTTGAGTCTAAGCCAAGACTGAGAGCAAGGCACCTTAAAAGTTGATTCAAGACCAAGATCAAGAAATGTTGAGTTCAATTCAAGAACAAGACTAAGACACCATGAGATCAAATCACACTCAAAAACATTGAGTCTAAAAAGACCAACTCTTTTTGGTAGCTAAGTTTAGTCAAGACAGAGACCAAGGACTGCTAAGTTTGAGTCAAGACCAAGACATTTTGAGTCAGGGTCAATACTGAGACTGGGACACATCGAGTCTGGCTATAACTTCGAAGCAAGCTCTTGAGACAGCAGCAGTATGTGGACAAGCATTGTCCTGGTGAAATGGTGCACCAGAGTGTGTGTTTGACTCTTGGTTAATTGGTTCTTTTGGGTGCAAAATGGTATTAAAGATGTAATTAATGGCACCAAGCAATGGACTTAGTTGGTGTTTTTAATGCTAATTTGTCGTGCTTTTTAGTGCACTTCTGTTCATTTTCATTATCAGAATTGTCTAATTAAAAAAATGTTTGTCTTCTTCACAGTAGATGTTCTATCACAGTTTCTATTCAAGCTGCTCACTGACCGCCCAGAAACAAATTGCTATTGTACTTCTTGTTGTATTTACACATTGATTTTCAATTTCAAATGTTGTTTATTGTATCTCAGCAGCAATAGGCAGGCCTGTTATCCTCAGCCGTCAGAGAACCGCCGGTTTGTAATTTCATCCCCTCAACTCCCCCCAAAGTTCCCGCATTGTTTAAGCAGGGACTCATTTTTTTAATAAGCTCCCTCGCTATTATCTGACATAATCCTATTCAAACATCGCCAGCGCTGAGAGGGTCCGAATAGCGAAGAATCGCTGTACAGCCCCCTCCGATACTCTTTCATGCCATTTCAAAAGAGAGATTTAACTGTTGGGTGTATGGCGGGAGAGACATAGAGCGCTGTAAAGGCCGTCTCCCGCTCCCCATACAGGGAAATAACCCGCTTTAGCAGGTTTCTCCATGCTGATAGCGGCTCCGTTCCCCACCAAATTGCTCTCTTTCAGCACTTTCCACTGTTTGACTAAGACCCACCACTTTATGCACAGCTGGGAATTAGCGGGGATGTGTGAAGAAGAACTTGGAACGTAGGGTTTTGAAAGGAACAGCAACAAAAAAAATTGGGTTTCCAATTTTTCTTCGACTGCAAGTGTGCGGTAGGACCAGATTAAGGCTTCTAGGTGGTTGCTACTACTGTTTTAATTTGATTTTAGTTTGATTTTTGATTCTACAGGTCTGGTAGTAATCAGGCCTGGTTGTGGTTAGTAGTGAAATTGACCTTAGCTTTCCAGAAAGTGTGATTAATCAGTTAATTTATGGGGGGCAAACACTTTTTCACACAGGGCTAGATTAGTTTGGATATTTTTTCCCCTTAATAAATAAAATCATCATTTAGGCTCTATTTATTTGATATTAAAGTTTGTTCGAAAATCTGAAACATGTAAGCACTACAAAAATTCAAAAACAAGGAGGATTTTTTTTTTTTTTTTTTACACCACTGTAAGTCTACTATGTAGAAAATAAAGAAAAAGATAAAATAAGAAGGGGTGTCCAGACTTTTGTCTAGTACTGTACCAGCATATGCTCATTAAATTACTTGCTTTTGAACCACCTTGATCATCAAATTTCATAGTGGTAACTTCATGTCGAATTCTAATGCACACCTTAAACTATGTGGAGATGTCAGGCCAGCCACATCCTGTCTGTCTGCCATGTACTCTAATTCTGAGACTCATAACTACACTTCCCAGAATTCCCAGACTCTCCCAATCACGTACCACTGCGTCTCTCAAACTTACCGTCAGACTAATTAGTCTCATTGTTCTCACCTGTGCTGCCCTATATAAATACCCCCATTGCCTGTTCTCTGTGCCCAGTATTGAATCTAGTTTCTAGCTCTTCTACCTCGTGTTCTCTCTATCTTCTTTATTTTTCGTGTATGACCTCTGCCTGTTTCTTTACTGACTACTGATTTAGCTTAGTTTTTCTTTGTTTTCTGGTTTGTCCTTTGCCTATTTTTTGGGCCTTGCTCTCTGCCTTGCCCATGGTTTGGGTTGTTGACCTTTTGTTTGACTTTCTGCTTCCAACACTCTGGTATGTTTTATACCTGTGCTTGGTTTTCCCTGTAAAATTGTTACCCTCTATGATAAATTCTCTGATTCTAATCTGCGTGTGTCTCACTCGTGTCTGGCATTTGACAGGAGGTGTTCAGTAATCTCGATTAGATAGCTTGTAAATCAGACAAGACATTTACCAGGACAAAAGTTAGCTTTTTCATTTTTGCTCAACTCTGAATCCACTAAGTTAAGGTAGGTATTTTTGTTTTTAATATGTACATGTCTTTGCGTATTGGCTACATTTAGACAAAGGTAGAAAACTGTATAAGTTTAATTCCAGCAAAAGCTCAGCATTACTGTATGCTGCCGGCTTTCTGCTCTGGGAGAAGAATACACAATCCTTTCCCGTTGAGTTGAGCTCTGAGGCAGAGCGAGGGCCAGCTGGAGCAGAAGAAGGTCAAACTTCCTGCCACTGAGCCTTCATGTGAAACTGGCCAAGTGAGGTGTGATCGGCTGCGAGCTGGCTGCCTGCTTTCAGCCGTAGAGTCTCCTCAATAATTCACAGTATTGTTTCAGTGCCGAGGGAGCAATTTAACAACACACAGACGATGTAATGCCAGCTACAGAATAGAAATCATCTGTGTGTGTGTGTGTGTTGGTAACTATTTAGTTCTGTAGTGTGTGGACTACAGTTGGGTGGGTTGTATTTATACACATACAATAGCTAGAAGAAAAATATGTCCTTGAATCCTTTGGAATGTCATGGTTTTCTGCCTACATTTGTCATATAGAGTGATTTGGCCTTCATCCAAGTCAAGGGTATTGAGAGATACAATGTGCCTAAAATGATAAAACACAAACATATTATGATCTTGTATGTCATTATTGAAGTGGAAAATGTACAGTTGATACAGTTGAAAATGTACCTGATCATTTTTAGGATTTTCCTTTATAAATCGTTGTTTGGATCAGTGATTTCAGTTAAATATATCACATAGCAGATGAACACAGTGCTATTTAAGAAATACAATAAAGTTCATAGGATTTACAGAAAGTGTGCAATAATTCTCTAAACAAAATTTGGCAAGTGCATAAATTTTAGTCACCCCAACAGAAAAATTACGTCAATATTTAACTAAAACTGCTTATCTGAGCAACCAACGATATAAAAAGGCAAATCATTATAATGATTCAACTCTGTCTCTGTGTTGAGGAGTCTGACTGCCTGGTGGAAGAAGCTGTTGCAGAGTCTGGTAGTGGCAGAGCTAAGAGTCTAAGTGAGGGATGGGTGGGGTTGTGTACAATGCTAAAACCACAGGGTCAAAAATACTTTATCGAAATTTGCACCCCAGACGCACAATACTGGGCTCACCTTGCACCCCAAAGGCTTAAGACTCAATTCAAACCTTGGTATATGACTTGGCTCGAACCCCAGAAACTCAATACTCCACCAAGACACCAAAAGATTTAACACCATTTAATACTATATACAGACACACATTCCACAGACTCAAGACTCGACTTTGATTCTTACTCAAGAGGCTTAATACTGGACTCAAACTCATACTCCATAGATTGAAGACCTCAGGCACTTGACTCAAACCTGCACCTCAGACATTATTCATTAGTTACACACTGCTTATACTCCAGCATTAGTCTATTTTGCATCATTCAGTTGCATTATATTCAGAACAACAGCATATATAACATTTTCTAACAGAACATATTTTTAAATTTATATCTAATAATGAACATTTTATATGATATAATTACAATTTTAATATAGACCAGGGGTATTTTTGTGTTTTTTTTGGTCCAAAGTTCTAAGTCTCTTAAGTTCACAGATATGTTTGAAAGCTATTTTCGCAGGTATTTGGTATTCGTTTGATAATCATTGTGCATCTAGTTTTCCATAATTTACTATTTGCAATTCATAGCAAAATTCGGACCAAAAAAAGCTCTTTTGTTTAGGATCTAGGCTTTAATATAAAGCACCAAACAAGGTAGTTTTACAGTTTACCTCCAGGTTGAGTCCAATTCCATTTAGCAGAGTCTAAATCTCTTGTGCAGGATTGCAGTCATCAAGCAGATGCTTGGTCTCATTACAGGACAAGCCTTGCAGAAAGGGGTACTTTTCCTGTCGTTACGATAGCAAAGACAGACTGACACACTCTAAATCAAGCTGCACAATGCATGCGTGGCTGAATGGCTAATCTATAGAGTAAAAAATAGGGCCCTTTGACTCTTCAGAAACCTGACCTAGACGCTCACCTCAGACTTGAGTAGAATTGGACTTTAGCTTTTTATATTTAAACTTTAATTTGTTTTAATTATTGTTTTCTTTTGTAACACTGAGGCTGGTGTTTTTTTTCGGTCACGGAGTGTGAAGCATTGTGTTCATTGTTTTGGAAATAGACGTTAATTACAGTTCACGTCAATAAATTCACTTGAATGGAAGGAGGAACAGAAATAATTAGAACCACGCTGTTATTATATTTTTAACCATTTTAGCCTGATTTTTATTTCAGTCCTGTTTTCATGAATGCTGCAAATACGAGAGAGAGAGCGAGAGCGAGAGCAAGAGATGTGAAGGAAAGGAAAGGAAGAGATAAAATCTTTGATCTTAGTTAGAGGAAGGATTGAATCTACAAAGGGAATCCCCTCTGTTGGTTGTTAAGGTGGTCCTGTGTGTCCGTCTTTGATGGCTGCTTTTCTCACCTTTACTGAGCAGGTAAAATCCTCAGAGCTTTACTGAGCTACTTAATGCAGTGCCTTTATCTCTATCTCTCTCTCTCTCTCTCTTCATCTCTCTCTTTATCTCTCTCTCTTTTCTTTCTTTCTCTGTAACTCTCTTATACACCTTCCATGCTATCACTTTTTTCATTATTATTAAAGTCAGTTTACAATATTCTGGAGAAGGACTGTTGATACCCTTTCCTGCAGAAACTCCGCTCCCAAATGTAAACTAATAACTCTAAAAACGGGTGTAAATAATTCCAAACATTTGAATGGAAGGAAGAACAGAAAAGATAAACAGTTTTTATATTTTTATCATTTTACCCTGTCTTATGTTTCAGGACTGTTACAGCTCTAAAAAAATGAGACGAGAAGATGAGTTTCTTTGATTTTACCAAATTGAAAACCTCTGGAATATAATCAAGAGGAAGATGGATGATCACAAGCCATCAAACCAAACTGAACTGCTTGATTTTTTGCACCAGGAGTAAAGGCATAAAGTTATCCAAAAGCAGTGTGTAAGACTGGTGGAGGAGAACGTGCTGGCACATGATAATGACGAGCTATTGTCTGAATTCACTCCTGTTTTCACCACTACTTAGTGAACGAAATAGTGTTTCCCTATATAGCGCAACACTAATTTCGGTCACAGCCAAGATATACAGCATTCACTTAGAATTGCTTTCAGGTAACAGCTGTGCCTTTTCAAGAGTAAATTACTTAAATTCCATTTCTATCCACAGCACTTTTTGAACTGCATTGCAATTGCAGAGGAACAAATAGCTGACGTTACATTTGATTATCTCGAATAACTGTTAAAGCTCTACTGAAAACAGTCAAAAATACTGCAATTTCCATGTACTTGACTGCTTTAATGCTCAAATGCTATATAATGCTATAAGGCCCAATCCCATTTCACCACTTGGTCCCACATCTTAGCCCTACCCCTCTGATTCTGAATCATCTTAGGATGGAGAGTGAAGTGTTGGGGCTACATGACCCTTCAAATTGAGGCACACTTAAAAAAGACGGCTATGGGAATCGTTGGCAACACAAGCTTTAAACAGTATAAAAAACAAAATATTACCATAGTTTAATGTGTAATTTAAATGTTTAACTGTCTTTTTTGTTATAAAAACCTAAAAACTTGGTAAAACAGTGGTTTTGTCATTTAAGGTGGAATAATTAAATAAAATAAAATAAAAGCTGTTAAAAGCCTTTTGGAGACCACGTACAATGCCCTAAAATTAGCAAAAATTCAACGACTACACTGCTAAATTTTAACAAAGCTTCTTTAAGGGTTGGACCAATTTCTTATTGGGAATATTTCACTCCTTCCTCTTGTATCTCTGTTCTAAGAGGAAGGTTTAAGCTTTAAAACAAGGGGTACGTGTTTTAGAAATAAGAAATGGGATTGTCCATATAGTCATTTCATTTTTATGGACGCAGATATTTTGATCTATTTCTATTTAAAAGCTGGTCTGCTTCTAACAGTGCAGCTCTGTATTGAATTATTAGTGTTTGCATGGATTTACTGGGCTGTTTAGTGACTGCAGAGCTCGTCCTCTGTCAGGAAGTGTTTCTCTCTCTGTCCATCTTCCTCTCTCTGTATCTCTCTCACACCTTACATCAAAAGAAGTGCTGTGTCTCCTGCGTCTCGTTAAAGCCACACTCTTCCTCTCCTCTCCTCCAACCTGCTCCCCCCATCCGTTAATCCATCCCGGAAGACTTGTCTTGACATTTTTTATTCAGTAAGGTTTTCCCGGGTTTTCACTTCTTCTGTTTTTTGGATCATTTTATGAAAAAAGTGTTGATTAACTGGAACGTTCATATCATATATTTGGTGGCTTAGTGGTTAGCACATTAGCCTCACAGCACTGGGGTCTTGGGTTCATGCAGTCCTCCAGGTGGACGGTTGTTTCCGGTTGAGAGTATGCTGTGCGCTATTGGCTACTGCTTCTCACCAGTGTGTGGAGGAGTGCAGAGTATAAATGGTTGTGCGTAATGTGTAAATTGTAAAGCGTCCTTGTGTTTCTAGAAAGGCACTATAAGTGTATGAATTTCATTCATCATTCATATCAGGATATTGTGCACCCAATCAGATTTGAGTATATTAGAGCTGATTATCAGCCCATATCAATCTGAGCCAGTATAGTCTTTGATTTGATGTAAATAATATAGCTGTATAGTTAAATTATGATGAGCTGCAAAAATAATAGTGAATTAAAATAAATGTATTTTAATCAGTATATAAAATGATACATTATCAATTGATTTATTTAGTTTAGTAGTGAAGTTGGTATCAATTCCTCTAATTCTTTATTGATGTACTATGGCATAATACAAACATAATACCTTATAATGGCTGTCAAAAGTGTGTATAATAACTTGGGACATGGATTAAAAAAAACAAAATATTGAGTGAACGATATAGAAGTTCGTGCTCACGATTTCTTTAATTCGAGTGAACGTTTTCTTTAACTCAAGCGAACGATTTTAATGCGCCCTAAGAAAAGAAGCTCGGAGGGAAATGAGCATTTTTCACTTTTAACCTGTTACAGGGCTGCTGTGGTGATAATCAGTTATCTATTTTTATAACCTGCTTATTATTGATGCTCTAGTTAATACAGTTAATACAGTGTGCAGATTGATGAAATCGTGAACACGAACTGCAAATTGCTTACTTGAGTTAAAGAAAGCATGAGCACAAACTGCTATATCGTTCACTATTTTTTTTTTGTTTGTTTTAACATTTTATATATCTTTTTTTTTGTCTTTCAAAATGACAGGTTTCCTAATGCACTTATTCATATTTTTTAATATTCTTATGCAATACCAGAAAATGTTTTTTTTGTTTGTTTTTTGTCCCCCCAAATTTTTTTTTCTGCATTGTGGACTAATACTAAAGTCATCCAAACTATGAAGAAAAAGGTATAGAATTATATAGTGAACAAAAAACTGTTAAACAAACCAGAATATGTTTTAGATTTAAGATTCTTGAAAGTAGCACCTCTTGCTTAGATGACAGCTTTCCACATCTTGGCTGGGTTTTCTCAGTCAGCTTTATGAGGTAGAGTCACCTGGAATTCAGGCTTTCAGTTAACAGCTGTGCTGAACTCATCAAGAGTTAATTACTTGAATTTCTTGTCTCTTAATAAAGTGTTTGAGAGCATCATTTGTAAAGTAGTGAAGAGGTAGAGTTACAGGTATACAGTGAATAGTGAATATTTGAGTAATGTTTTAATCCATATTATGAGAAGAAATAACTACTCAACTAAGTAAAGGTAAAAAGCAATGAAGGTCAGTCAATCTAAAACATTTTAGGAACTTTGAAAGTATTGTGGCGTGGAAGAGGAAGGAGGACTCGTGAGACTCATTGCAAGTACTCAACAGCTCTTTATTAACAGGCTTGCCACTCACTTATAGCCTTTAACAAGGCTAGGAGAGCGAAACCCAACTCCTCACACAGCTAAACAGCCCTAAGGTCACTAAACCAACTAGGAATCTACCGGATGGTAGATTCAGAGTGGTGCCCACCACTCTGCATAACCCCACCTAAAAGGGAGGCCCCACACCTGACATCCACTCACACACAGGCACACAGAGGCGGGCACACAGAGACAGGCACACAGCAGCCACACACACACACACACACACAGACGCCACAGTATCCTCAAGTTCAGTCGCAAAAAAAGACCATCAAAATGTTGATGAAACTGGCTTTTATTAGGACCACCCCAGAAAAGGAAAAGCAAGAGTTTCCTCTGTTGTACGGGTTCACGTTCAGCCTCAGAAACTGCAATTTAACAGCGCTTAACAGAGTATTTTGGTTTAACACTTACGTTACTACATGATTTCCTATGTCTTCCTTCATGAAGACATCTTTCCTTATGACTCTCATCTCCCTATTCATTTACAATGTAGGAAAACAAAAAACCTTGGATAAGAAGTTTTTTTTTATTATTAATTCCCATTTCTAGAAGGGAATTATAGGGTCCAAATTGTTCACAGTTGTGGTGAATGTATCCACACTAGCCTTCTAGATTCAATATAGAGCTTCAAACTTTAGCCACGAAAAATGTCTTGGCTAAAATTGAGGTCATTTATAGATTCTATACATTTTAACTTTCCTACAATTCCACACTGTAGTTTACTCAGTGGGACTTCCATTTGAGTACCAGGCCTTTTGTCATCTATCTCTCTCTCCATCTCTCTTTTTCTCTGTGTGACATTGTGTACTGTGTGTAATCTTTACTTTCAGAGATGAGTGTGTGAATTATTTTTGGACACTCTCACAAACTGGCACGGCTCAATCTGTTCGGCTGGTCGGGTAACGACGGAATGAAAGCCTGTCACCTTGTTTTTTACAGGATGACCAGCTGACCCCTGGCCCCCTGCTGCTCTGAAGTGGAGAGTAGAGGAGCTGGACCATCTGTTTCTTTGCTGTCCGGTCTTTGCTCAAACAGATCAAGCAGATTCTGTTTCAAACAGTCGCATTCAGCCTGGAGTTTCTCAGCTCGGCTGCGGAGTTTTCTGCTTCAACTGTCTGATATCTGTCACTGGAAGAACTGATTAATGATTCAAACCATCACTTATCTACAACACTTATCTAGAAGAGGGATGTGCAAGTATCAGACTTATAGTATACTATTTATCAGAAGTGAACATTTCTAGTTAAACCTGTCAATTTACAATGTGTTATATATAATACACAACTCCAACAAACCTTTCCACATCTATGCGTGACCCATAAACTTCATCTATGTTTAACCCCTAAAGCCTTAGCCACTTAAGCCTAACCCACTCTAACCCAACCAAACACATAAGCCCAATCCACCCTGACATTTCCTTCCGACCCATAGCCTACTCAAACCATTTCAACCTATGACCCAACTAAACTCTACCAACCCACAGCTCACCAAACACAACCAACAATGGCCCACCAAATACCATCCACCCATACCCCTCCCAGACCCTATCCTACTACAAACGCATGCCCACAACCAACAAACAATCCACCCTGGTCTTACTTACCAACCATAGCCTACTCAAACCCTTTCAACTCTCAATCCACCAAATGCTGTGTACATACTATAACCCTCCAAATACTGTCCACTCATACCCCTTGCAAACCCTATCCTACTACAAAAACATACACAACCAACCCATACCCAATCTACAATGATCTAACCTTCCAACCCATAGCCTACTCAAACTCTTCCAACCCATAACCCAACCAAACCCTATCAACCCATAGCCTACTCAAACTCTTCCAACCCAGATCCTACTCAAGCCTTTCCAACCTGTAACCCAACCAAACCCATAACTCACCAAAGGCTACCTACTATTGCCCACCAAATACTATCCACCCAGACCCTATCCTACTACAAAAGTAGACCTAACCAACATCCAACCCATCTTACCCATCAACCTATAGCCTACTTAAAACCTTCCAACCCATAACCCAGCCTAACCCTACCAAACCATTGCCCACCAAACACTACCTACCATAGCCCACAATAAACTATCCACCCACACCCCACCAGACCATATCCTACTACAAAATCCTACCCAACCAACCCATACCCAATCCACACTGATCTTACATACCATCCCATAGCCTACTGAAACCCTTTCAACCCATAGCCTACTCAAGCCTTTCCAACCCATAACCCAACCAAACTCTACCAACCCATAGCCTACTCAAACTCTTCCAACCCATAGCCTACTCAAACTCTTCCAACCTATAACCCAACCAAACCCTACCGACCCATAGCTCACCAAATGCTACCTACTATTGCCCACCAAATACTTTCCACCCAGACCCTAACCTACTACAAAAGTAGAACCAACCGACATCTAACCCACACCCAATCCACCCTAATCTTACCCATCAACCCATAGCCTACTCAAACCCTTCCAACCCATAACCCAAACAAACTCTACAAACCCATAGCCTACTCACACCCACCCAACCCATTGCCTACTTAAACTCTACCAACCTATAGCCTACTCACACCCACCCAACCATAGCCTACTCAAGCCCTTCCAACCCATAACCTACTCATACTCCTCCAACCCATAGCCTACTTAAACTCTACCAACCTATAGCCTACTCGCACCCACCCAACCATAGCCTACTCAAGCCCCTCCAACCCATAACCTACTCAAACTCCTCCAACCCATAGCCTACTTAAACTCTACCAACCTATAGCCTACTCACACTCACCCAACCATAGCCTACTCAAGCCCTTCCAACCCATAGCCTACTCAAACTCTTCCAACCCATAGCCTACTCAAACCTTTCAACCTATAACCAACCAAACCCTACCGCCCCATAGATCACCAAATGCTACCTCCTATGGCCCACCAAATACTATCCACCCATACCCTATCCTACTACAAAAGAAAACCCAACTGACAACCAACCCACACCCAATCCACCCTATTCTTACCCATCAACCCATAGTCTACTCAAATCCTTCCAGCCCATAACCCAACCAAACTCTACAAACCCATAGCCTACTTAAACTCTACCAACCTATAGCTTACTCACACCCACCCAACCATAGCCTGCCTACTCAAGCCCTTCCAACCCATAACCTACTCAAACTCTTCCAACCCATAGCCTACTTAAACTCTACCAACCTATAGCCTACTCGCACCCACCCAACCATAGCCTACTCAAGCCCTTCCAACCCATAACCTACTCAAACTCCTCCAACCCATAGCCTACTTAAACTCTACCAACCTATAGCCTACTCACACCCACCCAACCATAGCCTACTCAAGCCCTTCCAACCCATAGCCTACTCAAACTCTTCCAACCCATAGCCTACTCAAACCTTTCAACCTATAACCAACCAAACCCTACCGCCCCATAGATCACCAAATGCTACCTCCTATGGCCCACCAAATACTATCCACCCATACCCTATCCTACTACAAAAGAAAACCCAACTGACAACCAACCCACACCCAATCCACCCTATTCTTACCCATCAACCCATAGCCTACTCAAATCCTTCCAGCCCATAACCCAACCAAACTCTACAAACCCATAGCCTACTTAAACTCTACCAACCTATAGCTTACTCACACCCACCCAACCATAGCCTGCCTACTCAAGCCCTTCCAACCCATAACCTACTCAAACTCTTCCAACCCATAGCCTACTTAAACTCTACCAACCTATAGCCTACTCGCACCCACCCAACCATAACCTACTCAAGCCCTTCCAACCCATAGCCTACTCAAGCTCTTCCAACCCATAACCTACTCAAGCTCTTCCAACCCATAGCCTACTCAAACCTTTCAACCTATAACCAACCAAACCATACCGCCCCGTAGCTCACCAAATGCTACCTCCTATGGCCCACCCATACCCTATCCTATTACAAAAGTAAACCCAACTAACAACCAACCCACACCCAATCCACCCTATTCTTACCCATCAACCCATAGCCTACTCAAATCCTTCCAGCCCATAACCCAACCAAACCCTACCAACCCATAAGTTACCAAACCATATACTGCCATAACCTGCCCACTCTTAGCTTCCCCACCTGCAAACCCACCCAACCCTGCCCACTTGTAACCCTTCCACACTCCCCAAACTTGTGAACCAGATTCCACACACCCAATAAAACTCCACACCTGTAAATTAAATGGCACATTAATGTATTGATCACTATTTTAACTTTTTTAAATTAAGAGTTCCCTAGGATAGAATGTACTTGGAATGTAGCTAAAGTTGACATTATTAAGCCGGAATCATCCCAGTTCCATTATCAGTTAAACCTTTTGCTGAGCATTGTGGTAAAATGTCTTATTTGATTATCAGTGTTTCAGGAACATCCAATTAAAGTTCCTGAGAAAAATACCCTCAGCATAATGGAAGACGCATATAAACCTATTGCACCATATTACACATTACAAATTACATGTGGCATTTCTGATCTGCTGAGATCTTTGTTAATTCAACACCAGGACAGATTAATAAAAAAGTGTGTCCTGACGTTCAGTAATACGATAGGGATAATATGTTTCATCACTTATCCAATTACATGTGTGAGGGAAACTAATCTGAGACTCCATTAAAACACTAGACCTGGCAGCACAAGGTTAAACAATAGCAAATTACATTAGCTCCCGCCGTTTAGCCGTGGGACCCCATCACCATCAGGCCTTGGCAGATACATAGCCATTACCTTCACCAGCATGGCCTACAAAACCACAAATCATTCTAAAAACTTACTTTTATCTGTTTTTCATCCTGTCAAAGATATGTTAGACTGTGTATTACCTATATATTTTATTCTAATGTATAAGAGGACACTAATAATACAAATTGAGGGTGGATGTGGAGCTGGATGCCACATTAACCTTTCCAGGCAATTTTGGCAATGCATCTTTGCCAAAAGCAGAGCTTCTGTAATGTGCTGTACGTTGTCTCTCCAGATGAATTGTGTGTTTCAGATCTCTGAGCTCAAGCTGAGAGAGTATAAAACTACAATGTGGAGCTCAGAGTGGGGCAAAAAGGCTATTTATCCTACAATAAACTCAATCATGTGATTCCTTTAGCTTTGAGACTGTTGTTGCTATACTTATAGTGGAGTGATATACTCTCAGGAGGGGTATCTGGTTAGTACAGTGTTTTCCACATTCTGTCACTTTACAAACACAAACTTAAATTTATTTTATTGAGATTTCAAGTGATAGACAAACACAACGCATTGCATAAGTGTGAAGTGGAATGAAATTGCTACATGATTTTAAAAAAATGTGAACAGTGTGATGTGCAAAAGTATTTAGCCCTCTTTTCACTAAAACCCCTAAATAAAGTCCAGTGCAATCAACTGCCTTCAGAAGATACCTAATTAGTTAATGGAGTCCAGCTGTGTGTAATTTAGTCTCAGTATGTATGTATGTATGTATATATGTGCAGCTGTTCTGTGAAGGCCTCGGTGGTTTGATACAGAACAATAGGGAACAAACAGCAGCATAAAAAACAAGGAATTCACCAGAAAGGTCAGAAATTTGTGGAGAAGTTTAAAGCAGGGATAGGTTATAAAAAACATATCCCAAGCTTTAAGCATTGCCAAAGAGCGCTGTTTAATCGATTATCCAAAAATGGAAAAAGTATTCTACACCTGCAAACCTACCAAGTCATGGGCATCCACCCCACCTGACCGATCAAGCTAAGAGAGCACTGGTCAGAGAAGCATCCAAGAGACCCATGGTCACCCTGGAGGAGCTGCAGAAATCCACAGCTTAGGTGGGAGAATCATAAGTCATGTGCTCCACAAATATGGTCTTTATGGAAGAGTGTCAGAAAGAAATCCATTGTTAGAAGAAACATATGGATTGCTGTTTGCAGTCGCAGCAAACATGTTGAACCAGTGACCATGTTGACCAACGTTGAACTGTGGAAAAGTTTAAGGGGTATGGATACTTTTGCAAGCTACTGTATTCTGATACTCACTGTACTAGGCTAAGTGATGAACTCCTGAGAGGAAAATCTAGTATTTACTTTGCTTCTTGAACAAGTAATGTTAGTTTTACACATTCCAAAATAGCAAGTGAACAAGGAACTGCAGATTCCTGTCACCAATGAGCCTCCCCAGAGATGCTTTCATTTTGAAAAAACAGACAAATAATGTAAAAAATGTCAAAAACAAGCAGTCCTACTCATTATGGTGCAGACCAGGTCCGGATAAAGTTTCTCTCTAGTGTTCTTTCTTTCTTTCTCCTTCTTCCCTCTCCCTGAACTCTGATCCCTGTTTAAGAGCCAGAGCTCCTCACTCCGTTAATTTCCCCTGAATGTAATTTCCTCTAATCTCTTCATCCCTCTGTCTCCTGGAAAAAAAGCCCCTTACCTGAGGCTCGGAGCGACAGAGACTTGGCCTAAGCCCCCCTCTCTCACTTTAACTTGGTCCCCCTGTTTCTGTTTCTCTCACCCACTCACTTTCTTTAACTTTTTCAGACTTCTTTGCTCTTCCTCTACTTCCTCCTCCTCCTCCTTCTCCTCCCATCACGTTTAAGCAGATCTCCTCCTGAGCTCATTTTAGGGCTGGAGCGTTTATTTAGCCGGTGAAAGAATCTCGTCTCTTTATGGCTCATTATAGTATGAGGTAGTGAGCTGAAACCTTGGAGTTTTTCTTTCTGCGAGTTTCCTGAGCACTCTTCAAACAAGCTGAGTGCTTTTCACTTCATTTTTACTGTATATAAACGCAGTTATGCTTGATTTTAAAAGTGCACTTTATGAAAGTACCCTTCTGCTTCAAGAGGCTTCAATTTACTGTTGATAATATAAGCAGGGGTCGTCTTTTGTGTGTGTGTTTGTGTTAGTGTGTGTAAGATAGACAGCTGTAGTGATGGCCATATGGCAGTCTGCCAGTCTGCTACCTGTTGGCCAAACATTCCCACCATAAGCCCAACAACCCCCACAGAACTTAGCCGTAACCCTCTCTGACTATACAGTATACTCACCCATAGTCCTCCCAAGCACACTCATAATCTACCCAAACCCCACCCACAAATAACCCAATTAATCCCACCAATCTATACTGTATACCCAACCATAATCCACTCCAGCCTAACAGACATATAACCCTTCCACACCCTATGCACCCATAATCCAACAGTACCCCCAACAATCCATCCTACCCACCATCCACTGCTCAAACTCTACCCATCTAAAACCAACCAATTTCCGTTGCATAGGTTGGTAACCTACCTGGACCTATGCCTAGGGGTGGATTTGGAAGTTCTGGGGCCCCAAATGGATTCTTTTGTATAGCAAAATGCAATATTGACTCTGACAACCTAGCTGTCTCAGGTACCTCATCCTCGTCATACTTTTCATTTCTTGCTGCTGCGAAAAATTTGGTGAGCTTTGTCAAGCCCCCTGATACCTGGAGCCCCAAGCAATTGCATGGTTTTGCGGGGTGGTAAAATCCACCCCTGCCTACGCCACTTGTAACTCACTTAGTATATACCCACCTCTAACCCGACCATAGCATTCCCTAGCCTACTTATCCATAAACCACCCAAAGCCAATTCACTTATGACCAGTGATGGAATAGTTACTTTGTAAATGTAACCTGATTACTCCTTTGAAATGTAACTTAGTTACTTTATGGATTACTTGATTTTTTACAAGTAACTTTTAGTTAAATTTATCATCTACCAACCCCCCCCCCCCCCCCACAAACACACACACACACACTCCCTCCCATACCCCTGTCACCTCTTTATAACGGTTTTGCCAAAACTCACTGTATTGGAAGCTTCCCTCCACCTTTGGGACTTTAAATTCTGTAAATGTGCCCAAACTTCTCTTCAAATTCGACATTGTGTTTTTGAAGCTAGGTAGCATTTTGTCACCAGTACAGAGTGAACACGCATCTCGCTGGCAGCTCGCTGTGTGTGAGTGCTAGTTTTAGCCTGTTAGCTTGTTTGCTTGCTAGCCTGTTATTTTGGTGCTACGATATAATTTTCCTAAGGAAAATGACACAAGCTTAAAGCATGGTCACTTGGATATTTAACTTTTTAATCTGGTTACTTGATTGGAAATAGTAACTCTTCAGTTCACTCGTTACTGAAAAAAAAAGGGTCAGATAAGAGTACTGTGTTACTGACATGACTGCTTATAACCCACCCTGACCTTATCCAGCTATACCCAATTGAGCACCTCTGGGGCATGCTCACACATAAGGTGTAAAGAGGAGTAAAAGAGCATTCCAATTGCAACCTATAATGGAAAATATTGACACTGCACACAATTTGGGCATTTTTGCCTAGGGGTGTACTTAGGGTACACTTTTAATGCCGGTGGTTTAGACATTAATGGCTTTGTGTTGAGTTATTTTGAGGGCATAGTAAATTTTCACTGTTATACAAGCTGCACAGTGATTACCTTCTGTTACATCAAAGTGTCATATCTTCAGTGTTGTCCCATTAGAGGAACAATGAAATATTTTCGAAAATGTGATGGGTGTGCTTAATTTTGTGAGATACACTACATATCCACCCATAACCCTGCCAGTCCCATTCACCCTAAACCACCCATAACCCCATTTTTTACCAACACGTATCCTACTCATGATCTACTCAATCTCTACACAGCTATAAACCACTAGTAACCCACCAATAATCCAAGTGTTTGTGGACCCATGTGTTTTTGGATCTCCTTCCTGTATAGAGAAGCTGATTCTCTGGGAGAAGAACAGAACAGAAATGCTTTACACCTTCCACTGCTCAATGCTGACGGGCTTTATACCCTCAGGGCTTTCTGACCTTGTTCAGCTGAACACCAGTAAGATATACCGTACACTGTAAAAAAAATAAATAAATAAATAAATAAAAAATCTTTATATTTTAGCCGTTTTAGCTAGAACTCCCTCATTTTCTGACTATCACCATCAGTGTGTAGTGATTCCCCCCACCTGGTTAGCATAAGGTAGTACAGTAGATCATATATTATGAGTAACTGCTTGGTCTCTGTGTTGTAGGCTGTAAGAACAAGCATCGTTTTCTGAGCTACTATTGTATCTCTGTTGGCTGTGCTCAGTAGAGTGAACACTATAGCTAATTTATGTGAATTGATGATTTTGAGAAAATACTACTAATGTAAGCTTGTTTTGTCTACTGCATTCTGATGATGCCATTGTTTATTTTTGATTTTGTTTTAGTGGTATCGCTTTAATTAAGACGCGATGATTACCTAATGTAATCATTGCTATAAACTTAAGCGAGTAAGATAGGCCAGTTGTACAATAGTTACTTTAGCTTAAAAAAATAAGTTTTAGGTTTACCACATTTTGAGTGGCAAGTACTTGTGGTTTGTCTGTTGAACTTAAAAATGAACGTTTGTTGAATTCCATACAGTATTATAAATGATAAAAAAATAGTTTTGAAACTGTATAACCTCAAATGATTTGAGTAGACTTAACTTATTAAAGTTTACAATGGATGCTGTTGTGGAAAGGCAAGGACAGGAAACCTGTAGTGACATTTTAAAATGCTAAAATGTCTTGTTTCTCCTAGAAAAACCTGTGAAATCATCCGTTTCCAGGAGCTGTCTCTCAGTCCAGAAATAAATAGCTGCTTTACCATTCACAGCCCGTGCAGCCAGCAACAGTGAGGACTTACGGAAAGTTTGTGTGGGATAAAGTGGAGATTTTCGCGGAGGCCCTCGAGCAGTTTCAAAGGAGCAATTATGAGGGCCAATGAAGGACTTTCAGTGGCGAGAGTGTTTGTGCTCGTTCTTTAGGAAAAATGGGCAGAAATGCAGGATAATTAGTAGCAAGGGATCTATCTAAAAGGGGGGACAGGGCTGCACTGAATCTGGGTCATTTAACACAGTCGAGTTGGAGTCTCAAACTTGGAAAAAAATGACACAGAAATCACAGGGCGGTGTAGATACAGTCACTGGCCACTAGGGGTGCATGACATGGACAAACAACTTGTTGTAGGATAACGCTGCTGGATTTCCTGATATTAATGTGGAATGTGAAAAATTAAGAAATTTAATTAAATTAGTTTAAGCTTCTAAAAAGGTTTCAGAACTTGACCTGACTGCACTTATTTGTCCCAAGCTAAGAAGTAGTTTAAAATTAGTGATTGCTGTGGACCTCTACCTCACTCTAGTTCAATCTACCTCAGTTTACCTCACTTTACCACAATTTATCCTACTATACCTCACTCTACTCTGCTCTATTTCTTTCTACTCAACTCATTGTACCTTACTCTACCTCACTCTACCTTGATCTACCTGTCTGCCTCACTCTACCTTACCCTACTACACTCTATCTAACTCCAATTCACTCTACCATACTCTACCTTGCTCTACATCACTCTCTACTTCATTCTACTTACTCTACCTCTGTCTACCTAACTCTACCTCACTCTATCACTCTCTATATCATTCTACCACACTCTCACTCAACCTTTCTTTACCATACTCTACCTTGCACTCAATCACACCCTCTTCCTCATTTTACCTTACTCTACATCTGTCTACCTAACTCTACCTCACTATCACTCTCCATCACTTTACTTCACGCTGCCTTGCTCTCTCTCTTTGCCTCACTCTACCTCACTGTACCTCACTCTACCACACTTTACATCACTGTACCTCATTCTACCTTACCCTACCGCACTCTAGCTCACTCTACTTTACTCTACCGTACTCTACCATACTCTCATTTGCTCTACTTCATTCTATCTCACTCTACCTCTGTCTAACTAATGCTACCTCACTCTATCACTCTCTATATCACTCCACTTCCTTCTATCTCACTATACTTCACTCTGCCCCGCTTCCTGTCTTTGCCTCACTCCTCCTCAATCTGCCTCCAGCCTCATCATGTCACATGACACACAGCAAATTAAATTTTTCAAATGTAAAATTCTGCTGTTATTTGAAGTGTGACTAAAACAAATATAGCCATTTTATTCATCCAATCTCACCTTGGAATCTAAACATTGTTCTCTGATTTTTATATGGAATATTGATGATGGTAAATGTAAGTGAATCTAAACAAATGCATTTCTTTGGGGACTTAAAAAAAAATGCACCATGAATTAAACACTTGCGAGGGAGCTTTTAGAAACTTTAGATTCAAACTTCTCTACAATTTTCCAATGAACCACACTGACAAAAATGATTGTGTATAACATACATATTGTTGCTGCCCAATGAAAAAACAAGTATCTTCATTTTTGTCACTTTTTAATTTAATACATAATTAGAACACAAACTGTCCCTTACACTGTGCCAAAAAATATTGATGAATTGACCAGTAGAAACTCTTGAAAATGACCTGAAATAAATTTGTTTTTACATTTCTATCTCCTGTAAATTTGATGTTTTGGAGATGCTTGTTTTTTTTATTGGACAGCAACAATGTGTAGTAAATGGTATGTTTAGTTTCTTATGAGATCCCCAATAGCTTCCCCATATGGGGCCTGTATAGGTAGTCCAATTGGGAACCATGTTGTCCATTGGGTCCATGTTGGCCCAACATACTGTATGGATGCCCATCAGGGTCAGTTGGTCGGTAATGGGACCAGGAGGGCATAACATGGGCCTCATCTGGGTTGTACACTGCACATGAGGTCTAGTTGAGACCCATGTGTGAATATGTTGGCCTGGGTGCCAGTAAAAAAACATGTACTACACTCTACATGAGTGTTGGCTGGGTTTAGATGGGGAGTTGATAGGAATCAGAAGGTTTTTTTTTTTTTTTTACAATGCTTTGTATATTTTAATCCACACAAACATTTTATTCACACACAAAACTAGAATATCTAAATATAACTTAATATTAAAGAGGGATATACTAATAGGAGCCTTAATAATAAGTGCTGATTAATACTTAGTGAATACAATACATTAAAACAAAACACATGGCTCTGTAATATATAAAGAGCAAGCATGTTTTACTCAGTTCAGTGCTCCGAGTTCAGGTTAGACTTATTCCACTGCAAGTTTTGGAAGTTCACAGCAATTTCTGAAGCAAATATGATCTAATCTAGAGCAGTTTGTATGTGTCAGGACCCGGGGCCTGCCGGTTTGTTTTGTGCTGCTTCTGAGCTTGGGCATCATCAATACCATTTAGGCAAAGTGTCTGTGTAATTATAATGACCAGCCACTGTGTCCGGACCGTCCCCTGGTTCTGGTTTGGGTCTCTGCGGGGCCGGAGCCTCTGCGCCGGTGTCTCTGCCGCTGTGCTACAAACCCGCTCCTAGATTTTTTTCATTTTCGCAGAAGCTCGCAGCCAATCTGTCTCAGCCGGCCGAGCGTTATTTCCCCACGCTGATGAACTGAGGCAGCTATTACACCGTGTTAACGACGCCATTTAACATCCCATCCACTCCGACTGCTGCTGTTCGCTCATATTCAATGAGCAAAACCCAAATCACCTCCATTAGAGCTGCGGCGGTCACGCCGTCTGCGTTGTGTTCAAGTCTGTTTAAACAAAAGTACGTGATTCAGGCCATAAAGTGTGACTCGGTTTACGGAGCAGTGAAGCGAAATGGTTTTAAACCAAAGCGTCACCATCCACATCCACGCTCGCTCTGGATCAGCTGGACCCGGCAGTTCTTCTCCTCATTAGTAATCAAACACCTCATAAAACAAAATGAAGAACTAGAACTTTTTCATAACAGGGCTCATAAGAGGTCCAGCTCAATTAAAAGCATAAGTGAGATGAATATAAGCCCAACCTGGCCGGTCTGTTTGGGTACATGGCTGACAGTAAAAGCTGAGCAGGTGATTTGGGGACGGTGTTTTAGCGGAAGGCTGCCATCCGTGGTGATTAACCTGTTTTTAAACAGATTACCAGAGCCAGATGTAGGTGCACAGGATGTGCCTGCAGTAAAATATGGCTGTTCCACAATTATAATTATTATTTATTTTTATATAAAGGTGCTTTATCAAGAACCTAAAGACAGGGGTTGGACAATGAAACTGAAACTGAATCATTTTAGTGTGGGAGGTTTCATGGCTAAATTGGAGCAGTCTGGTGGCCAATCTTCATTAATTGCACATTGCACCAGTAAGAGCAGAGTGTGAAGGTTCAATTAGCAGGGTAAGAGCACAGTTCTGCTCTAAATATTGCAATGCACACAACATTATGGGTGACATACCAGAGTTCAGAAGAGGACAAATTGTTGGTGCACGTCTTGCTGGAGCATCTGTGACCAAGACAGCAAGTCTTTGTGATGTATCAAGAGCCACGGTATCCAGGGTAATGTCAGCAATACCACCAAGTAGGGCCAACCACATCTAACAGGATTAACTGTGGATGCTGTAAGAGGAAGCTATCTGCTAACCCGGATTGTATCCAAAAAAAACATAAAACCACGGCTTATCAAATCACGGCAGAATTCAATGTGCACCTCAACTCTCCTGTTTCCACCAGAACTGTCCAAGTCAAGTCAAGAGGCTTTCATTGTCATTACATCTGAGTACAGGTACACAGTGTAATGAAATTACGTTCCTCCAGAACAATGGTGCAACGTGGGACAACATAAAGTGCAAGAGTGACTATAGTGCAACCTAAAACTATAACACTAATAACACTAAATACAATAAATACAAAGACGAGACAATTTGAAAGATGGGACAGTGCAGTACCGATATGGTATGATAAAGTGTATAGTGAGGATAAGGTTCAGAGATGTGTAACATACTGTAACATATAGAACATATACAGTATGATCACAGCAGTTACTGAGGTAGAGAGTTTATAGTTTTTTGGGAGTAGCAGCAAATATTGCTGAGTGTTGTGGAGTCTGACTGCCTGGTGGAAGAAGCTGTTGCAGAGTCTGGTTGAGGAGTCTGACTGCCTGGTGGAAGAAGCTGTTGCGGAGTCTGGCATTGGAGGCTCTGTGTGTTGAGGAGTCTGACTGCCTGGCGGAAGAAGCTGTTGCAGAGTCTGGTAGTGGAGGCTCTGTGTGTTGAGGAGTCTGACTGCCTGGTGGATGGAGCTGTTGCAGAGTCTGGTAGTGTCTGTCAGGACAATAAATTATTGTAGTGCAAAACCAGGTGTTTCAGTTTCACTGTCCAAACCCTATACAGTTCAAAGAACAGACTGAGGACAGGATATGAGTGTGGTGAGGCAGAGCGAATTCAATAAGAAGTGCTGTAAAATGGCAGGGTCAGACACTGAAAGCAAAAAAAAAAAAAAAGTTTATAGATAAGTGTTTTCATTAATTTTGTTTTAATTACATCAATCTTTCTTTTGCAGTTAGGTCAATGTACAAGACACTATGCTAAGTAAAAAAAAAATATTTTAAAGTTATTTTCTTTGCACTTTAATACATGTAATTTTTCCAGGGGACAGAAATGACACCCATTTCGAGGAATATGCCAAATCAGAAACAATGAATGAATAGGTGTCCCAATACATTTGTGCATAGTGAATATCTGTTTATGTCTATCTAGTGCACTCTATGCAGTGTAGAGACCAATTCAATCAGCATGATGTGCAGTACACTGAGCGATAAAGGTGGTGGCTGATTGTAAGCCTGTGTGTGTGTGTAAGGCAGGTTATGAGTGACATTTCTGAAGTGCTGTTGGAGTGAGATATTAGCCTGTATTAGCGTTCCGGTTTGGGGTCAGAACCTCCAGCTCATTCAGACAAGCCACTGCAATTAAACAGGCCTGATGATATCGCTCTAACATGCGGATTATGATTACGAACAGCGCGCTTTAGAAAGGTGGGATAATTCAAACAAGGACAAAATAACCGTACAGCACTCTGATAAATGTCCACCGCCACGCAGCTCTTCACGAGTAATTACAATGGGATAATTGCCAATGGAAACAGAGGCTGAAATGGTAAGACTTGAGATAAGAGGGTGCAGAGAGAGAAAGAGAGAGAGAGAGCGAGAGAATGTTTCTTTTGTTCTATTGTTCCATTTTGTTTGTTTTGTTCAATTAAGAGTGTGAAGTTATGGCAATCGGGGGGGCTTTTCAGAGCTGAGAAGATTCACACTCGTTCTTCCCCAAGGCTTCGCTGAAGAAAACAGTCGGCCACGCTGCTCTCTGTTCATTACCACCATGGGTGTCCAGTGAGATCATTACAGCAAGGTCAGCCTGAAGGCCAATGGCAGGCATGCTGAAGACGACCATTAGAGAGCGAGAGAAAGAGAGAGGGGGAGTAGAGGTATGACATTTGGACTAATTTCTCCTATTTTAGTGTGCAGGAGGAGTGTCCTTTATGGGTGATAATTCAGTTTCTAGTGTATAGGAGAGTTTAACGAGGTTGATTATGCACTAATATCTTTTATTCTAGTGAACATCAGAGTTAATGGAGGCCCTATATGTGGTAATATCTCCTGTTTGAGAGTATAGGGACTTCTAGTGAGGTTGTGATACCATAGATTAATATCTTATATTCTAGTGTATAGGAGTGTTTATTGAGGTTAAGTTTAAGGACTAATATCTTCTATTCTAGTGTATAGGAATGTTTATTGAGGTTGATTTTATAGACTAATATCTCCTATTCTAGTGTATAGGAGTGTTTATTGGGGTGGTTTATGGACTAATATCTCCTATTCTAGTGTATAGGAGTGTTTATTGGGGTGGTTTATGGACTAATATCTCCTATTCTAGCGTATAGGAGTGTTTATTGGGGTGGTTTATGGACTAATATCTCCTATTCTAGCGTATAGGAGTGTTTATTGGGGTGGTTTATGGACTAATATCTCCTATTCTAGCATATAGGAGTGTTTATTGGGGTGGTTTATGGACTAATATCTCATATTCTAGTGTATGAGTTTTATTATGGACTAATCTCTTATAGGTTGTTTAAAAACGAATATCTCCTATTCTATTGTATAGGAGTGTTTATTGAGGTTGAGTTTATGGACTAATATCTCCTATTCTAGTGTATAGGAGTGTTTATTGAGGTTGAGTTTATGGACTAATATCTCCTATTCTAGTGTATAGGAGTGTTTATTGAGGTTAGGTTTATGGACTAATCTCCCTTTTAGACAGTAGGAACTTATGTTGAGTACTTTCTCATTAGCTGACTTGTAGAGAGAGCAATAATAATGTCAAAAACACAAAGGATATGACCTAGCTAAGGGCTTTAATGTAGGTTTAATGGGCAGAAGCTGTCAGATCTCTATAATTAAACACACAGAAAGATAGTGAATATATTGGAAAATTCTGATAATAGACTCCACAGTTTCTTTTGTTCTCCAGAGGCTAATGTCATGTATAGCTTCTGTCAATATGATCTTTCTTAGCTCCAGTTTTAGCTCCAGCTTGTAAGAAAGGAAGCTTGTAGAGCTGAATCTCCCACAGCAACAGGTTCTTATCACTCCAGTCACCTGACCGCTCTCCGGCTGCAGAGGCTTCAGAGAGGCTCATTGTTGTCAACTCGTTTGTCTTCATCGCCGACAGGCAAAGGGTTCCCATGAGGAGGCAGGCATTAGTGTCTCATTAATGTCAACATGGATATCACACACAGACACGCAGACACACACACACTCTTATGGACACACATCTCAAATGTCTTCGCTCTCACCTTTAACATCCATTAAGCACAATCCACTAATAATAAGTTGCTATTCACTTATCAGCTGCTGTATTAGAAACACAACCTCATTCCTATTGCTTTCCATTAACGGCCACTTTATTAGAAACACTGACCTTGTGCTTCCACATACTGGCCACTTTATTAGAAACACCAACACCTTTATCCTTACACTTATTGGGCACTTTATTGGAAACTCCTACTTTGACTTTTCAATCCCTGGGCACTTCCTAAGAACCTCCACATTTGAGCTTTCACTCAGTGGACACTTTATTGGAAACTACGACTTTGTCTTTTCCACTCACTGGCCACTTTATTAGAAACTAATTCCACTAATTTTCCACTTTATAGAAAACCCCACTTTGTCCTTCCACTTACTGGCCACTTTATTAGAAACCCCTACTTTTGTTTTTTTTTCAGTTATTGGTCACTTTACTAGAAACTCTAACCTTATGCTTCCACTCACTGGCCACTTTATTAGAACCCCTTCACTCTCTTTTCAATCACTAAGCACTTTATTAGAGACTCTGACCTTATGCTTCCACTAATTGGCCACTTTATTAGAAACCTTTACTTTGTCTTTCCACTCACTGGTCACTTTATTAGAAACCCTTACTTTATTTTTACAATCACTGGCCACTTTATTGGAAACCCCTACTTTGTTTTTTCAATCATTGGTCACTTTATTAGAAACTCTAACATTATGATTCCATTTATTGTCCACTTTATTAGAAACCCCTCCATTGCCATTTCACTCACTGGCCACTTTTTCGAAACACCTACTCTGACTTTTCAACCACTGGCCACTTTATTAGAAACCCCTACTGTGACTTTTCAACCACTGGCCACTTTATTAGAAACCCCTACTGTGACTTTTCAATCACTGGCCCCTTTATTAGAAACCCCTACTGTGACTTTTCAATCACTGGCCCCTTTATTAGAAACCCCTACTGTGACTTTTCAATCACTGGCCCCTTTATTAGAAACCCCTACTGTGACTTTTCAATCACTGGCCCCTTTATTAGAAACCCCTACTGTGACTTTTCAATCACTGGCCCCTTTATTAGAAACCCCCACTTTTGTCTTTTCAATTAGTGCTTCCACTAATTGTCCACTTTTTGGAAACTCTTACTTTTTCCCAAACACTGGCCACTTTCTTGTGAACTCTAACCTTATGCTACCACTAACTGGCCACTTTATTGGAAACCCCTAATTTGTCATTCCACTCACTGGCCACTTTATTGGAAACTTTTACTGTTTCTTTTCATTCATCTGCCATTTTATTATTCCACTTACTGGACACTTTATAAGAAACCCCTATTTTGTCTTTCTACTCACTGGCCACTTTATTGGAAACTTCATTCTTCCTTCTCTATATAACAGGTATTTTAGCATTAGTGACTGTAGTAAAAGCTACAGTCTGTAACTGTACCTCATATAGATATATTACTATATATATAATACAGGTGTTTCCAATAAAGTGTCTACTGTTTTCTGCCAGGTTGCTGTGTTAGTAATGTTTTGATGTCACATTCTGATCCAGCTGTTGATGGCCACCCAGACAGGTGAGACATTAGACTGGTGAATGATTCACCTGACCCTCTTTACCTTACAGTAAAACAGGTGTACAGTAAAAGTGTTGGGACGACACCAGCAGCACAGAGAGTTTCACACCATCAGAAGGTGGGAAAAGGGTGGGGGTGCTGGGGGGAGGCTGTGCTGGTGAGAGGATGAGATTTACTGTAATATATAGCTGAGATATATGTGAAGTATCTTTCTATCTGTCTATATGTCTGTATGATATTTATCTACAGTATCTAGGTTTAAATATTTACCCCTTTATGTTTCTATATATACAGTCCCCTCCAGAAGTATTGGAACACTGAGGTCAATCCCTTATTTCTGCTGTAGACTAAAACCAACAGAATTTGACTAAAGATTACTATGAGCAAAAGATCAATTCAGCTTTTATTTCCAGGTATTTACATCTGGATCTGATACACAGTGCACCTTCTATCTAGACCCACCAATTTTTCATGTAAGCAAAATAATTGGAACAAATAAACTTAAGTAACCTAAAGTGAATAAGACTATATATTTAGTTGTAATAACTGCATAATTTCTGACCCACTGACATCACTAACCTTCTGCATTCTTTTTTTTTTTTAATTCTTTTCCAGGCTGCAGTGGGTTTTGGGTCATTATCTTATTGCATGATGAAGAATCTCCAGATCAGTTTGGTTTCATCTTTCTTTAAAATCACAGACAAAATGTTTTTCTATAGACGTTCAAGTTCATTAAACATTAATCAAGATTAATGACTCCATCCCAGGATAAGCCATGCAAGCTTAAGGCATGACGCTACCTCCACTGTGTTTCACAGATGAGCTGGTACGTTTTGAAACATGAGCCGATCCTTTCTATCTCCAAACTTTAGTCTTTCCATCACATTGGTAAAGGTTAAAATTGGTCTCATTAGTTCATAATCAGCCCACAGGCTTTAGTCCCTGTACTCCTTGGCACATTACAGTGTAGTCTTCCTATTGTTTTTTTTTTTTTTTTGCTAATTAGTGGTTTTCATCTTTTGCTGCCCTCTGGAGGTTGTTGCTTAGTCACTAACAGTTGTTTTAGGGTTTTACTTTACAGTACTCACTGTTCCTTTTATCAGCTGCTGTGGTTTTTCTTTGGTTAACATCTATTATAACAGAATTATAGCACTCACTGGGGGTTCTGTACTCTGTATTTTCTATGTTTAATGTTTTGCCTGATTCTTTGTCCTGTGATCATGTTTCTGTAAAGCTGCTTTGTGCCAACACCAGTTGCAAAAAGCGCTATACAAATAAATTTGATTTGATTTGATTTAGTACACCAGTGACGACTTTCTTCTTCAGCACATTCCAAACAGTTGTTCTGGCTATGGACAACACTCTGTACTTTTCCAGCAGGACAATTTCTGACCACAAACTGCTGCCATCTCAAGAGCTTAACTTGAAGGCACAAATACTATACCATGGCCAGCCACATTTCCAGACCTAACACTTATTAAACATGTGTGGAAAAATGTGCTATTGGATGCAGTTTCAACACTACCAAGACCCCTATTGTAGCTAAATCTGCAGGAACTGTATGCGGCTATTGGAGCTGCATTAGGAATACCATTAGGAACCTCTACAACTCTTTACATGCTTGATACATCCGACTTATTGTGGGCCTCTTCTGTATTTCACCAAATTCTCTCATTTTTAATGCTTTACTCTATATCAAAGTGTGGATTGTAAGATTTATGCCCACAAGAAAAAAAAAATGCAAATATTAACAACAGATTTTCATAGCTCAAAGTTCACGATTCCTCCCAAACACATAGACGCATTATAAACGACGGTGAAATTTGACATCACTTCTAGTTTCTTTGAACTGATCTTGTTTTAATGAGAGTTTTAATTAGCACCGATTCCACACTCTTCCACAATTAAGACTCATTAGTGCTATTTACATTTGCATTATGAAATTAAAGCAGTGAATTAGAGATTGAGTGTCATCAAGTTTGTCACAGTTTGAGGAAGGAGCATCTGGACAACTGGGGTTTATCTCAGCCCGTCATGTCGAGAGCAATCTTCTGGGTAGGAAGCACTAAAAACACAGGCAGATTTGAAATGAAAGGGTCAAACGAGATCCAGATAAACACCCATTACCATTATCAGCGTGGGGAATAAGGCTTTGTGCTAAATGCAGGCCTTTAATGATGGAATATGTTAGAAATGTCTGATTAGGAAGTGGAAGGTTTAGCCGGGGGATTGGAAAAGCACCTTTTCTTTATCTCCGCCAAAGCCTTCTCCATTAAGAGACTTAACACCGCACAGTAATGCATCACCTGTAATTATTCTCACACGTACGCACCATTTAAGACCTGACCTGACCAGCCACGTCTTTAAAAATAGGACAGGAAATGCACTTTAACAAGTGCGGGCTTTTAGATGGGGAAGTTATATACAATGTCTTCTGTGCATCTAGACTCTTAAAAGGGACATATTATGCAAAACTCACTTTTTGCTCGAGTCTTTATAGGGTCGACTGCTCCTATAAAGAATTTAGTGTCAGGAATCTATGCTTCCATAAGCTGTTTGGATGTTATGGCATGGTGTTTCTTCAACTAGATCAGTTGAATAAACACCACGCCGTTCTGCTGGTTGATAACCTTAGAAAATACACAGCAGGATTAGCAAACAGACTTCTTCTGAGGGAGGGATCTATACCTACTGTGTGCCCACTGAGTTCAGTGCTTCTATCCTAGCTTGGCATAAAACTAGCTTGTTCATATTGTACCATGTTTTGCCAATTTTGTTCATTATTAAACCATCAAAATCTGTCTATATAAGTTAATTGGATAATTAAAAAGGGTTGTAAGTACTGAGACTGACAGGAAATGCACTTTAACAAGTACAGGCTTTTAGATGGGTCTTGGGGAAGTTATATAAAATATCTTCTGTACATCTACACTCTTAAAAGGGACAAATTAGGCAAAACTCACTTTTTGCTTGAGTCTTTATTGGGTCGACTGCTCCTATAAAGAATTTAGTGTCAGGAATCATGTGCTTCCATAAGCTGTTTGGATATTATGGCATGGTGTTTCTTCAACTAGATCAGTTGAATAAATACCATGCCGTTCTGCTGGTTGATAACCTTAGAAAATACACAGCAGGATTAGCAAACAGACTTCTTCTGAGGGAGGGATCTATACCTACTGTGTGCCCACTGAGTTCGGTGCTTCTATCCTAGCTTGGCATAAAACTAGCTTGTTCATATTGTACCATGTTTTGCCAATTTTGTTCATTATTAAACCATCAAAATCTGTCTATCTAAGTTAATTGGATAATTAAAAAGGGTTGTAAGTACTGAGACTGACAGGAAATGCACTTTAACAAGTACAGGCTTTTAAATGGGTCTTGGGGAAGTTTTATATACAATGTCTTCTGTACAGCTACACTCTTAAAAGGGACAAATTATGTAAAACTCAATTTCTGCATGCTTTTGTATTTTCACATGAGTCTTTATAGGGGCATTCAGCCAACAGACTTCGCCTGAGGGAGGGATCTCTACTTACGGAGTTAAGTGCTTCTATCCTAGCTTGCAATAAAACTAGCTTGTTTGTATTTTACCATGTTTTGCCAATTTTCTTCATTATTAAAGCATATTTTTTTTCTATTTAAGTACATTTTAAGCATTAAATATGGTCATGTTTAATACAATCTTAAATATTGTCAATTAAGTCTTTTTAAGTAAAGACATTTAACCATTTAGCTATGTGTTTGTCATACGTACTTTTTTTTGTAATTCTTATTGTAACGTGTTACCCATATGCATAGAATTAGAGTTGAATAAAATCCAAATGAGCTGGTTTATAATCTGTTGTTGTGGGTGTAAAATGTTTATGAACAATTTATTAAGCAATATAACAGTTTGTGTTCTCAATGGTGTTGACATAATCATCATTCCTTATTGTTCCTACTTTAAGAATGCTTTGAATTAAAACATCACTGTATATAGAGCATTATTTAAAAAGATGCAACGTTTTCAGATCTCAAATAATGCAAAGGAAACAAGTTCATATTCATAAAGAGTTCAGAAATCAATATTTGGTGGAATACCCCTGTTTTTTAATCACAGCTTTCATGCATCTTGGCATCATGATCTCCTCCACCAGTCTTACACCCTGCTTTTGGATAACTTTATGCCTTTACTCCTGGTGCAAAAATTCAAGCAGTTCAGTTTGGTTTGATGGCTTGTGATCATCCATCTACCTCTTGATTATATTCCAGAGGTTTTCAATTTGGTAAAATCTTTATACTGTGTACATCTCTGCAATGCAAACTGCAGCAAGTGTGATTGGTTCAACGGCCATCATCAGGTCCCATTTTACAATGCATGCCTCTTATGACTGTGTAATTACAAAGAAAAAACATTTTAATCTGCTGGTTGAAAACATCAGATAATACACAGCAGGATTAGCCAGCAGACGTTGTCTGAGGGAGGGATCTATACCTATTGTGTACCTACTGATTTTAGTGCTTTTATCCTGGTTAAGTATGAACTAGATTTTTGTTAATTTTGTTAACTTTTAAGCCATCAAAATGTGTCTTAGTTAATTGGAAAATTAAAAGGAGTTTTAAATACTAAGAATCCTCCCAAGAATCCTTATTGGCACCTTTATTTCCTCAGAGCAGACTGCAGAAGCTCACGCTACATCCACCATCAGCCTTAACAAGTGCTGTCTTCATGCCAGGACATTCTGGCAGCGTATCAGCTGACCCGATCAGAGATGAGGTCATGAGGAAAATAAGTGGCATCTGTATGACATCTGTGCTCCAGCAAAATCCATTCCAGTTACTGATCACATTCCAACAATCTTCTGAACAAAAACAGCCCCTCCATCACACTTTACAGACACTAAAACAGATATGTCACAGAGCACTGCAGCGGCATCGCAGGAAATCAAATACAGGGATATATACGGCTTACAATAAATGTATATCCACGTACTTCTGCTCTCCTGGACACTTTGTTTTTCATCCTGCTTTATAGAATGCTATAGTCAGCGATGTACTGTACCTGCATTAGGAGCACCAGTTCTAAACCCTATACAATTTGTTCTATGTACAGTTCTGGAAAAAAATTAAAGCACTTCAGTTTCTGAATCAGTTTCTCTGATTTTGCTATGTATATGTTAGAGTAAAATGAATGTTGTTTTACTCTATAAACTACAGACATTTCTCCTAAATTCCAAATAAAATTGTCATTTAGAGCATTTATTTGCAGAAAATGAGATATGGCTGAAATAACAAAAAAAGTATTTGCATTTATTTTAGTTTTAAGAGTTCAGAAATCAATATTTGAGGAATATCCCTGCTTTTTAATCAAAATGTTCATGCATCTTGGCATGTCCTCCTCCACCAGTCTTACACACTGCTTTTGAAAATCTTTATGCTTTTCACTCCTGGCACAGAAAAAAAAAAAAAAAAATCAGCAGTTCAGTTTGGTTTGAAGGCTTGTATGTATGTATATATATAAACTTTATGAATATAAACTTGTTTTCTTTGCATTATTTGAGGTCTGAAAGCTCTGCATCCGTTTTGTCATTTCAGCCATTTCTCATTTTCTGCAAATAAATGCTTTAAATTAAAATTATTTTATTTGGAATTTGGGGAGTATGTTTTATGTAGTTTATAGGAAAAAAACAATGTTCAGTTTACTTAAACATTTACCTATAAATAGCAAAATCAGAGAAAATGATTCAGAAACTGAAGTGGTCTCTTAATTTTTTCCAGAGTTGTAGGCTTTTATTGCTTTTATTTTTATTGGTTGATTTACAGCACAATGACAGCCCACACTAGCGATGCAGCATATCATGTTATTAATAGTTTACAACAATACAATGCTATGCTGCATGGCTATTGCGAGCTTTCATGGTGCTATAAATCAACTAACAAAATACAAAGGCAATAACAGCCTATTTACAGAATATGGGTGGATGTGTTCCTTAACTTAACATTTTTATCCCAACCAGGAAAACATACATACTAGTAGTGCTGTGCGATATGACGATAAATATTGTGGGAACGATAGAAAAGTGTCTATCGTGCTACTTACTATCTATCATTTCTACGGTAATTTAACACATTTTTCAAGCAAGTATATAAAGTAGGCTACGATGAAATGTATTGGCATGGTCACTTTGCATAAACTCGGTTTATATAAGTGATAATAAAGTAATCCTCACAAAAAAGCTTCATAATGTGGTTTTGCAACATGACTCTGCTTTTCGTTATTTTGGGGATACGCCGGTTTGCAACATGCTTTATGGCAGGGGTGTTTCCTTTTTTGGAGCAGCCTGCGACGTATTTTTGAAACAGAATACAGGTTGGCCGGCTGATAAGCAGGTTTTTATAATGTAAGATTCGAAGTTTGAAAGCTAGGTGTCAGAAACGGGCCAAAGAGTCTAAAAGCGGAGAGAGTGCGCAGTTGTAGCGCAGAAAAATTTGAGAGATTAAGAGACATCATGAAATCATCAATTTGAAAAATCTTAGTTTACATAAGACTGTAAGTCAAGTAAAATGATGTGTAATTGAAAATTATCAGGAAAATGTATTATTTAAAGTGGTATATTTAATTATTTGTTTTATTACAGAGTCTGTGTATATATATTGCTGCACTAAAAGGTAGTAATTCTCATTTGTGAAAATTGTTTAATGTCAATTTGAAATAAAGTTGGAAAAAAGTAAGCAATGATATTATTTTGGCATATTTTTTGAAGAATAACTGAAAACATACTTAAGTGTGATATATCATGATATATATGGTTATCGTCATACAAAAATTCCATATTGTGATATATGATTTTTTTCTCATATCGCCCAGCACTACATACTATATATATATATATATATATATATATATATATATATATATATATATATATAAATATACACATCAAATAGCAACTGAACAAACAAACTCAATAAATCTAGTCTTCCTCCGGCACCTGTAAAAACCCAAAGCTATAAAACCTTTTAAAGCTTATTTTTTCCTGTCGATTTCAGCAGATCCATAGGGCTTATTTGGGATCACCTTGCTATATGATCCACTGCTGGTCTTGGGAAAAGGAAATCAGATAAAGTCACAGAATTCACAGCCTGAGCAAAACAAAACAGAGCGTAAACAACTCGTCCAGGTGGGAGTAAGTAACATCAGCTGGTGAGGAGTGCGCTGTAGCATGATTGATAACTTCCAGCTGCATTCATTTCCATGTGTTTTCCCTGCTGAGAGTCGGCAGAGCCGGCCGGCGTGTTCTCCTCCTGTTTTATTGGAGCTCTCGGCCGGCCTCCCGCTTCCACGCTGGCAGCTTCCTCTGCACCGTCCACAGAAACCAAGGACACGCTTGGCCCCTGACAAATCAGCATTGGCAAATGCACCGGGCGCAAAACACAGCGCTGCCTGGAGTCCATCGATATCGCAGAGCGAGCGCAGCCTATAGCTGAAGGTTGGACGTGTTTATTATATGTTAGGCCGTCCTGAAGTGCTATAAATATGAATGAGGAATGATCAGTGGCGTCCTGAAGGGATGGCGTGGCTGTTTACACTCGGGTGTCACTGGGGAGGAAATGGAAGGATTTCAGCTAATGTAGGATTAGCAGGAAATCCTCCGCTCTGTTATCATTAATGGACTTGCTTATAGTGCTTCAGTGCTCTCACAAATATCTCCAGACTGAAAGTGATGCTGTGAATTTGATTGATATAAGTGTGTGCTTCATTTCTGCAGGAATAAAACATTAATATGATTTTAGATTTTAGCTTAAAAAGTAACAGTCTTTACATTTAGGATAAGGGGTCTTAAACTAGTAATATACCAGCCCAAGGGCCACATTCAGCATGAGAGGCAGCTTCAAATTTGAAAAAGACAAAAAAAAAGAGAAGGGATAGTTTGGGAGGGGCACTGGGTGATGTATGGGTTTAGAGGAGGAGGAAGAGCAGCAGTTGTATGCATCTGATAGCAGTGAGATGCAAATGGTTGGACGTCAGATAGTCGGGGCGGTATTATTAATTGATTGACTGATCTGCATATTGTGATGTGTCTGCATACCAAAGTACACACATGCATCATCCTCGTCTATTGCACAGTTGAACCTGAGAGGGCGCTGCAGAGGCAGAAACTACCACAGTAAGTGGTAGAAATGTTTATAAGAATTGTAAGCAGGACTAAAATGTTTTATTACTTCAAAAAACACATTTCAGCTATTAATGGAAAAACTGGTTTAATATATGATCTATAGTATATGGTCTTTAAGTCCAGCCCTTAAGTTGGCTTTATTTATTAGATATTTGTTTTTTATATAATGTATTTTGTCCCGTACCTTAGTTTCTATATTTTCTTCTTACTGTAAATCTAAATATTGAGTTTTTCAAATGCTGTGCCAATCACTTTCAGTATCCATTTGTGTTGTTTGTCTAGTGATATTTGTCAGGCAACAAGCTGGGAAACCCAGCCCACTGGCAGCACATCTGGTATGTGAGATCATTGTGAAAGCAAGGAAGAGATTTATCAGAGGCCTGATTTAAGGTGTGTTAAATAAAAAAAGCGTTTTTTTTAAGTTTAGGAAATGTTTATAAGAATTTTAAGCAGGAGGGCGCTGCAGAGGCAAAAAATACCACAGTAAAAAAGCCTTTTTTTTAAGTTTAGGAAATGTTTAATAATTTTAAACAGAAAGAGGGGCTGCAGAGGCAAAAAAAATACCACAATAAAAAAAAAAAAAGTTTTTTTTTTTTTAAGTTTAGGAAATGTTTAAGATTTTTAAGCAGGAAGGTGCTGCAGAGGCAGAAACTACCACAATAAAAAGCATTTTTTTTCTAGTTTAGGAAATGGTTTATAGTATATGTAGATTATTGGCTGGATTTTCTCAGTCAGTTTTATGAAGTAGAGTCACCTGGGATTCAGGCTTTCAGTTAACAGCTGTGCTGAACTCATCAAGAGTTAATATTTACTTGAATTTCTTGTCGCTTAATAAAGTGTTTGAGAGCATCAGTTGTAAAGTAGTGAAGAGGTAGAGTTACAGGTATACAGTGAATAGTGAATATTTGAGTAATGTTCTAATCCAGGTTATGAGAAGCAACAACTACTAAACTAAATAAAGACAAAATACTTTAAAGAAGAATGAAGGTCAGTCAATCCAAAACACATTAATTACTTAAGGTTAGGATGAAACTGGCCCTCATCAGGACCACCCGATGAAAGGAAGAGCATAAGTTTCCTCTGTTGTACAGAATAAGTTCATCTGAGTTACCAGTCTCAAAAACCACAAGTTAACATCTCCTCAGATAAGAGCATTTAAGTACTTCCTAGAGTATTTTGGTTTGTTTAACACTTTTAAGTTACTACATGATTCCTTATGTGTTCCTTCATATTCTGGATGACTTCAGTATTCCTTTATTAATTTATTAATTAGTAGGGAAAAAAAGAAATAATAAAACATTGAATGAGAAGGTGTGTCCAAAGTTTTGGCTGGAACTGTACATATAATTGTGCTGAGACTAGAGAAGATGTTGCATTGGTGCAGTGAAGAGCATTTCTGTGCATATTTGTTTCCTGCAAATGGGATTTATAGATTTAATACAAGAAAGTTTGGTACCACTTTAAAATAAGACTACCTTTATAAAGGGTTTATAAATGGTTTACAATTAGTTTATTAATGGTTACTAACTAGGTTGTAAATGCCATAATTATCATTAATAATCAGTTATAACACATACGTAGAAAGGGCAACAATGACCTGTTGTTTGTCAAATAGTGAACCCACAGCAATCTATACTGTTGATCTTTCTACGTATGTACACAGCTCAGGTGGGGGAATCTGTCAATAGGACAACTATTAGTTGTGCACTGCACAAATGTCATTTATGGAAGACATGCAAGAAAAAGCCACTGTTAAAATAAATTCATAAAAAGTCTTGTTTAAAGTTTGCATTTTGCCAGAAGCCATGTTGAAGACACAGCTACGATGTGGAACAAGATGCTTTGATCAGATGAGACCAAAATTGAACTTTTTGGCCAAAATGCAAAATGCTACGTGTGGCAGAGAATTGACACTACACATCAATCTGAACACACCATCCCCACTGTGAAACCTGGTGGTGGCAGCATCATGGTTGGGCCTGCTTTTCTTCAGCAGGGACAGGGATGACGGGTAAAATTGATGGGAAGATGGACGGAACCAAATACAGGAGCATTCTGAAAGAAAACCTGTTGGAATCAGCAGAAGACCCGAGACTGGGATGGAGATTTATCTTCAAACAAGACAATGATCCAAAACGGTTTACAAATAAACGTGTTTGAGTGGCCAAGTCAAAGTCCAGACCTGAACCCAATAGAGAATCTTTGGAAAGACCTGAAACTTCTGTTCACACTTTCCATCTAATGTGACTGAGCTTGTTTTGATTAATGCATCATTTTCTTTCCATTTCACAATTGTATACCACTTTCGGTTGGTCTCACATTAAATTCCAATGAAATATATATTTGTTTGTGACAAAAACTGGAAAAGTTCAAGGGGTATGAATGCTTTTGCAAGCCACTGTATATGTCTCAATGCTTCGGTGAGCAGATGATCAGCGAATTGAGATGTAAAAGCTCAGTAAAGGAGAAGTGTGCAGCTTTACACTGATAAGGGAGTCTCAGGGCAGACCATATGTATACCCAGGCACACACTGGCTCATAAAGGCTATAAGCTTTAGAAAGGTCTGGACACTCGCTTTCCTGCAGTCTTGTTAGCTGGACAGTAGTTCATTATCTTTCTCTACATGACGCTGGGCCTCATGCTGCTCGGCCATCTTGAAGTGTTGGATCACACTGACTCCGGCCGAGTGAAGTAAACGGAGCTGGAAGAATCTAACACGTGTCTGAACTGTATCCAAGAGAGAGAACTCACTGATACGGAAACTAAAACTCACTGTACAGCGAAACTTTTACACACTTACTTACAGGCTGAAATCGCCTGCAATATAATTTCATTTAAAAATTAGAGTAATACAACATACAATTAACTATACCCTTCTAATGGTTGCAGGTAACTAGGCAACATCTTGTTATTCACAATCAGACAAAACATTGTAATTCTACTGCTAAGTGGTATGAAAAGTATAGACCATGCTGTTCCAGTATCAAAGTTCACTGTTGCAGATTGGGTACCCTCGCAGCAACTGACTGGTATTTTCTTCGCTCTGTTTCCCTCTAGTGTATAGGAGCAAGTATCTAAATCTTAATCTTTAAGAATCTTAAAGCCGGGGTCTAAGTCAAGTTACAAATCATAAGGCTAAAGTCCAATCAAGTCATAAGTCTTAAGGTTAGAGACCAACTCAAGTCATAAGTCTTAAGGTTAGAGACCAACTCAAGTCATAAGTCTTAAGGTTAGAGACCAACTCAAGTCATAAGTCTTAAGGTTAGAGACCAACTCAAGTCATAAGTCTTAAGGCTAAAGTCCAATCAAGTCATAAACCTTATGGTAACATCCTAAATCACGTCATAAAACATTAGACTAGAGCCCAAGTCAAATCATAAGTCTTAAAGTAACAGTATAAATCAAATCATAAGTCTTAAAGTAACAGTATAAATCAAATCATAAGTCTTAAAGTAACAGTATAAATCAAATCATAAGTCTTAAAGTAACAGCATAAATCAAATCATAAGTCTTAAAGTAACAGTATAAATCAAATCATAAGTCTTAAAGTAACAGTATAAATCAAATCATAAGTCTTAAAGTAACAGTATAAATCAAATCATAAGTCTTAAAGTACGAGTTTAAGTCAAGTCATAAGTCTTTAGACTAGAGCCAAGTTAAATCATAAGTCTTAGGGTAACCATAAGTCTTAGGGTCTAAGTCACATCATAAATCTTTAGACAAAAGACCAAGTCAAGTCACAAGTCTTAAAGCTAAAGTCCACTCAAGCCATTAGTCTTATTGGATAAGCCAAATGAAGTCATAAGTCTTAAGGTACGAGTTTAAGTCACGTCATAAGTCTTTAGACTAGAGACCAAGTCTAAAGTCTAGAGTTCAGGTCAAGTCCAAACAAGACATAAGTCTAAAGGCTTAAAGACTAAAGGTGTTGGTCTAAATCAAGTCATAAATCATTAGATTAGAGACCAAGTCATAAGTCTTAAGGTCTTACGGCTAGAGCCCAATGAAGTCATAAGTCTTAATGTATGTGTCTAGGTCAAATCATAAGTCTTTAGACTAGAGACCAAGTCAAGTCATAGGTCTTAAGGTAATAGTCGAAATCAAATCATAAATAATTGATTGAGGCTAAGCTGAGCCAAGGGTACAAGTTTAAGTCAAGTCATAAGTATTTAGACTAGAGGCCAAGTGAAGTCATAAGTCTTAAGGTAACAGTCTAAATTAAGTCATAAATAATAAGACTAGAGCCCAATCAAGTCATTAGTGTCATGGCCAGAGCGCAATATCTTCCAATAAAGTCTAATAAATTAGTCTAAGTCAAGTCATCAGTCTTTAGACTAGAGACCAATGAAGTCATAAATCCTAACGTAACAATTTAAATCAAGTCATAAATAATTAGACCAGAAACCAATGAAGTCAAGTCTTAAGGTATGAGTCTAAGTCAAGTCTATAGACTAGAAATGGGTATGTACACAATAATAGACAGGTGGTTTTAATGTTATGTAAGGAATTATAATCTAATTTAATGTTATTTATGATGGTTTTCTTCCAGAAATGATCTCCCCAATACTTTTAATGTCATTCCTAAATGTTTAAAGCTTTTCCAGAGAAAACTTTTCCTCAAATTTACTATTTTTTTATTTTTTATTTTTTGCTCTGAACATGCCTGCGTGATTCGCTGTTGACACTGTGCCATTCAGCACAAATTAATGTTAGCCGATAGAGAGGGGGGGAAAAACTCAATATTCATTTGCCATGGGCCAGTGCTAGGTGACAGTGGATTTAATTAATCTGGACTTAATTATAGACATATTTACCCTCAGTTCAAAGCAAAGCAATTTTTGTTCAAACATTGGCACAGTGGTAAAAGTAAAAGAGATGATTTGATGTTAATGCCGGCTCTTACGTTCACCCCATGGACCTTGAAAGTAATTAGCTTGCATGCTAACACAGTAAACACTCAATAGACACAAAGCCTCACGACGGAAAAACGCTCACCTGACTGATGGCTGTGAAAGGAGGCGCAACATGAAGCGCCGCCGCTCTGTTTACATGCTTTGAAGGCAATTTCAGTTTTAATTTAGTTTTGTTATCGTAGTTTATGAAAATATGCAAATAGCCAAACTTGAGCTTATTGGTAGCTTCGTATTTATACACGCAAAGCGCTTCACACCTGGATCATCCTGAACAAACTCAACTGACCTTTTTGAGGGCCATTATACGCTGGTTCTAGTCTTTCACAGCGATTTGTGGTTTATGAATAAGTATAATTTGGAAAGTGAAGGACTCAACTGGTGGGCAAATCTTTAAACTGAGTGGAAAAAAATACATATTAAAATATTCACAGAAATGTGAGAATTAGCATGATTATTATTAAACTAATGCTGCAATTTATATTAATAAAAATGAAATAAAAGGAAATGAAAAAACGCACTGGTACATTATGGGATAATATAGGTCCACACAGATCAGCCATAACCATTGTGTAGGTTGCCCTAAAATGGCATTTAGTTTTAGTCATAATTCAGTCATTTGAAATGTTTTTTGTTTTTGTCTTAGTCTTGTGACTAAAATAGCATTGAGTTTTAGTCATAATTTAGTCATCTGAAATGTTTTTAGTTTTAGTCTTAGTTTTTGGCGACTAAATATCATAAGAATATAGTCGACTAAAACTACAGTCAATTTAGTTGACTAAAATGTAAAGGGTGTAAATATAAATATGTATTTTTTGTGACGTTAAAGGAGAAATATATGGTCTCTCGTCTTTCTCTCTGCTGACACTGTCGAGTTAACTTCGGGTCGAGACCCATAAGCAACCACAGTTTACAGGCGAGGGCGGATTCCCGGCTTTTGCTACTGCAAAAGAGACAGATACTGATTGGATGGCTACCCTGCTTGTCCCGCCTCTCCACTGACGCTAAAGTAGTAGTGATTGGATCTCTTCCTAACTTGTCCCTACCTTTTACAAAACCTGTCTTGTTGTTATTAATTGACAAAAAAAGGTTTTTATTAAGTTATTGTCTCATTTTCATCTTGAAAAAAAGGTTTGTTGATGAAAACTATGACAAAAATTATTCATCAAAGAAATGAACACTGGCTGAGACACACAAAAGCATCATGCTGTTAAGATACGAATGTGCCAAAGTCAGAGCTCACCTGCGAATGATAGCTGGTACACTATGGAACCAAATCAGGGAAATAAGTGACAGCAAATCCACACACACCGTTTATACAAAAAAAAAAAAAAATTCAAGCTTAATACCGAAAAGTCAAATATCAATACTAAAACCAACTTTACTGTGGTCTGTCACGGAGAAGTGGATGCCATCGCGCATGGGAGAACACAGACATTTCACACAGGCACATTGTGACAGGGTCCTCTGGAATAGGTCCTTAACCGTATACCACGCCCCTTTTCTATGATGCCACGCCCCCATGCAAGATCAGGGACAAAATTAAAACCTGAAAACTGTGATCTGAAAGTGAAAAAAAGATTTAAACTCTGAAAAATATAAAATATCACATATTACAAAAAATAATAAGAAGAAAATACACAAAAAGTAAAAAAAAAAAAAAAATGTTTAAAATAAATCCCGAATTGAATAAAATTTATATATAAGCTAAAAAAAAAAAAAAACATTTTATACGCTTAATTTTATTTTGAATATATTTTTGTATTTTTTAAAGTTCAAGCTTAATACTTAAACTTTCAGTTTCTTTTTATTTTTTTAATGGACAAAACTTTATTTATTTAAAAAATGAAACATTAATTTCACCTCATGTCCAAAACACACCCACGATTAATACGTGCAAGGCATATTTTCGGTGCCCTGATGATACCAGACACACATCGACACGCCCTAAATCCATTTGTTTGTTATCAGCAATTGACTGGTGTGCTAAAGATCACTAAAATAGGGCCCTTGGAGACGCTCTGTCTCAATTTTTGCCTAATATGTACTGTAGATTTTACCACTTCACTACTGTCATTCTACACAGATAGTCAATGTTATTCACTTTATCAGTCAGTCAGTATTTATTAAGATCTGTCTGATTGGTGTATACTATTAACTTTAAAAATTGCACATGCACATAATGCACATAATGAAGGCAATAATATACGCACAGTGTGTTTCATCTGTATTCATTAATCCACATCACTGATATCTTCTCTAAAATGGCTCTGGGAGAAAATAACACAGCGTTGCATCATTTATGCTATAGCTTTAGGCTTCGGGCGTTCAATTTTTACTCTTTCAGGCGTTAATAAACATTAATTAATAAAATTACTTTAATAAAACCTTTATTATGAGAATCCATTATCTTGCAAAGCATACATTGAGAATAAATAATACAAATAAAACAAATCATTAGCAGCTGAACCTATGAGAGTACCTTAAACACATTTAACAGCACAGTGTGTCCTCTAAAGTGGCTCTGAAAGAAATAAATTACACACTGTTTCATCATTTATGGTATGGCCTTAAGGTTGTGAGTGAGGCTTAAATTTTCATTTAGTCTGTCACTGGCCTCGATAAAATAGCTTTAATAAAGCCTTTCTGTCGCCCTCAAAGGTTTAGAATGGAATTTAAAATAGGAAACGGAAAATAGGAAAATCTGGAGCCAGAATATTTTTAATAATCCACCACCAATATCAAGGCGCATATTCATAAAGCTTTTCATAATAGGTCAGATTTTCTGGCATCAGATTCCTTTCATATTCACCATATTCACATTTCATATTCATAATAGATCTTCCACTGTAAAACTTCTGCTAAAAAGTCCTAAAAAGTTTATTTGATCCATTGAGAGAATTATACAGTATATAAGCTATATTCTTCAAAACGAGAAATTATTGTTACTTTATACCATATTTATATTTACCCACATTTGTTCTTCACATTTACAGGCCTCCCACCTGCTTACACAAACATTACGAGTAATATGAGTCTTAGGTTTTATTCACCTGATAGAATTTAAGCTTGTCTATATATATATATATATATATATATATATATATATATATATGCCTGTGTGTTTGCATTCTTTTACTCTATTTCTGCACTTTCTTTTATTTTTTACACTATCTTCGCGAAGTATTGCCAATTTTCTCCCCAATGACTGGTTGACTTCAATTTCTCTGCCTTAGATTAGCCACTATTAAATAAGTTGTTTGGTTTTGACTATCTATCTATCTATCTATCTATCTATCTATCTATCTATCTATCTATCTATCTATCTATCTATCTATCTATCTATCTATCTATCTATATTTCTGCACTTTCTTTTGCTATTTTTTACACTATCTTCGCGAAGTATTGCCAATTTTCTCCTGTTTCTTGCTTGAAATGTACCAACCAATGACTGGTTGACTTCAATTTCTCTGCCTTAGCTTAGCCACTATTAAATAAGTTGTTTGGTTTTGACCATCCATCCATCCATCCATCGATCCTTCCATCCATCCATCCAATGACTGGTTGGTTACAATTTCTTTGCCTTTGCTTAGACGCTTTTAAATACGTTTTTTTTTTAAGTTTTTTTTTTTTTTTTTTTTTTTTTTTTTTTTAAGGCAAATAAGGTTTTGACTCCTGTTCTGGTTTTTGACCCTACTTTTTTCTGTGATTTATGTCTTCGCTCTGTTTATTCATATTTTGGTTGCTTATTGTGACATTTGCTATTCTTTGTACCTCTAATCTGGTTGTGATTAAACCGGCTTTTACATTTGTGAGCATCTGATTTGTAACTTGCCTCTGACAATGTTCTAATCTTTCTTGCAGTTTTCAGGTTGTTGAGATTATTTTAAAAAGGATCTTCAAAAAAAATCCAGCTAAAGACCAGCTGCTGGTTTATTTGTCAAAATGGCTGAAAAGCTGGTCATCCAAGTAAAATCTCTCCATCTCTCCAGAAGCAATCTCTCCATCTTCCTGCCTATATGTCTTTGATCTATCTATGTACTGTAACACTTTATGAAAACGTTTGGGCACCCAAACTTTTATAAATCATAGGTTGTTTGGATCAGCAGTTTCAGTTAAATAATGTATCATATAGCAGAAGAACACAGTGATATTTGAAAAGTTAAATGAAGTTGATAGGATTTACAGAAAGTGTGTATTAATTCTCTAAACTAAATTAGGCACCCCAACAGAAAAAAATACTTCAATATTTAGTAGATCCTCCTTTTGGAGAAAAAACAGCCTCTAAACTCTTCCAATGGCTTCCAATGAGAGTCTGGTTGAAGCTTCTGGTTGAAGGTATTTTGGATCATTCTTCTTTACTAAACATCTCAGCTAAGCATGTATTAGTAGTACCATTCATAATTCCACTTATTTACAGCCTTGTAATCCATAGGGTTCTAGCATATAATATTTTTACAGAGTGTCGCAGATTACCTACAAGTTACTTACTGTAAAAAAATGAATGTTAGTAACAATCTTTAATAAATACTCAATCAAAAAGTATTTACACTCCAGAAAATATCTATATAATAAGCTCTCACCTACTCACTCAGTATAAACAGTAGTCATATACGTCCTCCAAAAATCGGATTTGCGAGAAAAACACACACACATAAGGCAAAAAATAAATATACCATCCGTTACAAAGCAGAGAGTAGAAGAGTTACTTTTTTAATCCCACACAAACAGCAGATCCATCAGAGGTATAGATTTCTGAGCGCTGCGATACCTTACACAAGCATGTGCTCCTTTTTTATCATTCCTATTCATTTCCCTCACCTTGAGGGAGCTCGAACAATCAAATATTTGATTTTGGCTTAGCCGGGAGATTTAATCCCTGTGATGCTTAAAGGGGTTTTCTCCAAGTTGTGTTTATGCAATTTTGCCTGCTGCTGCAATTCTATGGGAACATTTCCTCCCCATTCCAACAGCTGGGATTAGTTTACGAGTGTGTGAAAGAAATGACTAATACCTCAAAGCGCAAGCCATCCCCGAGTGTGAAAGGTTGAATTTGAAATGCTGCGGGTGAGAAAATGATCCCCCGCCCTCCCAGCCCCTTTTTCTCCTGGTAGAATCACACTCGTGCTCTCTGGCCTACTTTCAGCTTCTGTACATTTATATTTACATCAGACATACTCACAATATAATATTCACACAAATGGAATCTTTTTACATCCATACAGCTATTGTTTTCAACTGCACTGATCATATAGAAGCACTTTGTTATTTCTATCTGTCTGTCTGTCTGTCTGTTGCTCTGTCTGTCTGTCCGTCAATATACACCTGGCTGTATTTGCCTCTCTTTATCTATCTATCTGTCTGTTTGTCTGTCACTCAGTCGGTCTGTCGGTTTGTTAGTCGGTCTGTCTGTCCATTTGTCTATATCCACCTGTCTCTATCTGTCTGTCTGTCTCTATATTTGTCTGTCTGTCAGTCGGTCTGTCGGTTTGTTGGTCGGTCTGTCTGTCTGTCCATCTATATTCACCTGTACTTGCCTATCTATATAAGATGTACTTGCCTACCTATCTATATATCTATCATCTGTATGTATCTGCCTCTATCTGTCTGTCCGCCTGTCTGTATTCGTATCTGTCCATCCATCCATCCATCCATCCATCCATCCATCCATCCATCCATCCATCCATCCATCCATCCATCCATCCATCCATCCAGTCTGTATCTGTTTATGTCTGTCTGTATCTGTTTCTGTCTGTCTGTCTCTGTTTCTGTGTCTGTCTGTATCATCTGTATGTATCTGTCTCTATATGTCTGTCTGTCTGTTTCCGCATGTCTGTATTTCTGTATATCTGTCTGTCTGTCTGTCTGTCTGTCTCATCTTTATGTATCTGTCTCTATATGTCTGTCTGTTTCCGCATGTCTGTATTTTATCTATCTATCTATCTATCTATCTATCTATCTATCTATCTATCTATCTATCTATCTATCTGTCTGTCTGTCTGTCTGTCTGTCTGTCTGTCTGTCTGTCTGTCTGTCTGTTTCCGCATGTCTGTATTTCTGTCTATCTGTGTCTGTCTGTCTGTCTGTCTGTCTCATCTTTATGTATCTGTCTCTATATGTCTGTCTGTCTGTTTCCGCATGTCTGTATTTTATCTCTCTCTATCTATCTATCTATCTATCTATCTATCTATCTATCTGTCTGTCTGTCTGTCTGTCTGTCTGTCTGTCTGTCTGTCTGTCTGTCTGTATCATCTGTATGTATCTGTCTCTATATGTCTGTCTGTCTGTTTCCGCATGTCTGTATTTCTATCTATCTATCTATCTGTCTGTCTGTCTGTCTGTCTCATCTGTATGTATCTAGATAGATAGATAGATAGATAGATACTTTATTGATCCCGAAGGAAATTTAGCAGCCAGTAGCAATTACACAACACAGTAGAAACAAAAACATTACACAGTAGAAACAAACAATAAGTGTAGTACAATACTTATTGAGGGATAAAATTATAAATTGAGACTTATATATTATATATTATATAATATATAATATATAATATAATATATATATATATATATATATATATATATATATTATAAAATATATATACATAAATATATAAATACAAAAAAAACTATAGAAAGTGTGGAAGTAAACAGTCGTAGATATGAGGTAGTGCAGTAAAAGAATAAACTAAATAAACAGCTCTGTGACAAGAACCTGCCACTGAAACTGCTCCTATGATCCATGATGATGGAATGTAATAGGTGACCATCATCATCCATGATGGAGAGTAGTTTGTGCAGTGTCCTCCTCTCTGCCACCGTTACCACAGAGTCCAGCTCCACGCCAACCACGGACCCCGCACGCCTGACCAACTTGTTCAGACGCATCTCGTCCCTCTTCTTCATGCTTCCTCCCCAGCACACCACAGCATAGAAAAGACAGCTGGACACCACAGTCTGATAAAACATCAGCAGACTTTCATCAGAAGTAGAGCCGGCTCTGTCCCTTCCTGTACAGGATGTCTGTGTTGGCTGACCAGTCCAGCCTATCATCCAGATGCAGTCCGAGATCTGTCTCTGTATGTCTGTCTGTCTGTTTCCGCATGTCTGTATTTCTATCTATCTATCTATCTATCTATCTATCTATCTATCTATCTATCTATCTATCTATCTGTCTGTCTGTCTGTCTGTCTGTCTGTCTGTCTGTCTGTCTGTCTGTCTGTCTGTCTGTCTGTCTGTCTGTCTGTCTGTCTGTCTGTCTGTCTCATCCATATGTATCTGTCTCTATATGTCTGTCTGTCTGTTTCCGCACGTCTCTATTTGTATCTTTCTATCTATCTATCTGTCTGTCTGTCTGTCTGTCTCATCCATATGTATCTGTCTCTATATGTCTGTCTGTCTGTTTCCGCACGTCTCTATTTGTATCTTTCTATCTATCTATCTATCTATCTGTCTGTCTGTCTGTCTGTCTGTCTCATCCATATGTATCTGTCTCTATATGTCTGTCTGTCTGTTTCCGCACGTCTCTATTTGTATCTTTCTATCTATCTATCTATCTATCTATCTATCTATCTATCTATCTATCTATCTATCTATCTATCTATCTATCTATCTATCTATCTATCTATCTATCTACAGTATCTATCTATCTATCTGTCTGTCTGTCTGTCTGTCTCATCCATATGTATCTGTCTCTATATGTCTGTCTGTCTGTTTCCGCACGTCTCTATTTGTATCTTTCTATCTATCTGTCTATCTGTCTGTCTAAGAGTACATTGTGTTTAAGAGTACATTGTGAGTAAGTTGTGTTTACTAGTCAAATTATATGTTAATGTTTCCTGAGAGAGAGAGAGAGAGAGAAAGAGAGAGAGAGAGAGAGAGAGAGAGAGAGAGAGAGAGAGAGAGAGAGAGAGAGAGAAATTGATAATTTGATTAGACTAAGTAAAAAAAAAATATCTGGATGACCCTTTTACCTGATTCTGGCTTGACTGACAGTTCATACACGTCTTATATAATCTCCATAGAAAACCACTAAAAATGCTTTAGAGCAGCTGGGAGCACATGACCCCGAGGTCACCATGCCCAAGGACAAGCGTAGGATACCAGAGTATAAAGCCTCCCAGCACAGGGGTGTGGAACAGTGAACTGTGTTCTCTTGGGTGATGGGACTCCATCGAATACCTTTAGGATGTGCTGGAGTGGCAAAACTAATCATCCAACATCAGTACCTGACATGACCAATGCTCTTGTGAGGCTGATTGCAATCAAATCCACTTCACAGCAATGTTCCAGCATCTACAATAAAAGCTATTTTAAAGAACTTCACCATCAAATAGATACTAGAGTAGAGTTAAAGTAACACCATTCTAGGGGTTAAAACATGCTCTGATTTTACCACATCAATATAATCAGGAGGAAGATGGAGGAAGATGGATGATCACAAGCCATCAAACCAAACTGAACTGCTTGATTTTTTGCCCCAGGAGTGGCATAAAGTTACACAAAATCAGTGTGTAAGACTGGTGGAGGAGAACAAGACAAAATGCATGAAAACTGTGTTTAAAACACAGTTTTTGTTTCACCAAATATTGATTTCTGAACTCTTAAAACTTATAAATTAATATGAACTTGTTTACTTTACATTATTTGAGGTCTGATAGCTCTGCATCTTTTTTGCTATTTCAGTGATTTCTCTTTTTCTGCAAATAAATGCACAAAAATAACAATATTTTTATTTGGAATTTGGGAGAAATGTTTTCTGTAATTTATAAAATAAAACATCAATGTTCATTTTACTCGAACATAAACCTATAAATAGCAAAATCAGAGAAACTAATTCAGAAACTGAAGTGGCCTCTTAGTTTTTTTGCAGAGCTGTATATTATATATGCATATAGTGTATTTACTTTTTGAGTAAAATAATCCTATAACAATAAGTGAGTTACTGCAATGCAGTTCTTACCAGCATGAAATCACACTTTAAAGTAAATTAAATGGTAACTAGCTCTTATGACCTACAACACTTGGCCAGATAGTCAACCAATTCAGCTCTGTAAAAATGAATAGACCACCTCAGTTTCTGAATCAGTTTCTCTGATTTTGCTATTTAAAGGTTTATGTTTGAATAAAATGAACATTGTTGTTTTATTCTATAAATTACAGACGGTCTCCCAAATTCCAAATAAAAATATTTTCATTTAGAGCATTTATTTGCAGAAAATGAGAAATGACTAAAATAAAAAATAATAAATAAAAAAAAGAAAAGATGCACAGCTTTCAGACCTCAAATAATGCACAAGAAATTTTTAAGAGTTCAGAAATCAATATTTGGTGGAAAAACCCTGGTTTTTAATCACACTTTTCATGCATCTTGGCATCATGTTCTCCTCCACCAGTCTTACACACTGCTTTTGGATAACTGTATCCCATATACTCCTGGTGCAAGAATTCAAGCAGTTCAGTTTGGTTTGATGGCTTGTGATCATCCATCTTCCTCTTGATTATATTCCAGAGGATTTCAATTGGGTAAAATCAAAGAAACTCATCATTTTAAAGTGGTCTCTTATTTTTTTTTCCAGAGCTGTATATACAAGACACTGATGGTAAGTAAGGGTTGGGGGCAGGGTATGTTCATTGTGCAAATAATTTATGATAGAAGCAAATAGGAAAATGCAAGTTTTAGTATTGTGAGGTAGATATATTTTAGTTGTTCAATTTAGATCAACTAAGAACATCTTGCAACCAAACTCTAAAATATACACGTTCACAATTTGTTTTTCCCATATTTTTCTCTAACTCCAGAAATGTGCTGTGTGGCGGCTGAAGAGGGCAAATTCCCAATAATACCCTTGATTTGAGAATAAAAGTCTCTGTGAGCTGGTGAATTTAAGCATATGTACTGGTACTCTATGAACACAAGTGAAGGTTTAGTGATGTGGAGGCTCAGTATTATTGCCCCCAGTGTGTGCCTTTAGGGTAGAAACAGCAGGGCTAGTGCGGTAACTCTGCATGCAGCCCAACGTCCACTGTGAT